>NC_091805.1:42058684-42371973 GCF_041296235.1 Equus asinus | reverse complement strand
ATGCCGCTAGCTCAAGGTTGATAAACAAAAAATTATTCTGACATTTGTTAAAGTGGTAAGGAAGACTTTATTCAGGACTGTTGTGGTAGATGTCAAGGCTGTCATAACAGATGAGAGAGATTGTACTTAACTCCAGATACAGCAAAGACAGCTGGGGATTTGTAGCCAACGAATGGAATGAGGGGACAAATGGATGAAAAATTACTAAGAGGAGATATCAAGGGTAGGGGGATTCCTGCTAAACTGATTTAACAGGATTCTTGCTGAACATAGGCCAGGGTGATCAGATACCAAGGAGAGGGGATGAGGAAAATGATCAGACATTAAGGGTGATCAGATATCAAGGGTGAGGGGATGCTTTCTGAACTGACTTAGCAAGATTCTTGCTACAATTGGGCTATGCAGGCCTGGAAAGGATGGTGACCAACGTCAAGGCCTGGTCAAAAAAGGGGCTCAGAGGAGGCTGACTAAAGTTTGGTCAAGTAGAGAGTCTTTGTCAAGGTCTCTCAAGAGGTTACAGTCAAGCCATTGGCCAGGGCTGTGGTCTAATCTGAAGGCTTGACTTGGGGAAGGGAGGAGATGATGAGACATATCCAAATGCCATTTAAGTGGTAAAATGGTAGGGGTCACAGGAGAGGATTCTGGAAAGATGGCAGAGTTAGAAGCACCAGGAATCTGTCTCCCCACCTAGACAACAATTGCACTGGCAGAATCTGTCTGATGTAACTATTTTGGAACTCTAGAGTCTGTTGAAGGTTTGCAACTTCCAAAGGAAGACTTGGATGTTAAATTATGGTTAATTTTGGTCAATTTCAGCTCCTAGCACAGTAACAGCTATCCATCCTGCACCCTCAGCCATGTGGCAGACAGCTGTGCACACAGCATGGAGCACCTTGCACACAGCTTGCCAGGGTGGGCAAAAAGGAGCCCCCTGTTCTCCAAATATTGGGGATCTGTGCTCTGATTGCTGTTTCTGATCACAGAGGTGCAGACAACGAGGCAGGCAGCCATTGTTGTTGCACTGCCCCCCATTGTTGCAAGCCCCTCTCACTTTGGCTGAAGTGACTTCCAAGGTTTTAAGGGGCTTGGACCCTTTTCTCCCCTCCCTCATTTTTCACTTTTTCCCCTTTTGGGAGCCGGACATTAAAGACCAGGACATTAAAAAACAACAGTGTAAAAAAAAAAAAACACTAACAGCATATATGGAGAAAATTGGAAAGTGGCCATGTATGCCCAGAGAAAGGCTCAGAAGAGACCTGAGAAGACATTAATTTTACACCTCAGTTTGATCCTTGGTGTAGAGATAGCCTATAACAACCAAAAAACCAATAACAATAAACAAAAACAATAACGAAAAAAACAGCAAACCCTGGGGGAAAGGGCAGAATCTGATTCTAAGACTTACCACATTATTAGATTTAAATGTCCAGTATTCAACAAAAAATCACAAGGCATACAAAGAAAAAGAAAAGTATGGCCCATTCAAAGGAAAAAAAACAAGTCAACAGAAACTGTTCCTGAAAAAGACTTAATGGCAGATGTGCTAGACAAAGACTTGAAAACAACTGTCTCAAAGACGCTCAAAGAGCTAAAGGGAGACGTGGGCAAAGTCAGGACAACGATGAGAGAACAAAATGGAAATACTGATAAGGAGATAAAAAGCTAAAAAGAAAAGAATTCTGGAGCTGAAAAACACAATAACAAAATGAAATATTATTAGAGGGATTTAAAGGCAGATTTTTAGCAGGTGGAAGAAAGAATCAGGAACTTAAAAGATAGGACAGTGAGAATTATTGAGGCTGAGGAACAGAAAGAAAAAAGATTGAAGAAAAGTGAACAGAGCCTAAAAGATCTGTGGGCCACCATCAAGAGGAGGACAACATAAGCATTGTGTGAGTCTTAGAAGGAGAGAGAAAGAGAAGGGACAGGGAGAATATTTGAGGAACCAATGGCTGAAAACTTCCTAAATTTGATGAAAGACATGAATATAAACATACAAGAAGCTCAAAGAATTCCAGGAAAGGTGAACTCAAAGAGACCCATACCAGGACACATTATAATCAAACTTTCAAAAGATAAAGAGTCTTCAAAGCAGCAAGAGAGAAGCGAATCATCACATACAAGGATCCTCAATACGATTATCAGCAGATTTCTCATCAGAAACTTTGGAGGCCAGAAGGCAGGAGACTGATATATTCAAAGTGCTAAAAGAAAAGACAAAAAAACTTTGACAATTTTCCAGTTTTACTTTTGTTACTGATTTCTAACTTCATTCCATTGTGATTGTAGAAAATAATTTGTATGATATCTATCTTTTTAAAACTGTTGAGACTTAATTTGTGGCCTAACATATGATCTATCCTGGAAAATGTCCCATGTGCACTTAAGAAGAATGTATATGCTGTTGTTGTTGGGTCGAGTGTTCTGTATGTCTGTTAGACCTAGTTGGTTTATTGTGTTAAGTTCTCTATTTCCTTACTTATCTTCTCTCTGGTTGTTCTAGCCATTATTGTGAGTGGAGTACTGAAATCTCCAACTATTATTACAGAACTGCCTATTTCTCCTTCAATTCATTTTTTGTTTCATATATTTTGATGGTCTTCGTTAGGCGTAAATGTTTATGATTATTATAGCTTCTTGCTGTATTGAACCTTTTATTCATAGATAATGTCCTTTGTCTCTTCTAAACTTTTTTGGTTTAAAATCTGTTTTGTCTGATATTTGTATGGCCACCACTGCTCTCTTTTGGTTTCTATTTGATATGATCTTGTAAGTAGAAAACCCTAAAGATTCCACAAAAAGCTGTTAGAACTACTAAATGAATTCAGCAAAGTAGTAGGATACAAAGTCAACACATAAACATCAATTACATTTCTACATATGAACAATTTGAAAAGGAAATTACAAAAACAATTCCATTTTCAATAGCATCAAAAAGAATAAAATGGGGCCAGCTCTGTGGCGTAGTGGTTAACTTCAGCACGCCCCACTTTGGCAGGACAGGTTTGTGGGTTCGGGTCCCAGGCACAGACCTACATCAATTGTCAGCCATGCTGTAGCAGCAAACCACAAAGAAAGTGGAGGAAGACTGGCACAGATGTTAGCTCAGGGCTAATCTTCCTCAGCAAAAAGAAAAAAGAATAAGACACTTAGGAATTAATTTAACCAAGGAGCTAAAAAACTTGTACAATGAAAATTACAAAACATTGCTGAAGGAAATTAAAGAAGACACAAATAAATAGAAACACATCCCATGTTCATGGATTGGAAGACTTAAGATTGCTAAAATGTCAGTATTACCTACACATTCAATGCAATCCCTATAAAAATCCCAAAGACGTTCTTTGCATAAATAGAAAAACCCATCCTAAAATTTATATGGCATCTCAAGGGACCCTGAATAGCCAAAAAATTTTGAAAAAGAACAAAATCAAAGGACTCACACTTCCTAATTTCAAAACTTACAACAAAGCTACTGTAATCAAAACAGTGTGGCAATGGCATAAAGACAGACATAACCAATGGAATAGAATAGAGAGCCCAGAAATAAGCCCTCACATATATGGTCAAATGATTTTTGACAAGGGTGCCAAGACATTCAATGGGGAAAGGTCAGTCTTTTTAACAAATGGTGCTGGGGAAAACTGGATATCCACATGCAAAAAGTATGAAGTTGGACCCTTACCTAACACCACATATAAAAATGAACTCCAAACGGATCAAGGACTTAAATGCAAGACCCAAAACAATAAAACTCTGAGAATAAAACATAGGACAAAATCTTCATGACATTGGATTTAGCAATGATTTCTTGGATATGACACCAAAGGCATAGATAACAAAAGAAAAATAGACAAATTGGACTTCATGGAAATTTAAAAATTATATGCATCAAAAGACCCTATCCACAGAATAAAAAGGCAACTCAGAGAATGGGAGAAAATATTTGCAAATCATATATCTGATCAGAGGGGAATACCTGGAATATATAAAAGAACTCCTAAAACTCAACAACAAAAAACCAAACAACTGCATTAAAAAATGGCCAAAGTACTTGAATAGACATTTCTCCAAAGAAGATATACAAATGGCCAGGAAGCATGTGAAAACATGCTCAACATCACTAACCATTAGGGAAATGCAAATCAAAACCACAGTGAGACACCACCTCACACCCTTTAGGATGGTTACTACCAAAAGCCCAGAAAACAACAAGTGTTAGTGAGGATGTGGAGAAATTGGAACCTTTGTGTACTGCTGATGGGAATGTAAAACGGTAAAGCCACTGTGGAAAACAGTATGGCAGTTTCTCAAAAAATTAAAAGTAGAATTACCATATGACCCAGCAATCCCACTCTGGGTAGATAACCAAAAGATTGAAAGCAGGGTCTCGAAGAAGTATTTGTTCACCCATATTCTTAGCAGATTTATTCACAATAGCTAAAATGTGGAGGCAACCCAAGTGTCCATTGATGGATGAATGGATAAGCAAAATGTGGCATATATGTACAATGGAATAGTATTCAGCCTTAAAAAAGAAGGAAATTCTGCAATATGATACATGGATGAATCTCGAGGGCACTATGCTAAGTGAAATAAGCCAGTCACAAAAAGACAAATACATATGATTCCACTTATATGAGGCACTTAGTCAAATTCTTAGAGACATAAAGTGTAATGGTGGTTGCCAGGGGCTGGGGACAGGAGGGGATGGGGAGTTATCGTTTAATAAGCATAGAGTCTCAGTTTTACAAGATGAAGAGTTATGAGGATGGATGGTGGTCATGGTTGCACAACAATGTGAACATATTTAACATCACTGAACCGTATACTTAAAAATGGTCAAGATGTCAATTTTATGTCATGTGGTAGGTTCCCTAGGTGGTCAGGGCTTGCATTCAGGAAGCATTAGCAAAGTCATGGCATCCGCAGTTTGAGTCTTCGTGCCCATGCCAAGTTTCTTCTCCTGAAAGAATCTTTGCTGAGAAACGAGAACCCTGGGGAAACGGCCTGAAAAGCCACAACGTGACTTAGAAGGGCCACAGGGAACCAGAAAAGACTGGGGGTTGAATCTTAGCTCTACCTAGCTATCTAATCTACCTATCAACTGCGCTATGACCTTGAGAGGTATTTGACTTCCTCACGGCCCTGAGAGTTTGTTTCCGTAGGTTTGGGACAGGATCTAGAAATCTAGATCCCGTTTTTAGTTGGCCCCACACGTGACTGATACTAGATCCCTGGTTTGGAGCTGATTCCTAGAAGCGATATTGCCTAGCATCAAGCAGGGACCCTGAAGCCAGACTGTCTGGGTTAATTCCAGTTCCACCGATTTAGGGACTGTGTACTATTGGGCAAGTTCCTTTACCTCAATGTCTCAATTTCCCCATCTGTAAAATGGGGATAATAGCAGTACATATCTCATGGGGTTATTGTGAGGATCAAGTGTGCTAATCGTGTAAAGCATTTAGAATGGAGCCAGTTACAGAGCAAACACTATGTCTCACTCTTAATATTCTAGAGCTGTAAACCTTTATCTATCACTCCAAAATTCGATAAATTCTAAAAATCAAAATTTTTGTCCTGAACTTTGGCACAAGTTACTTTGGCAGCAGAATCTGATCTGAACTGATGGGAGGCTATTAACGGCTTTATTTATCCCTTATTCTGTGATTATTAACAAACAATTGAAGAAATATTAGCACGTTTGATTATAGAATGCTGCTTCACACTTCCCTAATAGGTATTACATAATATACTGCGTATTCACGCATTTCCTAAAAATCTGAAGTATTTTCATTTTCAAAACACAGGGGGTCTCAGAAAAGGGATTATGGACCTACATTTTGTTATCCTTTGTTGGCCAGAGACCATGTATGACAACCTGGCAATGTGAGAAAACTTGCCATCTGGTGGCTGCAGTGGAGAACCACGCACAGGGTGGTAGGATGAGGGGGAAGCCCCCAGGATCAGAGACAAGTACCCTCTAGCCCACAGTCCAGAACAATTCCTCTTAGAGGACATTTTAAAATGTCTTCAAGGGCTGCTGTGTGGGCAGAGACATCACTTCAGTTTAAAATATTAATATTAAATTAAAAACATTACTTAAGTTTTTTAAAGTTCAGCTTATAGATCTTACTGTATTTAAAAATCTAGCAAATGTTAATCACTTTTAAGGGGACTTTGAATATCCAATTATAAACTTAAACTCCTTCAAACATTTCCAAATGCATTTATACATTTATTATAGTTGATTTCCTTTTCAGAGTACTTGAATTGTCTGGCAACCCAAACACAAACAGAATAAAAACAAACAAAATACTATTATTAAAAGTTCTAATAGTGTATAGTTTCCACGACTACATATATATATATATATATATATATGATTGCAACTTAAAACTGATTACTAAGTCTAAATTGATCAATTATACTTTCTAAATTGGAATCACAAATTACCTTCCCAAGTAATTTTTAAATTGCCCTATCAGCTTGCAGAGATTTCCTAATCACAGAGTGAATCCTGGCCAGGATGTAGGTGGGTTTAACATCTGCCACCCAGACTAGAATACTCTGATATCCTTTACTTTCTAATGCTTTCATTCTCTCAGTTTCTGCTAATAGAATGCAAGTCAAATGCCCTCCAATACATCTTTGCCTTTACACCTAACACAACCTTTATGCCTGGGGTCCACAAACGGCCAGATAGTAAGTATTTTGGACTTTGTGGGCCATTTGGTTGCAGCTACTCAATTTTGCCATCGTGACATGAAAGTAGCCACAGACATTACATAAGTGAATGAGCGTGGCTGTGTATAAAACTTCATTTATGGACAATGAAATTTGAATTTCATACAATTTTCACATCACAAAATATTAGTCATGATTTTTTTCTAACCATTTAAAAACATAAAAACCATTCTTAGCTTGCGAGCTGTACAAACACAAGTAGCGGGCCAGATTTGGCTCACGGGAGGGCTATAGTTTGCCGACCCCTGCTCTAAACCAGAGTTTCACAATCGGTTAGCAGGTAAGCACTGCTATCAATTCTTGTTTTACATTCTTTCAGAATTCACAAATGTCTTTGGACTTCCCCACATCAGAAGTTATGTGGCAGGTAAGACTGTTCAGGGAGCACTCTGGCAAGGTCGCACCATGCGGCACCTCCGCTCTCCCCCTTGCCGTTGAACCATCCAGGACTGCAGATTGCTTTTGTTGGGATTTGTCAGTGAAATACTTTGTCTTGTGTAAGCATGTAAAATATTCTTTCCACTGATTTCTTTTGCTTTGCTAAACCAGAAGGCTTTACGTTTATTATAACTATCTGGTCTAAGATGTTCCTAAACAGAGCAAATTGATTTTTTAAGTTTTCTCAATTGATAAAGTCTGCTTTTTTTTTTTGGTCTTAGAATGCTCATTTAAAAATTGTTTTTAACTTTGTAATAATCAAACTTACAAAAAAGTAGCCAGTGCATTAAAATAATCTTTTCCTGACCATTCAGTGAGTCGTTGACCTGATGATCCACAACTCCCTAATACTTCAGTGTTTATTTCCTACAAACAAGAACATTATATAACCACAATTCAGCCATTAACATCAGGACATGAACACTGATGTTACTATCGTCCTGTCCTCAGACTCCAAGTTTCACCAATTGTCTCAATAATGTTCTTTATAGCAAAATGATCCATTTCAGTTCATGCAGTTGTTGTATTAGTCTCCTCAGTTCTTTGATCATTCTTTGACTTTGGCACTTTTGAAGAGATTAGGTCAGTTATTTCATAAAATGTCCTTCAATTTGGAATTATCTGACGTATCCTTACGACAACATTCAGGCTTTGCATCTTTGATGCTGTGACCTTCTCAGTGCATCCTAGTGGTGGATTTAGATTTCTCCCAATATTGATGTTCATTTTGTTCACTTGATTAAGGTGTCTGCCAGGCTTCTCCACTTTAAAACGACTCTTTTTCCCATTGTACTTCAGAAACATTTTATGGAGAGGTACTTTGAAACTACACACATATCCCATTCCTCATTAAACTATTCACTCACTCACTCACTCATTTATATCATAATATATTCATAGTTTCCTATTTTATTCAATGGTTTAAAGCCATTATTTTGATGCTTATATTATGTCAGATTTGCCCAGTGTAAGTCCCTTAAAGCTGGCTTCTGTGTTCTTTTGACATGGCCCCTTCATTTTTTGAGTCCTTCCTTGCTTTCCGGCTCATCTTGTACCTTCCCTGCCCAGCCATGGAATCAGTCATTTTCTCCAGAGTCCTGGTTCAATTAAGTGGAGAACGTAATGCCTGAATCTGGAGGCTAGGTGTGTGCACTGCATCAGGGGAAGGAGAGGTCTGCTCCAAGGCTCACTTAATAGACAGAGCTAGGGAAGGTGTGTTTACACATACACACGCACACTATATTTATGTTGAAAATCATGAGTTCACACCAATACTTCCTATTCAAACCCAACATTAGACCACCAGTCTTTTCCTTTTCCCATTTGTAATACCTTCTCCCAAAATGAGAAAGTTGGCTTCCATTATCCTTAATATTTGTGCTTATCAAGTCCGCTGTTCCTACCTAATCTGCCACTGCCATCCCTCCCCTGTGGATGCCCTCCCCATCCCACTTAGACGACTCCCTGCACCAGGCCATACCCCCAGCTCCCACCCACACACATCAGGCTGTGAATCCATGTGGACGCCAGCTTGCTCTGCTCTACCTAATGAACGGGATTGTGGGTAAGGGAAAAGGGGAAGGGGAAGTCTGAGTCTGGAATTTTATGTAAATGCCACAAAGGAAGAGATCTGATTTTCAATGATGTATTCCATGTATCTAAAACAGACGTTGGCACATAGTAGGCAATGAAAAAAAACACCTGGAAGAATTGATTTTATGAAACTCTAAGGTCAACAGTTCATTTAAATTCTTTATATTCAAATATTTAACTTCAAGATATTTTCCCACCATAACAGACAACTTTTTGTAAACTAAAAAGTTATCTAATAGGTTCATGAGACTTAAAAAAAAGTTTAAATCTCTAATTAAGCAATACGAAGTTTATCTTAAATTTGGATTTATGTGCACATATAAAGCCTCACAGAATTAAAAACACTCATTTTACCAGCCTGCATAGAAATCATCAACATTGTTTAGGACCAACTTAATGAAAGAGAAAAGGTATTACTTTGGAACAATATTATTAATAGACACATTGCTGCATCAGAAGACAGAGAGACAAGTTTACATAACTTTGTAGGCATTCTTTAAGGGAAAGAATTAGGTACAGTGTCTTAGAAAGGGACTATGCAAGTGAGGAGCCGTAAAGCTTAAGCAGGAAGTCTGCTTCTTGAAGAAAGAGTGAAAGTGCCTTGGCACAGAGCAGGCATACAACACTTAAGATGTTACTGAAGAACTCTGCATCCAGCCTGGTCCTCTACATATGAGGTCCTCAACAAATCTCTATCACACACTGTTAACTGACACATGACTTGTCTGACCCTAGAAAGCAGGTTCTAATAAAGTTTTGCTGTTCAACGAAGAATGACACAGACTTCCAATAAGGTCTTATCACTTTAATTGACTTTAATGATTATTGCTCATCTGCAAGAATTAATATTGCATTCATTAAAAATCATTCAATACAAAATAAACTTGTTCCTCCCAAGTTGCTCTCCACATGCTCCCTCTGATGCCAGACATTTTTCCAGAGTGTCCTTTGTTACATGGCTTGACAGAGACGGAGCCCTTACCTATTATTCCTATGGACACAATAATAGACAGGGAGCAGGGGGCAGGCCAGAGGGCAGCAGGCCCCTTCCCTCCAGCAGAGCTGATGTGATAGATACCACTGTTGGCCAGGTTGCCTCCCTTAAAGGATGTGGTGTTCTGATTGGCTGGTTAAATGCCCTGGGAAAAAGGGCTTGAACCGTTAATATCTACAGAGAAGAAAGCATGGTCACATTGGCAAGGAGTAGAAAAGGGCTGGGTGGGGAGAAACAAGAGAGGAAAGGGAAAAAAGTTTTGGCAAGACCACTGTCCCCTGCTAGGAAATTGCAGGGTGAAAACTTTCCTTTCTTATATTCCTGTTTTTCATGCCTGTCTCTCTGATCAATGGCAATAGAGAAATGAAAATTTCTAGTACCTAGCATTAATGCCTGACCCAACTTTGAAGGATCACAAGCTAGAACAAGTTGAGGATGTAGAATCCTGGATAATTATATACTTAAAGCTCATCTGAGCATGCAGAAATGCTGGTAAGCAGGGTACATGGCCTGGGAACACACCTCTCTGATCCGTGAAAGCCTCTCTGGGGATTCTTCCCGAGCATGAGCCAGGACATACTCATTACCTTCTCTACACACAAGCTGTCTTTTAAGATCTTAGTTCATAAACTTTTTGTGACATGTGTCAATCCAAAGTGGTACCACATCTGTAAAACTACTGTTTATACAAGGCCTAAAGTCCCAAACAAGTTATATGGAGCTAGATTTCCCTCAGCCTGGCCCAATTTCTCCTGTCTCCTCCCATCCACACCTGCTTCCCTTTAAATATTTTAGGTTGCAGAAGCACAGCTGACCAGAAATTTGCTCTTAAAGGATAAATCCTAAAAACAGAGCTCAGTGCTTTATACTGAGTAATGGCTCAAGAAATTCACCTTCAGCACAAGCTGTATGGGGCAGAGCTGATAGAATCTGTTATGGCCCCAGTTCACTGATGCTATAAACTATGGGCTAGAAACAGAGGGATTTATCAAAGTTTGAAATCAGCATTTCTCTAGACTTAACTCTGTACTCAGCTCCAAAGGTTCAAAAGAGAAACTGATAACAACTAACCACCCAAGTAGTTCCTCAGTGTTAACACTAAACAGGTTTCTTACTTTCGTTTTTTTTTAACAAAAGAAATAAATGTAAGGGGACAAAATTCAACTTAATAGTGGCAGTCTTGTTAAAAACCTGAAAAATGAGAAGGTGTGGTGGGAGTGGAGGAAGGGCTGTACTAAATCCAAGCAGGCCTACTGGATCTTAACAAGCAACACTCACTAGTCCACATCTCTGAACCAGACACACCACCTTCGCACAGGAAACAGGGCTTGGAACATCCAGGGGAAATCAGCATGCACCACCTACGTCTAACCTACCTGGTTGGTAGGTACCATCCCTGCTCCTCTGAAGACGTGAAAGAGCACTGATTTCAGCAGCTAAGAAATGGGCTCTTTTAAGGCAATTTAGACATTGGAGATTGTTCCACATAGAAGGTACCTTAGCATTTCCTACTAATGAGGTACCCAATTAAGACTAAAGTTCCCAGAAATGGTAAAGAAAGAATCACCTTTCTGGGTTGGGAGACTAAAATCCTTCTTTAGTGACTAGGGTGAGGAACCTTGAATCTCAGTTTCATCTAAAGAGCCATGAAGCAAGTTCCTGTGTGGTCTGCAGAACTTGGATAATGAGATGAAAAAACAAGAATGAAATTATAGAAAAAAAATCAACAGGAAAGGAATAAGAAGAAAATAAAAGTTATCTTAAAAAATATCTCTTTGAGAGTTGTGTGGTTCATGTGGACTGGTCCTTGGTAATATGGTCCATTAGTATCTGTAAAGAAAGACATGAACTGGTTAGCACTTGTGTTTTCCACATGAGAGTTCCAAGAGAAGAGTCAAAAACAGGGCACACTCTCCAGGGCCCCCATGGCCCAGGCTGGGACCCCTGCAGCCACTCCCCAGGGATCATTCTTCCCTGTGCTTCCACAGGGTTTCTGACAATGCCATCTCTGGCTTTATCTCCTGCTCCCTGATAATGTAAGTCAGTTGTTTTCAACCCTGACTATACGTTAGAATAATCTGGGGAGATTTTACAAAATAAGCCTGAGCCCCATCCCAGAGCAATTGTATCAGAATCTCTAGGGTGAGGCCCAAGCTCCAAAATTTTAGAAAACCCTTACTTCTTTACATACTACTAGATGCACAATTTCTCTGCCTACCCTGTTAGTTTAGAGCAGAGGTCTTGCCCTCTTCAAAGGCAGGTATAATACTTTATTTAATAAAGTGGGCTAGCCTACTTGGTTTAATATTGGGGAAAAGAGCTTTTCACTTGCTTTCCCCCAAGTTACCTGTAATAATTGGGTTTGAATGGCCCATTTTTGTTGAGTCCCAGATATTTTGCTTGGTCATCTGTCAGCTCTGTCAGGTGGGCATCAAATGATGGCAGGTGCAGGCTGGCAACGTACTCATCTAGGAAAAATAAAACACCAGGGGAGCAGACTCCATTTCAAATATGCCTCTCACAGTATAACTTTCCCTTATTTTCATCTGAAGCTTTCTGAGAAAAAGGCTAAGGGATGGAATAACTTTGAAGGAATCTACAACTCAAAATATTTGCTTAATAAAACCCCCCCACCAAAGTTGCCTTTATTGCAGAGTACTTCTCTCAGTACATCCAGAGTGCAGAGAGAAAGCCATTTACCAGGGTGACACAATGGGGTAGAGTTTACCTCACATCCTTCTCTGGCAAGGGTCTGGCCTCACCTCAGTGGCTGACACGCCAGGCACTACTCCCTCCTCCCTGCGGCAACTTCCGTAACCAGATTATAGTCACATGATGACTCAAAGTGGACACCAGAAAGCTCAAAAGAGCCTGTGTCATTAGCATTTATTGAGGATAAGATCCACAAAGGCCTCAAATCTTAGGGTCATGGATTTCTATGGCAGCTGGCACAAATCTATTACATTTTCAGAGATAAGCTTCCTGGGCTTTACCTTTATGAATATAATTTTTTTAAAAAAACCAATCTGAGGTAAGCTGTTGGAGGGAACGAGAGCAAGAAGTTTTTTAGCTTTAAGAGGACAGGGATTTAGATGGGAGGTGGGCACCACTATTTAGAAAAGTAAAGAATTAGAGAGGATGTATTATGTCACATGAACATAGCACAGCTGTCCCCTGGAATGACAGGATGTTGTTTGCATATCCACACAGAGGACGGCCAATAAAACCTGTAGTTGTTCTGTTTCTCTCCTTTTGGTCCCAGGCTGTACTCAGTGGTACCTGGAAGTTTACTGAACTTCATAAGGCTACTTAGAATAAGAGCATCTACTCTAAACCATGATGCTGAGCACTTTCACCCATTAGCTGAATTCTTCAATTCCACAATGTATGCAGTATTAGTCTCACTTTACTGATAAAGAAACTGGCGGGAAAAAAGAAAAGAAATTGGGGTTCATGGAGACTACAACTTGACCAGAGACAAAAAACCACTAAGTGCCATAACAGGGATTAGAACTGTGACTCGAAACCCAATGCTTTTCATAATATTCATTTTACCAAACCACACAACAATCTGGGTAATCAGTACAGGTTTCTACTGTTTTTCACTCACCCATTTTCTTAGGAAGCAAGTACACGTCTTGTTTGTAGCGTCCCTCAGGTGCATTATAGAGTTCTATCAGTGCCAAAGCCTAAGTTGGGAAAAGAGGATCAGAAAAGACAGAAAAACTTTTTGACAGGGACATAAAAATAAAAACAGATTTAACAGGGTCTTGGGGTAACTATTATAGTGATGCAGCACAGTGACAGCACACAGGATTTGACCGTAATAAATGCCAGCACATGTCATAAGAGGATTTGTTGGTGTTTTTGTTTAGTTCAGATAAAAGAACAGACTAAATACCACTAAGCAGGAACACTATATTCTCAACTAAAACAGCCAACTTAAAGGGACACAAACACTGACTCTGCCTGACTAACGACTCTGTTCCAGACTGGAGAAAGCCTAAGTCTTGACAATTCGTGACCTGAAGGAAGAACAGGTTGATAAGAACATAGCAGGGCGCTCTCTCACTGGAATCTGATCTAGGCCAGTTCCACTCATCTCTGTGCAGGATAAGCAGGCATTTTGTCACAAACCTGTGTGGTAGCTGTGATGGACAGAACAAAGGTGGGAACTGTGGAGCAGCTCAGATTAAGCAGACGACCCTGAAAAAGTTAAGAGAGCCCTGGGATGAGTGGCATTATCCCTCTGTCTCAGACTCCAACGTCACATAAGTCAAGTAAATGCAGACATTAACTTTCCACCCCCTAGGCTCAGGTGGTAGAGGAAAAGTCGCAGTTCCAGACCAGCACTGTAGGTTTTATTTTATTTTCTGCAAGTCCATCTGAATCTGACAAGCTGAAGAATCAGCTGTAGTCAGGAAATAGTATGTTACTTACTAAAAATTAGATATTTTTTGAGTGATTCCGTTTTGGGGACCAGACTATTCGAGAAATGTATCTCTATCCAAAGACAGAGCTCAGGGGAACACAGGCCCAATATTCTTTCCTGCCTCCCCTCTCCCGCATGGATCTAACTACACTGCTGATGCTGCACTGCCGGAACCCTTGTGTGTGTACCTCTGCCAGGAGGACGACGCGTTTGCCATCCGGCCAGATGACATGGTCCACCTGAGAACGTACTCGCTCCCAAGTCAGCTCCGGAGTGCGGAGACTGGTCTGAAAGGAAGAGAGCACAGTTGACCGTGGCTCTAAAGGAAAGAAGAGGGAAAAAGGCCCTAGTAATAAAGGAATGAGACAAGCCTTACCACATCAATTTCCGTGTTGGAGTGGCCCATATTACATACAATACAACTGTTTTTCATACGGTCCAAATGTTCCCGTGTCACTACATTCTTATTTCCTAAAAGTAAAGGAACGTGTTTAAAGAAAGAGATGCTGGGGAACAAAGACACCAACTGGCTTTCAGTTAGAACATGGAAGAGAAGAGGTTTGCTGGCATTAAAGAGCACGTATACATTGTGAGAAAAGAGGTGTGCCTTGTCTAACGGGTCTTCAGGCTCAGTTAACCGGTTTTAAGGTTGAGTAGTATAAAAAGCCAGCAGGGAAAAAGGCTCTTTGTTCTGGAAAACACGTTAAGGTTCTGACAGCTTACTCTAGTTCTGAGACTTTTACACTGAGCACAGGTCTCACTTACTTTACATGGAAGTCAGTCAGACCACTTTCAAGATTTAGCCTCAGTGTTAACTCTCCTCCATGTACGCAAAGCACTGATACTTACCTGTGCAAGTTATTACGACATCAACTTGCCGGATGACTTCATTTAGCTTTACCACCCTGAACCCATCCATGCTGGAAGAAAAGGAAGGAACACTATGAGCAAAGTAAGGAAGCAGTGGGACAGAAGGTGGTCACAAAATGAGACAAATAAATTCCCTTCTAAAGTCAGATCCAATGCTACCTCACAGGGATAATAAGTGATAATCTGTGCTGAACTACACACACTGGCCTCCTCAGACTTCCTGAGATTCCATCCAGAAAGGGAAAAGGCCAAGAAGCTCTAGGAGTGCCCTGGGATTATAATGGAAGGGATAGAGCAATCCTAGCTTTCTCCTCTTTCGAGAGATTTCTGCAAGGAATGGTTAATACAATCAATCACGAACTCTCAGAAACATAAAGTACCTGGAGTAAATCTAACAGTATTACTACTCTGTGCTTACCAGGCTTGCAGAGCACAGATGGGGTCAATTTCTGTGATGTAGACAATTGCTCCGAGGGCCTTGAGAGCAGCACAGCAACCCTTTCCCACCTGCAGAGCATAAGAAAGAAGTCAGGCCATCAAGCCCATTAAGTCATGGGTGTTGGGGCAGTAGGCTCTTAGGGAGATGGGAAATAACCTCCCTGAAATCATTAATCATTTAGTGCATAGATTGCATGGGTGCTCCAACCTAAGCAGAGCAGAAACAGATCCAGATTTTGCTGTGACCCTTGGTCAGAGAGGTGATTTAGCAGACATTCCATATTTCATAGCAAGGGCTGGGGCTTGGGACAGTAAAAGAGATCAAGGAAATACAAGTGTTACCATTAGGGAAACAAGACCAAGGAAGAGCAACTATAACCTCTACTTTCTTATTCCAGAAAAGCCTGATAACCCTCATTTGAGATGCATCTAACTGAAGGACAGGCTAGCAGCAACTCGGGAACTTCTGTGGGTCATGTTGACGGTAAGAAAATCTCCTTCACCTATTCTAGTTTAGAGATTATTAACGATATGCCACTTCCAATTCCACCCTTCACTCTACTGCAAGTCACCTGTGGGACTAAAATGCTACATATTCACTTGAAGTAAATCACATAAAAGGTTACTGTTCTAATTGGGGGAAAGGATGCCAACATTCCATTCCACAAGACAAAGTGGTGAAATCTGACAATTCATTCTGTATGTCTCTACTCATAAATCTGAACATTGGACTTGTGCTATTATTTTAGGATACATTATCTAAAAGCATATTTTAAACCCTGAATCACTGACTCTACACTGACAGCACACGTCTCCTTCACTCAACATTTCTAATAAATCTAAGAAAAGACAGACACTGAGGCCCAGCTATTTACCTCACCATAGCCACACACCACCACTTGTTTCCCACCAAACATCACATCTGTGGTCCTCTTCAGGCTGTGGAAACAGACAACAGCTCAACTCAAACATTATTAGCTCAAATACAGTACCTCTGCACAAAATTAAAAGTGGGGGACAATGCCCCACAAGAACTCCAACTAGACGTTGGCTGGCTCCATATGAAATGGACCCCTCTAAACAATTTTTAAAGCCAAAGGAAGACCAAGGCACAAGACTGGAGTGATAGCGGACTAACATCGCAACCCAACCCAAACTTACCTGCTATATGTTTGAATATCTATACATGTCAACCTACCCATCCAAAATGGATTCTCGGCAGCAGTACAAGTTATCAAACTTCTGTTTGGTAACAGAATCATTGACGTTCATGGCTGGAACACAGAGCTTCCCAGCTTTGGAGAGCTGATACAGCCTAAAAGGAGAAGAAGCCACAAAAACAAAAAAAAAAAGTTAGCTGGTAAACACAACACATGGCAAAATCTGGCTAATGCGCCTCAAGCTCCATGCTGCCCTCCCCAGTCTTATTTATTACCCAAGGATATTAATAAACAAGATATTTCCTTGTCATTCCTCCTCACTTCTTTTCATTCTCTCTACCTGCTTGTCCCCGACCCCCCTTTTTTTGGAAGGAAAAAAAACTTTTTAATTGAAAAAATTTACTTCTCTTCCATAAAAGGGGATGTACTTCCTTAGACCCACATTTTCTCAATTTTTAAAAACACCCTGCCTACTTCTGATAAACCAAGATCATCAATGAATCTGATATGGTTCCCTGTGTTGTGTGTGTGAGCACCTACAATGTGCCCCCAACAAAGAAACACTCTTTCAGATATCTTTTAGGTATTCCAACAAGCCAAGAATATTTTGCCCAGTTTTACTTTTTGTAGTGTATATAATGTATAGTTTTACAAGGATTCTTTTTCATATTTCAAAATAAAATTATAATACAATATTGAATACAGTTTTTCAAGATAAACTCACTCCCTACCTCTCAACACTGGTTGAGAATCACAGTGGAATAAGTGGGAGAGAAAAATGTGTGAACTAGAACCTGAAATAACTTCCTTTTAGGGTCCCCTTGATTTTTCAAAAGTAAAAACTCAAAAGTTTTATCTAATGAAGATACTCCCATTTAGTTACTGCAAGTCTGAAACACAGCCCTAACGCCTAACGGAGACCAGAAGAATTTGCTGAGGCAAGGACACAAGGGGCAGCTACTCCAGAATCTGTTACCTGTGAACACCAGTCACGCTCTCTTCCACAATGCCTCGGATCTTCTTAAACACGTTTGGATACTTCTTATAAACCCAGTGGGTTAAGTCTCCCCCATCATCCAGGATCTACAGAACAGCCAGAAGACTTCTATGGGCATTCAGGCTGCTAGAGCTGGGGGGAACTTTGAGCCCACTTTCTGTACTAGTAAGAGAGCCCTGCATGTTTTGGAAGAGCACTCCTCAGAGCTCCTGAGAGCAGGTTTAGACAGTGGAAACACAGTCAAATTTGTTGGTGTAAAATGGTTAAAAGGATTCCTAAGTTTGTTCTAGGCTATGGTGAAGAGTATTAGGCTAATCACACACTCATTTTTAGCCTAGAGTCTTGAAACACATAGCCCCTTTGGATGCAAAAGGAGAGCTGGGGCAGGAAGGAAAGAAATCAGGATCCTACCCCAAAGAGGTGCCACATCATTTCCTTCTATACCATTCTGCTATGTTTGAGCCACACATGTCCAGTTAATCTTACCCTTCCCCCACCTTTCCATTCGGTATTCAGACCCATTCCGAATAGATATCAAGCTAAACACTTTGGCAACAAAGTTAAGTGCATAAGACCGAACATCCAGAACATATTTAGGGAACCATGCTTTGAGGGAAAAAAGGAAACAAATCTATTGTCAAAAGTGTAGGATGAATATGCATTATTACCATGTTAGCCTGCCACCCATCCATGTTCACACATCGGTCAATACACCACCAGAAGTCATCTTCCGACTCGCCCTTCCAAGCGAACACTGCAACTCCTACAGAGATGGAAACAAATCAGCTGATTCCTCCTTTGGGGAGTGTCCTATACCAACGTCACTTTCTGAGATCCAGGTGAAAAGAAAAAGGCTATAGAAACGATTCTGGAAAAGAAACAACTAAGGACGAGCAAAAAGTCAAAATAGCACCTTTAGTTCAGAAATTGGTTAAAAATTTAAGGGATTTTAGTTTTTGAAAGGATTTGGGAATCTTAAAATGTCAATCTCTTTGGCCAATTTTATACTTGGAACTCTATCCAAAGGAGATAAAATGAAGTGGGAATCAAAACAAAGTTATTCACTGGAAAATTTATATCAGTAAGTAACTTAAAACAACCTAAATGGTCAACATTAGGAAAACAGTGAAATAAAATCAGACCACCATGTGACTGAGTATTATAAATGATGCCGTCCAGGTCTTGAGCAACATGAAAAATTACTTCTGAAAATGTTATATATAGGTTATAAAATTGTACACATACTGAGATTTACTTAATCTCTGTAAAAAAAAAAAAGAGAATAAAAAAAGGAAAATATGCCAGATATCTCAGTGTAGTAAAATTATGGCTTTTTTGGGGAATCTCCTTAATTTTATGCAATAAACACCAGAAAAGAGTAAACAAGAAAAACAGAAGTGCTATAAAGTTGCTTTCTGAGGATCCTAGGAAGATGGGAGATTCTTAAAGAACTTCATGGTGATTTTCTTCTGAATATTTTAACAATAAAAATTGTTTTACGTTTAACTGAACAAGTTGTCCATATAGTTCCAATGCAATATTGAATATCAAATTACCTAATGAACTATCAATACAAAGATGCTTCTTACTTGTGTTCTCTCAAAAGTGATGAGACTTTTGGCGAAAGGAGACCCACTGAGCCCATACTAATATAGCTCGTATAAATTAGTATTCTTCCTTATTCATTTAATATTAGAATTGGGCATTTCCCCGTGTAAGCAGATTCTTTTCAGAGATCACTTTTTATGACTGTATAATATTCCATCGTGGATATGGACCTTAATTTTATTATCCATTTTCCTGTTGATATTTTCACTATCCTCCAAATTTTACAGCCCCTAGACATACATGACACTGTAAAGACAATTTTGATACAGAAAAATTATGTTTAGATAATTATTTTGAGGCAAAGTTGGTGAAAAAAAGCTGAACATACCAGCCTCAGCCAGTGCTGCAGCCACTTCATTCTGAGTGGAGTAGATGTTGCAAGCAGACCAGCGGCACTGAGCCCCCAGGGCACAGAGTGTCTCAATCAACACCTATGTAGATGTATAGGAAGACAGGGTGAGGAAGAGGAGGGCCAAACAGGAGTAGCATATAGGAGAACAATACCCACCAACTCTGCAGCAACAGGTGCTACACTGGGGGGTTACAAAAGGGGGTAATCTAGCTGGGCAGCACATTGACATCTAACTTTACCCAAAAGATATGTTCCTAAAGTCTTAATGACATTTTTATAAAATTTACTCTTGCTTTTTATAAAATTAGGTTATACTTATACAAACAAAGTAGAAAACCTCATTACTGTGTTATAGGGAGGTCCTACCTAATAGTATTTGGAGGTTGGATAGATAGGGAAGGAAAAGCAAGTAAAGAAAGTTTCTTTGTTCCCATTATCAGAAGTCCCTCTCTTTTCTCCCAATAAACTCACCGCTGTCTGGGCTGTGATGTGTGTACAGCCCACTATTTTAGCACCAGCCAAGGGCTTCTCCCCCTGAGCACGTTTCCTGAGTGAAATCAGAGCAGACATGTCTGTGAAAGAACAGAGGATTTGAGCTAGGTCTGCACTAGCAATATCAATTCCCGTCCCAGCAACACCTAGAGCTGGTCTGGATCTGTTGAGAGACGGTGAGATAAGGTAGACAAATTCTAAGTACATTTCTGTGATGACTGGCAGCTTCAACAGCAAAACAAAAGTGGAGAGTTGTCATATCATCACTTGGGATTTCTCTCTTCCTCTACTGTTTTGGCCTTATATGCAAAGGCCCGAACAGAGAATGACATAAATTCTTAAAACTGATCAAAACGAACGGTGAGTCTCATCACTCATTTGGGAGGAGAGGGAAGTAGTTATGGCATTGGCTACTAGCCTCATAAATATAATCATCAGACCAGAAAGAAAGACTTTACCCTTAGCAGAAGCCACTTGCTTCTGTTTTTCTATAGTGGCTAACCCTATTCTGTCAGTCTGTTTGGTTTCTGTACTCCCTCCTAATATAGAACATGCCTTCAATGTCAAAGCAATAAGAGTAAAGAGATCTTACGAGAGTGGGGTGGGGTGGAGAAACCAAGATTTAACTGGCTGTCAGTCACTTTTACTCTTGCTCCAGCACAGGGTGCTCAGGACCAAA
This sequence comes from Equus asinus, assembly GCF_041296235.1. Taxonomy (NCBI): domain Eukaryota; kingdom Metazoa; phylum Chordata; class Mammalia; order Perissodactyla; family Equidae; genus Equus; species Equus asinus. The sequence goes on along the minus strand of NC_091805.1, from coordinate 42,351,173 downwards.
GATCAAACGAAACCCTCAGTCACATCCTTAGCTGAAACCCCTCCCACATTTGCTGCTTCTGGGAAATCTGGGTCTCTGCAATTGGCAGCTATGGTAGGATCCAGCAGAACTAACCACTATGTAGTAGTGATCCAGGACTTGCTGACTGCAAGTAGATCTTTGAATACGGTGTCATGCGGGAGGAAAACAGAAACTACTCTGTAATTGCCACATGCTGAGAACAGGAAGCAGGGAGAACAAGAATTCTGAAGCACAAGCTCCATACAGAGGGATCTGTTTATACAAAGGTCCAGGATAGTGGATTTTCCCAGGAGACTTTCAAGTTAGCTTTAGAGACTTAAGTTGTTTGTGGATCTTGACGACCTGAAAGTGGGTTGTTTCTGGTCCCCTACCCACTCCCTTTCTTTACCTTGCTCTGCAATCTCAATCTCCCGGCGACCAAATTCTGCCTGCTTGATGTTCTTCACACAGAAATTGCTGCTGCCCTTGGAGTTGGTTTGCTGCTTCTCTCGGGGGGAAACCTCATCATCAGAGCTATCTGTGTAGGATGCAGCTAGAGCCGGGAAAGAAAGAAACGAGCACAGAAAAACCTCAATGGCCCCAAGTCCACAGAGTTCTGTCCCCAAGGGACTCTCATTTAAGTTAAGCGAACACTCTTAATTGGAGCCACCTTTTCCGCCACTCTCAGTTCTGCTCCTCCAGGGTCTAATAGATGGTATGAATGAAACTCCTGTGGCTCTTTCAACATTGTGGCCCTTTTACCCACCCTGATGACACCCTGCCATTAGTGCCTACGATAAGGAGCTATTGATCCCAATCCTGCACCACCTCTAGTGAATCCTAAATAATCCTCTTTGGATTGACTATTTTCCCAATCACTGTCTCTGCCAGTGCATTAGGCCTCTCTCGCTGACTTCCACATACTGCTAGCTAACACAAATACTTCTGTCTAGCTAAAGCAAACATTACTAAAGGTATCTACCCCACTAGGACAATTTAACTACATCACTGAGCCTTAAAACTGCTCTGACAGGTTCCCATAATATATGGCCATCAAGATCTTCGGAAACTTTGTTAAACTTTCTTCACTCATTTCATCTTTCTTCCTCTTATAACTCAATCTTTCGCAATTAATTCTTTCTTAGCAATAATTAGCCTGCTTGTCAGCCACTACCTTTTATGTCACTCTAAGATACCTTTTCATCTCTAATAGCCATTAAATTTGCAACATGTCTACAGTGAATCTGTATATTCATTCATTTCAGTATTTAACCCTGTATACCATCATTTGCCCTTGTCTGGCTATCTTGTCTGTATTGGGTTGTCAGTGGCACAGGGCAGAGAATAAGTTTCTAAAAATTTGTTTGTTTGTTTGTTTGTTTTTACACATTTCTTGTACTTCAAACCCAGTCTTTAATGTTAATAATATAATGCAAACAATCTTCTGGTAAAAGATAATAAATGGCTTTTGGTACAGATCTCTTTGCTGACTTTAACAGCAACCTACGACCTTGGGCAAGGCTCAATCTTTTAACAGGCTTCCTCCGTTGCCTAATGAGGGGGGTTGGATTAGACGCCCCTGTGGGTCTTTCAGAGTGTGTCCCTCCAGTACTCAAATCGTAAAATTCTATATCCTTTTCTATGTGCATTTTCTAGTACTCTCTCAAAAGCTGAGAAGGGCACAATTCAAATCAGAAAAAAGACTACTTATATAGCGTTAAGACAGGAGAAAAGAACTAAAAAGAAACAGAGCTGGAGCCATATTATAGTAGTTTGAACCTTTCCCACTCCAGAGGTTAATAGGGGAGGGTACTTCAACATAAAGGGTAACCCAGTAAATGAAAGGAGCCAAAATACTCATTTTTATTGTTACAATTCAAGCAGTCTTGGAGACAAGAAAGAAAAAGATGGGTGGCAGGTGTATCTTATACAAAGAAATGAGCAATTATGCTTCTAAAGTACACCTCTTTTTCAAGGCCAGTTCTGTCAGCCAAAATACCATTGATTTTCTCTCTCTGTAACTTGGGCAGATAAACGTGGGAATGGGAACCAGCCCAGGACTACCAACCAGGCACCGGCCACAGACCACACACAGAGACAGTCTCAGGATGACAAAAGCTTCCCCAGCTACAAGCCTGATTGGAACATTCCCATTTCCCAACCATTCATTATCAGCTTTTTGCACCAATGATGGGCAGTCCTGACATGAGGTATTTTCAGATTCCAGGTAAGTGGAGAACACTGGATAGAGAAGTAGCTTAAGCCTCTGCAACAGGGAAGAGGGATTAGAGAGGACATGAAGTTCACACTTACCTGAACTGTAGCTGTCAGTGGAGGACTGAGAGATGGAGCGAGACAAAGATCTTCGGCCAGTCTTGGTGGGGAATTTGGTGAACTCCTGCATGTCATCAGCAAACTGGATCTGCTATAAGAGGAAGACAGAAGTTGAAAATCTGCAACAAGGATTCTATGAAATGTTCCATTTTAAAGACCATACAGTGTCTTCCCTAAAAGCTAATGTTATCATGTGTCTCCTACTAAGCCAGCAACTCTTTCACCAGAAATGAGGATGGGGATAGGCTACTCTCTGATTCCTCCTAAAATGCCAATCACTGTGGCTTCCCAATAGTTTCAGTGGAATCTTGGGGGGGGGGGGGGCCTTAAGATCCGATTTCACAAAGTTTCCTTCCCACATTCCATAAAGTTTTTTCTCTTAAAACTTTGACATTAAACTCTTTACCCTTCCTCCCAACTTTATCAAAACACAGGCATAATCTCATAGTGCTTCTGCTTGTTTTCTCTTTTTTTCAGAAGATTCTCTTGTAACACATTCTTATCCTGAAGTTAGCAATGGTCTTGTTTTTTTGAAAGACTTAAGAAGAGATGCCTTGAAATAGTGATGGGCATTGGGGTGCCAATAGTCAGAGTCCAACCATATAGCTATACGTCACAAAGCCAAAGTAGTATCCCCAGAATCTTCGATATCCAGTAAAATACCAGAATATACCAATGAAAGAGAGATCAAAAGACACATACACACCACAGTAAATTCCAACTAATTAGGACTAATTTGAAGGAAGAAAATAACGACTTGGTAAACTTTGTATTAAAAACATCCTTAAATGAAATAAAGCAGAACTAGGTAATTATTTGAAGAATACTTGGAAAACTGGCTTTAATAAATAGCAAGTAGCTTACAGTTAATATTATTTATAAATAAATTAATGGATGTTCCTAAAGAGTATGAAAATACTCTCTTCCATTAAATGGTTTAAACTTCTCTCCTGAATTCCTATTTAAACTCTGATAAATCTTTTCTTCAAAATATAAAATAGAGCCAGCCCCAACGGCCCAGTGATTAAAGTTCGGCATGCTCTGCTTTGGTGGCCCGGGTTTGGTACCACACCACTGATCTGTCAGTAGTCATACTGTGGCAGCACCTCACAAAGAAGAACTAGAAGGACTTGTAACTAGAATCTACAACTATGCACTGGGGCTTTGGGGAGAAAAAAAACATAAAAAGAGGAAGATGGGCAACAGACGTTAGCTCAGGGCAAATCTTTTCCAGCAAAACAAATTTAAAAACTAGGTAAAATATAAAATAAACTTCAGCCTCCTGAAAAACAGAATAGTTTGAGAATCTGAATTGAGACAATCTAACTAAATTTGAAAAGGTTCTCATGGATAATACATTAAACTAAGTCTTTAGAAAATATCTCTGGAAATGTACACTATTACAGATTAAAATCTTCTCTCCATAATGCTAACAACATGGTTATAGCCATTCTGAAGCCAGGAACAGTAAACTGCCCCATTAGTTAGAGCTGTGAAACGTTCCCCTCCTCTGTCAGATGACCCCTCCAGCTAGGGCAGCATCAGATGGCATTATAAATGTGCAGCCTGGGCACAGGCAGTCAGTATGAACAAATCAATCATTGAATTAGTAGGACTCCATAAGTAATAAAGCAGTAAGCAAGGGAACCCAGATTTGTGTTTTCATACCAAGAATAAAAGCAGAGAATAGCCATGCAGTAACAGCCAAAGATACAGTAGGCCCAAGAGAAAAACCTGAGTGTACTTCCACTTAAAATTCACCTTGGCTCAACATGTAATCGGGAAAGTTTTTTTCTTTAGGATACTCTGTGAAATAAGGAGGAGGTAGAGTCCACAGCCTGTTTTATTAAGTCTGAAGACAGATCCTAAAGCCATGGAAGGGAAAGAGTTACATATCCTGGCATCCAGCCCAGGACCTTGTGCATAGAAACCATTCAATAATTATCTATAGAATGAGTAAACCTTTCAAATTTCTTTCTTCTCTAAGATCAAGTCAATCAAATTTCAAAAATAAATAATAATAGACTCAAGCTTAACAACATCTACTGCATCAGAATTTGATTAACAAATATCTGTACCTCTGAAGCAGCTTTTTTAGCTTAGGTGTTAAAACTTTAAATAGCTTAACTGTCAAAAGCACAACTGCCTTTCAAAAAAAAACACTCATTGAAGTGGCCATAGGTCAGCATCTGTCCTTCTAGATAGGATTTCCCACTCCATGTTCACATGACTTCTGCAGTCAGCAAAGCTAGTTTTACTGAAGGGATGAAACCAGGATCAAAGTAATGACTTTCAATCCAATATGCAGTTATTTTGGTGGCAGAAAAAATACACAGTCAAGAGACCATCAATGCCTTTTAACACCCTCCAGAGGCAGCCCCTTCCTTCATCAGCCTCCTTGCTCCTGGCATGGGCAGCCTATTCGGAAGCTGCTCTCCTCTCGTGGCTGTTACAATTCCCTCCCTTGCTCATCTTTTTTCAAAAGGTTCTGGGTATGTTCCCAGAAACCATCTACCCAGGGGTGGGGCACTGGGGGAGGGAAATGCAATAACATTCGCAGTTTTTTAAATAAAAAATAGAGAGGTGACTCTGGCAAGATAGAAATGTGTTGCTTCAGCACCTCAGAACTACATTAATAGTTAAAATTCCACCTTGTATTAATACAGCTCATTAGTAGCCTAAAGCTTAGCAAAATCTTTCCCATCTAAACACGTCAGACTGTGATGCAAGTAGTTTACTAGTCAGCACAGTGCCCCATCTATATTTGAAGTGGGCAGAATGCTAACTCAAGCCATGACATGGATGAGTGGCTATCTATTCTGGCAGCTCTTTGACATTCTCACTGCTTATAATTAAGGTGATCCATCTACCCAAAGATGCATAATAACCTTGTCTTCTCTCCCACCCCCAAACTACACGATGAAGAGAACCTACAGCACAACTGCTGCTGTGGAAGGCAGCTGCTCTGCCAGTTTCCACCAGCCCTGCTCCCTCCACCGGCCGTCTTCACAGCTAGTAAGCAGCTCTGCCTTCTCCTTAGTGAAGCACCTCCTGGAGTGTCCTTCACCTTCACATTGTAAATAAAACACTGTCACCAAAAGCAATTTTTGGGTATCACAACTTTTCTCTCTAGTAAAACCATATCTCAATAACAGCCTTCTAATTGACTTGGACACACTGCATTTAAGCCAAATATGATCACTTAGGTAAAAACAAAATCCAAAGACTACTGCAAAGTTGTTCTTTTTACATTACTTCCTATTATCATGATTTCTCCCAATCATTAAGTCTTAACTGGTGTACTTTAGTGTTCTTCAAATGTAGATCTCTAAGGAATGGCAGGTCTAAATATGACGTAGGATGGGGAAGAGGGGACGTAAGGTAGTTGAAGTCCAAAAAGTATCTGAAAATCTTAAGTCCTATGTTAAAGAACTTTTTGTGTTTGGATACTCACCACCTTATAAACAGCTTTCCCCACAAGCAGCACACTAGTGTTCCATTCTTGGACTAACATCACAGCTGAGAAAGGCTAGGAGGTCAGACTGACCCATTCAACAGATAGCACATCCAAATACAGAAGTCTACTCGTAAAAACTCAATTAAATATCAGACCAATTTAATGTGCTATTTTGGAGGATCTCTTCAAAGAGCTTAGTGGGTACAATGTTTGACTCTGTTCCATGTGATACTGAGAATGATACAAGAAAAGCTCTACTGAAGAAATAATTTGGGGGACAGTACATCCACCACCTAGTGACAGAGTCTGGTGACAGAGTGAGCTGAAAGAATTGCTGTAAACAACTTACCAAGAAAAAGGAATCACAGGCAATCCCAAACAGGTATAAGCCTCCAGAGAAGAAAAATTGTTGTATACAACTTGTTCAGTTGATCCTGATATTTTTTTTTTACCATTAGAAGCTGAGAAGTTTACTTCCACAAACACATGGTCTATCTATCCAGATGTTAAACAGCTTAGCTACACTTTCTTCCCAGGTCCCACTCAATTCTGTCTTGTAGCTCCTGAATCAGAATTAAAAGCCACCAGAATTCCACTATGACACTATGGCCAATGGATGATCATGAGGATAATGCTCATGGACTATTATATTCTTTTAGTCAACACATTTGGTAGGCACCAATAAGTACCCAGTGCTATTCCAGGAAAGATCTACAAAAGGAAATATAGTCCCTTGCAATCTGTAGATGTGTTTTGACCCACAGTGTAATAACACAAATGGTGTTGTAATAGAATTTTACTGCTTCTTTAGGAACATGCTAGATACTGTAACCTTCACAATCCTATCTGGATATTGTTTAATTTAGGCCTCCAAAAATCAGAGGTTAGGCTAGACATTTTATTAAAACTGTTATTTCACATGCTTATCTAACAGCTTTTAATTTCCTCAGCAAGGTTTCCTCCTAAGAGTGAAGAACCAGACTCAAAGGTAAACAGCAATTATTAGAAAAACAAATCATTAAGAAAGCATAGCTTAGACGCAAGTAGAGGGATCAGTCGGCATTATGTGAAGGGCCAGTAGCCCTCTTCTGGTACACCACCGATTGTCTGAAGACCTTCCTAAATTTACATAATCTGTCCCACTATCTCCTCCAGCACATTGTATGTGCAGATTTTTCTGTTTAGAAATTATGGTCAGCATATTTCTTAGCTAACACTTAGCAACTGAGCAAAAAAATAACTATAGAAGCTAGAAATTTTAATAAAGTCAATTACTAAGCAGTGTGCTATAAACACCTTCCAGGATTCCTACCACATCTTTTCTAATCCCTCTTTCACACATCTTCTGACATTTATTTTTTCTTTTACAGCTTCTACTCTCACCCGCTCTTTTTTCAGAGGAAAGTAAGAGAGTATGGGTGTCAGCCTAAACAGGTACAAGACCTTTTCTTGATACTTACCACTGATCAGTCTGATTCCCATTTCAGACGATTCCAAAGAAACAGTTATCAGTAAACACCAACTTCTTGATACAAGAACTATGTAAGTCTGAACATCTTTCAGACTTTCAATTAGGTAAAAGAAATTTCTCAAAGAAGGGCCTCCCCTTCCCAACACGTTGCCCTCAGGTACATCACCAGAAAACAATTTATCTCAAGGGAATCAATCTCAGGCCCCAGAGTCAAATCCACAGCCACCTTCAGTCACTTCTTCCATTCCCTAGTGCAGAAACCACTCTTCTGAGACTCAGGCAGGTTTTGGCTGCTCGCTGCCCTCCTTCCTTGTCTCAAGTTTCTTAAGTTCTCAGTTTCTCCAGATGGGTGCTGAGTTTCTGCGGGGGGAGGGGGTGAGCAAGCTGACTAATCACACACATCTCCCTCCCCGACTCCACCCATCTCTGTGTCTCAACAGTAACAGGATATAACACACACATTTGCTAGAATCCAATTCCACAGTCAGAAGAAATATTCCTTTTAAAACGGGACTCGACTTGATCTTTCATCAACGTTGGTAGGAGAAAGTGGTGAGGCAATGCCAGGGCCCACACTGCTGAGCCACTTAAATGGTGAGGAAGGAATGTAAAGCTTAAAAAACTGCCAAAATGAGTGATGTGGGCCTCCAACTGCCAACTAGAGGTAAAATTAAGAAGTTAAAAAATGGCAACAAGTAGGACAGGAAAAGCCTACCCTAATCTTTTGAAAACCACAATTTACAACAGAATGTACACACCCAGACTATGTTTCAATGCTTATTTAACTATCTACCTGTCCAATTGCCTGGCCTGTCCATACTTTCCTCATTCTCAATCTGCTACCAATATTACATGAAAACATGTCAGTCATTCTTCTCTTTCTCCTGACAGTGATTATCATCAACATTAAAATTTTTTTTTGGTACAGGTGACTGAAGAAATCTAGGTTCCTGGAACATACCCATGACTTTAGTGATACACCAAAGCGCTCCCAGTCCCCGCCCACTGTTGCACTTTCTATTTATTTTTCCGATCATTTTTAATATATACAAATTTTTAAAAAATAGTATAATGAACACCTGCATAACCTTCACCTAGATTGAATCTTTCCATTTTCCATTTTAGGTTTCTTTCTCTGTATATATACATATGTACACACACATACTTTCAAATATCCAGTCTGTAGTCAAACTTCTCCGAAAGAACACCTTTCATAGCTGTAGACCCAACAGCATCCCCAACTATTCCAACTCAAGTTGGAATCAAAGTTCACTAAATGCATTTGGCTGTTAGCTTCCTTTAGTCTCTGCTAATCTAGAACAGTCTTCTTGCCTCCCCCCTACCCAACCCCGCCTTGTGATCCTCACTTTTCCTTTTAGAGTCCACGCCAACTGCCTTATAGAATCTCCCATATTCTGAATTTTTCAGATCGTTTCCTTCCTGTAAACTGAAAGTGCAGTTTTGAGGTCTGAGTAGAAAGAGATTACAATTTTGAGAAGAATATTTCATAGATCATGTTGCATACTTCTCTTTGCAGCAGGTAGCACATAATGTCAAGTTGTTCCACTATCAGTGACTCTAAACTGAATCCTTTGTTAAAGTGAGACCATCAGTCTTTGAAAAGTATATTTTCTCCTTTGCAAGTAAAGGTTAATTTGTGGGATACTTGTCAGCCTGTGAATATGCTGTTCCCTAGTGACTTTACCATCTGTTCATATTCCTTGCCTGAACCAATTATATTGGGAAGGGGGAGTTTATAGAATCACAACTTTTTTCAATCATTTGTTCCATATACATTAGCTGGCAATCTTTCGTAAAGAAGTTTTTCTTCTTCCTCTTTCACTTTCTTTTTTACTTGTTATTCATGCTTTATTTATTCAATATGTTACACTCAATTACATAATGAGTGCAGTGAACGCTCCAAATGTCCCAAATTGGGCCAGTGGGATTCTCCTTCAAGCTGACTCTTCTGTCCTTTTGACGTGACCCCATTTAAAGTACTTCTTTGGATATACCAGGTCCACTTTGTTCTTTCTCTGCTTCAGACCTGGAATCAGCCATTTCTCCAAGGAGCCCTGATTTCTTTCAGTGGGAAATGGTGTTTAGAAAGTAATATCTGGGCAAAAGGTGTGCTAATTGCTATTAGACATGTCAGTGTTCCTAGTTTCTTTCAGTGAGGAGAGAAACAAATCTTTTTATTTTACTCTTGAGGTCATATTGATATTTCCTTTAATTTTTAATTTTCCTATTTGTATCTCTTTTCGCTTATGTTAATCTTGGTCTCTAATAGCAATAATACATGTACTTATTTGCTTTATTCTATAATATACATAAAATAATTTGAAAATTACAAGACTAATATTATTACTAACAATAATCTACACAGTGAACTGTCAACATTTCACTGAAGTTCTTTTTGTCCTTAGAATATATTTCACAAAGGATGGTTAGTTTAAGCACTGTTTCCTGGGTGATTGTATAATTAATTTGAAATGTAGTTAGGTTCATTTGTTTCTGTTTATAAACAACTTTAAAGTTTCCTTTCTTTTTATTTTTTGACATATAAAACACGTCTCAAAAGTTTAATAGGTATATTCAGAGAAGTCTCATTTTCATTCCTATCTCTTCAACTCTGCTTCCCCCTCCTCATTTTCATTGGTTTCTGGTTTATGCTCATTTGTGGAGGTAGAAAACAGCAAATGTGTACTTATATTATTTTCCCTCTCTTTCTTGCTCAGAAGGTAGCACGGCAAAATATTCTGCACCTTGTTATTTTTCGCTTGGAAATCACTTTGTATTGGTTCATGGAGTATAAGAATCAACGATTCTTGAATGTTGGGAAAGAACAAGCCAGGTTACTACTGCTCACCTTATACGTTTGTAATAAAAAGTCATTAGCCTTAATTTGAAGTCCTCTCTAAAGCCACCCTTGATTTTAAATGAAGCTCACAAAAAGTTAAACTGGCAAACCTTACTGCAAGTCATGCTGGGATGTTCTTTAAGATGAAAACTTGTCAGTTGCTTAGAAATAGGTAAATCTGTATTCTCCAAATGAATTTCTATGAGAAGAAAAGTTAACACCGAAAACAAGCGACCAATGGACAGCTCTACAAGGATGATGGAGTCTCTGGCATTTCGGAAGCCACACATACTGAAGAAACGCCATCTGTGTAATTTCTTAGCCTACCAAGAAGGAACAAGATTGGAGATGTATAAGAACAATTCCTCCTTCCTTCATCTGAAGTCTAGCTTAAGTTGAAAGCCAATTATATTTTACAAATCCAAACCCTCTTCACATATTTGCTTGAGTGAGTCAATCCCACCTGCGAGTCAGCTCAGCATTTGGGAAAGCTACATCCAAGGAGCGATGAACGTCAAGAAAGTCCTTGCCAGTAGTACCGGGCAGAAGAAATATAAGCAGCTCCCAGTAAGTGGTAGCCAAGTCTATGTTGGTCAGTTTTCTAAACTCTACACTAATACTCAACAAAGTATCTTTTCTTTTATTTTTTATTTTTATTTATGTATTTATTTGTTTTTTAAAGACTTTATTTTTTCCTTTTTCTCCCCAAAGCCCCCCGGTACATAGTTGTATATTCTTCGTTGTGGGTCCTCCTAGTTGTGGCATGTGGGACGCCACCTCAGCGTCGTTTGATGAGCAGTGCCATGTCCACGCCCAGGATTCGAACCAACGAAACACTGGGCCGCCTGCAGCGGAGCGCAAGAACTTAACCACTCGGCCACGGCGCCAGCCCCTCAACAAAGTTTAATGAGACAAACCGTATCAGTTTTTAGTCACCATCTACTGCTTCCCATAAAATATAGGCTTCAAGGGAAGAAAAAGCCATCAAAACTCAACATTAAATAATCTGACTTTAAAGACCTAATGTTAAATAGTAACTATGTAATAACAGGTATTGTTTCCAACGTGAGTGGGTCAATGGGACCTTTCAGAATCCATTCTGTAGTTAGACTGGATATTTTCAAGCTCAGAGGACAAGGTGAAATCACTTTAAAGACCAGCTGCAGCTAGCTTGAGTTTCCAAAGCTCTTAAAAACAAAACACAAAATATTAAGCCTCTAGGAGAGACCAGAGACAATACATGGACAAGAATCTATCAAAGATAATCAGTCTCATCAAAGACGTAATTGTATCTCTCATTCTAGACAGGTAATATTTGCATCCTTCTTGACTTTCTAACTTGAGATGTATATGTCCAATTTTAGATCAAAGTCTCAGTATAAAATCATGATCTTAGGGGCCAGCCCCATGGCCAAGTGATTTGGTTCGCATGCACCGTTTCAGTGGCCAGTTTTGCCAGTTTGGATACTGGGTGCAGACCTAGCATTGCTCACCAAACCATGTTGAGGTGGCGTCCCACATAGCACAACTAGAAGGACCTACAACTAGAATATATAACTATGTACTGGGAGACTCTGGGGAGAAGGAAGGAAAAAAAAAAAGATTGGCAACAGATGTTAGCTCAGGGCCAATCTTTAAATTAATTAATTAAAATAAAATAAAATCATGACCTTAGATAGGATGGTTGAAAGGAATTGTTGGTTGCAACTCCTCTGGGGCTATTTAAAAATATGAGCTACCTATTGCTCTGGAATGAATACAGTATAATCCCCTCAACCACTCTCTCTGCCTCCCAGACTAGAACACAAAAATCGAGTTTTCCTGACCAATGACTTTCTGAACAGCTATTTTCTAACGAGCAAAGTGGACAGATGCACAAGGATAAAGACCTCTTGCTTTATATTGCATGGCAAACCAAAAATCAATTGTATAGGAACAGTTATTTGGCAAATTTTATCAATAAATAACATTGCTAGAACATCACTCATATAAATATTTTCAAATCAATTTTGTTTAAATCTTGGCATACAAAGAACAAGTAAAACCACCTGAGAGCATTAAATCAAGACTTAAAGCTGATTAGAAGTTTGAAATCCACTTACTAATATCGTGAAAATAAAGGCCCTGAATGCTTAGATTTCTGCGACTTTCTAGTTTAAGTACTCTGCCTCAACATTAATGGCTTACGGCTATGATTTCCTTATAGAGGTTTGTAGTTTCAAAATATTCTGGAATCCTTTGAGTGCTAGATCTAGCTTTCACAGATGAAAACACAGAACAGGGGTGGGGGTTAAGTGACTAGCTCAAGGCAAACTTGTTACCAAGACTGACATTTAAAAAAACATCCCCACAAGCCCAGTACTATCCTTCTTTTAAACTACACTGGGGGAAACAGCAGCTTTATCCTTTATTTTCACGGGGTCAGTTTACAGAAAAGTCTACTATCGCACTGAAGCTTTCTGAGCTCACAATAACAGATGAACATTTGTGAGCTTTGGGAAAGGAAAAGAATTCTTTCTGTTCCAAAATCTAGACTGATTTTTGGGAGAAGCAGAATGATGAAAAGAAATACAACATTCTAAAGTTCCCAATGAACTGCCATTGAGAGGTACTGCTCCTTAAACTTGGAAAGGGCGAGGTGAGAAGAGCAGAGCCGAAAGATTGCTGAAGCAAAAAGCTCCATTCTGGAATATACTTCACTGTTTTTTGGTGATGGAGCGGGGAGGAGGAGAATGTATGGGCAATCTAATCCTGATCACTTTAGTAGGATGAAAGAAATGACCCCAGAATTTTCTATTGGGATCAAAAGCAATTTAGAAATTCCACCTGTATTTATTTACACTAGGATTTCAATTTGGTATGGTTAAAACTGACCAATGATTTTTTTTTGGTCATCTAAGAAACCTGCTGGCTATTTTCACAAGAAATGACAGACTTTAACACATGCAACAGAGAATATACTTTGTGCTTTTTAGAGGGGCTTTATTTATCCTGTGCAGAATGGCGATGGGGGAACTTTCCTTTTATACACTAATACTTAGTACAATCAGAGAACATGCCCTTAAACTGAGAACATTCCACTAGGTTCCTTTCTCATCTGTGGTACGCCAAAGAGTACCCGCTCCAAGTCACCTCACATCTTATAACATGTCTGAAAGATCTCGCAAAGTTGGCTTTTCCCAATACAAAACCAGTTGTATTAAATTTGGGGACCCCAAGTAAGGTTTTTTTAAAAGATACATTTTGTCATTGATGCTTTCTCACTTTCTAGTACCACTTCTCTAACTGACTCTACTAGGACCAAAAAAAGTTCCTGTAAGGTTATTAATTTTATTGAAGTACCCTATTCTGGATTTAAGTAACATGATATGTGATTACTGAATCCTAGGTTCATATCCATGGAAGACATTTAAAGTACTCATTTAATACATAAAGAAAAAATTCTGGTTATATAGTTTTTAAGAACAGAATTTTTTCAAAAACTGAGTAGCAGGTTTTAACTATATAGCTTCAGAGGCTGAACAGAATCTCAAAACACATCTAAACAGTCTCAGGAAGTGAGGTCTGAAGTTTCTTTGATCATTTTAAAGGGCTTCTTTAAAAACAGAAAATAGGGGCTGGCCGAGTGGTTAAGTTCTCGCGCTCCGCTGCAGGCGGCCCAGTGTTTCATTGGTTCGAATCCTGGGCGTGGACATGGCACTGCTCATCAAACGACGCTGAGGTGGCGTCCCACATGCCACAACTAGGAGGACCCACAACGAAGAATATACAACTATGTACTGGGGGGCTTTGGGGAGAAAAAGGAAAAAAATAAAATCTTTAAAAACAGAAAATAAAGATGTGATTATATTCCCCTAGATTAGGTAGCTTTGGCTTGAAAGCATCATTGAGCAAACAACGAGACGGCTTTATATTAACAGCAGAACAGTTTTTCTATACGCCGGAGAGCAGTTACAACTGGAACTATCTAGAGGTTCCTGTTCTCCAGCGGGCTTCGAGTTTATAGGAGTTTGGCCTGGAAGGCCTTGAATACAGCACTTATTCAGCAATCCCTCAGTGTGGGTCTGGAAAGTTCCCCTTCGACCTCAGGCAGAGAAACAAGAATATCCCTGTAAAGGCCACCCTAAAGAGGTCTTGGCCTGTGGTTATACGAAAGATCAGATTTCAGGGAAGTGAAGGGAGAATTGGCACAGGACTCTGTGGGCTCATTGTGCTCCAACCTCTAAATCTAGCCATATCTTTTCTACATAATTCTTCTCCCAGCGCCTCCCACGAAATTTCATTCATGTTTCTGGAGAACACATTGTACTAACCCTGAGGCAGGGTTTGGCCATTCATTCAAGTCAAACACCAACTCTTTCAGGGACAGTGACATATTAATATCAGTATAAATAAAGCAAAGCCTTATCTGCCCTCCTTTTTTTAAATTTTATTATTTTTTTCCAGTTTTACAGAAATAATTGACATGTATCACTGTATAAGGTATAAAGCATGATGGTTTGATTTACATATGTTGTGAAATGATTACTATAATAGGTTCAGCTAACATCCATCTTCGTGTATAAATAATAGAAAAGAAAGAAGGATACAGCAAAAAAAATTTTCTCTTTGTGATGAGAACTCTTAGGATTGACTCTCTCAACAACTTTCCTTCATATCATACAGCAGTGTTAGCTACAGTCAGCATCGGATGCCCTCCCCTTTTTATACTATGGTCTACTTTATAATAAAGCAATAGTACCAGACCCCTTCAGGACTAAAAAGGAATCTTTTTCTGTCTAGGTCTCACATTTACTCATTTTGGCTTAAGGAGGAAGCTGCTCTCCTGGCTCTCTGGCTTACCAGCTTTCTTTCTGAGCTCTGCTCTCCTTTTTTCCTGTCATCGTCTCCAATCTTTACTCTTAGGCTATTTCCTCAGCCCCTCAATCAACTCCTGTGATTTTCTGTGTTTTGAAGATAGAATTTCACTAAACTGCCCTCTCATGATCTTTATAATTTTACCATCACTCTTAGTACAGGAATTCACAATATAAATTATCATGTTAAGGAAATCCTTATATTCTGACTCCATTTTTAATCTACTGAGTCCAAGAAGCTCAGCCAACTAGACACTAGAGGTGGGAATGGGGACAAAGCGTCAAAATCATTCTTAGCATTTCAAGGAGAGCACAGACTCAAGAAATGCTATTGATTTCGTGGAGGCCTAGCATTCCCTGAACTTACCTTTTCTAGAGACACCCTCAAGTTCTTTGCAAATTGCCTTGGCTGTACAGATGAATAAACTACAACCCAGTTTGGCTAGGTGATAATAGTTCCAAATACCCAACTCAAGGCCTGGCTTTATCCCAATCACCATATTCTCAATTCCAGGAAAACATTCCAGATTTTGTTAGAGTGGGATCCATGGATGGACTTCAGGCTGCCAACTCCCCCATACACGCAAACTGATACATATATGTACATTTTTCTGGAAGATGAACACAGCTTTGATAGGGTTCCAAACCTCAAATGGTAAAGAACCACTACACCAGACTTACACAACCCAAATAATAACCTCACAAAGAATGTAAGCGTCACAGGATATGGATCTTTGTCTTGTTCACTGATGTATCCTATGTGAGTAGCACAGGTCCTGGGACACAGTAGGTGCTCAACTCTGAGCTGATAGGGCTGCAGGATTTCTGGTCATAGCTTACTCTGAGTACTGTGGCAATAAGAGTAAGTATAGGTTATTTTCAGGACACAAGATTTTTCCTCATGGCCAGTGTCATCTAAGGTAGGTGGTAGTTGCATTACCATCCCAATATCAGATTTCATAACAATTTTGACCAGCCTTGCTAGATAATCTAGAAGAGTGGTTCTAAATTTGGGACCTTTCAAGTGTAAGCTGTTCTCCACCTGCTCCTTACCCTCATCCCTCCCCATTCTGATTAAGCAGGATCTGAAAAAGCAAACAAAGGCACACTGAGTTTACCAGGCTCTTGATAAAGCCACTCAAGGAACACAGGGAACAAATGCGTCAGATACGTCTTGTTTAGAGATAAAACAAATAAGGCAAAGGAAGTAGAAATCTCTGCCTTTAATACCAGTTCCATTTGTGAGGTACAGACAACCCATCAGATGGATCCACAAGGGTTTAGGAGAACATGATAAAGAGCTGTCTGAGGAAGGGAGACTATCTTTTTACAATGGCTTGGTCCAAATTCAGTAAAAACTGGCAAGGTGCTCTCATTCCAAACATGCCCAGCGCTCAGCTAATCCCTTCCCTGTGGAGTCAGAAAAGAATGTGCAGAATTCTGTACCCACTACTCCTGAAACAGGAGGAGTTCCTTCTGAATGCAAGGGTTGAAACTAATCTCATCAACTCAGCACTCCTAATTTCAAATTAGGTAGAGAAATGAGGTGCCTCCCAACATGGGTACTCTCCTTCTAATCTTTATGATTTGTAAACATCCTTTACTTGACCTCACTAAAAGCCAAGGCTTTGCCAACCTCAATTCACTCTCAACTAGCAAAAAAGAACAGAAACCACTCCCAGGGTAATGCCTCCCTCTGAGAAATCCTGGGGAAGGGACGCAATGGGGTCAGTTCCTCCAGCATGCATTTTCCTTGGACTTACAACACAGTTTATTACACATAGAGAACATCATGTTCCCAACCAGCTTGGTCTCTTTTCTATTACAAATCTGAAGTAAACAGATTCTACAGCAACTACAAGTCTGTTACCAAGGCCACTGTATTGATCAGTATAATTAACATTCACAATTCATCTAATCCAGCATGACAAGCCAGCTGGGCTACTCTCCATAAGAGCTAAACATTGGGAATCTTCATGTCTTGCTTGCTAAGAAGTCTGGTGCTCCGAAGCTGGGCACTAAAAACTCGAGTACTGAATTAGAAGTTGGATACCACCTGTCCACCGACAGGAAATTGAATTAGTTACCAGAACAAGTGAACACATCTGCCACGTCTACAGAACACCAATTTCTAATTCCAAAGCTGTGGAATTCTGAAGGTCTCCCTTCCCCTTGAATCCTGCCTAGGTCACATACTCGAGGGAAACAATACACACAAAATCCTCAGTGCCAACTAGAGCCTGAGTTCCTGGTGAGGACAAGTACTGGTCCAGTTCTCAGAAGACTATAAACCTACAGGTGTATTTCAAAGACAAGGGGGTAGATAACTTTTGAACACTGAACTCAGCCTTTGGTTCAGAAAGGGCAGCCAGGGTTGCAGAATGAGAAGAATCAGAAGTTTGCTCAGCACTGCTGGGCAGAGCTGTTATTACTTTTAGGACTCCAACACACATTCTAAAATCAAACTGTTCAACTCATTACTGGCCCCCAAATCTCAAACACTCTAAGAGTAAGCCTCTGTTCCTTAAATCAAGCAGGTGTAAACCAGAATACTGGTTTCAACTTTGGGCAGTGTCCCTAATGCTAACGGTTTAAAACCTGGTGGGAAATTCAAGTTACCTTTCCCATTATGTCTAAGGATATCCTTAAGCTTCTAGCCTATTGCCTTGTGGTTCTCATATTACTAGGCTAAGACGCTGGAGGCCATGTATTCTCAACAGTCTCCTCCCTTACCTCCTATTTCAGGCATTATAAATAGATCCACTAAGCCGCTGGAAATTCTCATCAACTTCTCACCAGCAGTTCTTGGTACTCCATTATCACCCACGTGAAAGGAGTCTTAGTTAGAAAAACCCTGGCCAACTGAAGGGGAAAGTGAGCCAAAGCCACCAAGTGAAGCCAACTCACTTTCTCCTAGGAATAATCATCTCACAATACTTTGCTCAATAAATAATTACTGACAGTATTACTTGTCAGGCACTACATACTATATATATGTGTGAGATATGGTCCTTGCCCTCAATATTTTTGGTCTAGAGAAATCAAATGAAGAGTAAGATTCAGATATCTGAAAACAGTTTGAGAAGTATTATACTTAAATCAAACCTCCTTTTGAGAGACATAGGGAACCAAATTATTATGTTTAGTTTTGATACTCAGTTTAGTATGTGAGCTCCCTACTCTAAACACTCCTATGGAATCAGCTCTGGAGCTTTAGGGGCAGCCACAGTTCATATGAAGTACAGTGGGACTGAAACAGTACAAAAACCCCCCAAGATGCTGAAATGCTGGTTTCATTGAGCATAAGTTACCGAGGTGAACCCTCAAGGCACTGATAATGAGTCTCCTGGGAAGCTGAGGAACATCCCAAAGTGGGGGGGGGGGGGGGGTGGTGACAAAGAACACCAACAACCTCAGCTTTATTCCAAGGACAAACTGCAAGCTGGAAATCTCAGCAGTTTCTGGATCTCTAAAGGAAAGAGATAGGAAGGCTTAGAGGCCTGCCCTTCTAAATCAGGTTTTTTTAACCCAGGATCCATGGATGAGTTTCAAGGGATACCATAAATCTTCTGAAAGTGTATCCAAGCTCCTGAATTTTCCGCAGGAAAGAACCACGATTTTCTTAAGATTCTTAAGGGGATCTGTGACTCAAAATATTAAGAACCATTGTTTTAGAGTCTCTAATCCAGGGAATATCTCAAGAGCATTCCCTCAAACTGGCAAAAGAGAAACCTATTTAAGTTTTCTGCCTCCCACACAGATTTGTCTATTTATTGACCTCTCTTCTGAAGTTAGAAATAGAGTTGGGGGTGCGCACTCTGAAAATTCAAGGCAAAGAGCTCTTTTCTACATCTCCAAAATAAAGTTAACTGTCATGAGAGCCCAAACAACCTTTGAGGAAAGAGACTGGGTTGGGTGGTCAGAGGGCAGAGCAGAATCTCTGTCCTATTAACTTTCCTGACAGGTCCCTTTTTTGACTTCAAGATCCTAAGATTGTAACAGAAACAGGTCACAGCCCAAAAACTTTGACTGAAGGTCAAGCCAGTCCTGGATGAAAGGGATAAAGTAATCCCCATTACGCCTATGGAAACCTGTGCCCCAAAGATTCACCTCAATACAATCAGTAAGTACTAGAAGAGCTGGAGCCATTCATTAAAAACAGAACTTCCAAAATCCTGACATTACTCAAAACACAGTGATATGAACAGCTTCATTCAGGAAGCTGCTATGAATGGAACATGGTTACATTCATCTCCTCTAGGCCTTTAACCCCTTCATTCTGCCACTCACCAATTCACCATCTAGCTCACAGCGGGGCGCACCACTGCAGTTCAGCACATTAGCATTTTCCTTGGCACCAGGAGCACACAGGCTCCGTGGGATTCCACCGATGCCATTGTATACACACAGGTTCAGGAGACAAGAGAAAAATACATAAACAACAGGGTTTGCTTCAGCTAGGCAGTTCTTCAGATGGTAAAGAACTAATAACCCCGAGGCAGGTCCAAGATGAACAGCATGGAACAGCGAGCAGCCCCAAACTATTCCTGTTTAAGCCTCATTCTAGCACACAACTGAGTACAGGGTGTCCATTTTAAAAGAAGCAAACTGGTTCGGGCTCGCAAAGAAGAACATTTTAAGCCCATTAAGCCCTACAGGTTAAGTACAGAGGCACTTTAGCTGAGGCACTGGGCTTTCACGGCAAGAAAGCAGGAGCACACTTGGAGGGTCCTAGACTTGTGGTTCTGTCAAAGTCCTTTCCCAATCTCTACCTCAGCATTCCAAATACGACCTTTTACCAGTAGCTCATTAAACTGTTTGGGTAGTAAATGATTAAGTCTCACTGTATATTGCTAAGCAGTACTAATCATTATATACATTCTGAGATTAAGGCCCTGGACTGAATCCTTTAGAAAAACTGAACAGAGATAGGAACAAAAATGAAACTAGTCTGAGTGTCAACAAAGGCATGGATGTTCTACCTTAGTTCTGTAATTGCTGTGGAGCAAAGGTCACACATTTCTGTAGGAGAAAATCAGTGTATACATAATTAGGGGCAGGCTGTTTAGAGCAGAGAGAAACAGTACCTGGAGGAGGGAGCTGGAGTACCGAGAGATGCAATCTGAAGGTGACTATATAAAAAGATAAAGTCACAACTCAGAAGAGTCTTTGGAATTGTTTCATGCAATTCAAGGATTCTAGTTTGGGAAGACTCCCAAACTATTGCAGTTTGATGAAATAAACTCCTGGACTCAGCTAGCCCAGTGTCTGACAAATGCCCACTTTCTATGGGTGGGTTGTGTGGTATAGGGTATGGGGTGGGAGAGTGGTCGGGCAGAAATCATGCCATTTCCATCACAAGCTCTAAGCTCTCTCACTGTCTATGTACCTCCTGGAAATCAACAACTATTTTAGTGTTCACAGGTGTAAGCTCTACATAAAATAACATTTTTGTCAGGGAAAATTTTTTTCCTTTTGAAAAGACATTCCAAGAGAAACATCTTAGTTTGGGCTCTTTAAGAGTATTCCAAAATTCCATATAAACCAAGGTACTTTTCAGAGTGTAAGGAAGCACTCATTGAATGGCATGCTGTGATAACAGGTATAAACTGGAACCGTACTAGGCAAACCAGAATATATGGTCACTCTAGTTATAAAGGAGAAAATACACTAATTAGTATTTACTAAATTATAATCCCCTCAACGTTCTGTAATACTATCATTATTCCTCATTTTACAGATAAGAAAATGGAGGCCCAGACAGGGTAAGTCACACGACTTATTAGAAGGTAGAGACTGAAAGTAAACCTGGCTCCAAAAATCCAGTGCTTAACTTACATTGTACTACTATTCACAGTTTTAGGAACAAAAAGGGGAAGTTAAAGAAGTCTTACATAACAGCCAAGCAACAGTGGGATAGCAAAAGAACTACCTGAATGAGTCAAAGGGAAACGGAATCAGAAGAGAAAAGGCGACCGCAATTCCATGTGAACTTTTAACTGTATACCACATGCAAGACTCTGACAGGTTGACAAGAATAGGAAGGAGAACCTGTGGTAAGAATCTGTCTTTTAACTTTGGATTCTTGGATTTCAGGATGGAAAAAACTCTGGTCTATGCAAATGTGTTGTTCATATATGATGGGGATGCTTCTGACCCACCTCAATATGATGTGTTCTAAATTATTATACCCAGTATAATAATGGTGGCCCTTCTTTGTAAAATTTTAATATTCAAATTTCCAAACTTGAGAAACAGATAGGTACAAATGATCCTCCTTTACTGGCTAGTTCCTTTAAATAACAGCCCCAAGGAGGGCATTAAAGCGCTTGTTTACAGATCATAACTATTTGAGTAGCAGAGTAAACTTATTAGGAGTCATAGGCAACTAAAGATATAATGATTCTATGTATTAAAACATCCTTTATAAACAACTTTAGAAGAATATTATATTGGGTAACACATACTGGATTCAAACGATACCCTCCTGATAAAACAAAAGGTACGCATTTGTTATCTTGCCAGCAAGGGATCTAGACAATGAACAGATTTCTCTGTTACAAGATAAAAGTCTAAAGGAACTTAGAACAAAGTAACATGGAAACTAACTAAACAGAATCAAAGAAGAAGAAGAGAGGTAATCAATATCTGTGGAGAAATCTAAACAAGATAGGATCTTCTTACAGCCCTGACTCCTGTTCCAGACTGCCACTAAAACTGTAGTGCTCTGAAAAGAATCAAGAGACACTAATGATGTGGAGAAGATAGGAAATGTCAATCTACCAAATCTCTTCTCAGCGAATCTAAGCAGCACTGGTGTAATGCTATAAAACTGCACAAGAATTAGCCATAACATACCCAGATGAGAAGAGGACCATCCTGGATTCCACCCAACATGTGAACATCTAGGCAGTATTCACTGGGGCTCTATTTGCTGTTCTTTTTAAGTCTCAGCTGACCCTTTTATGAATTGGCGCTATATATGTTTTATTCCAATAAAGAATACCCTACAAGCAAAAGTAGTTTCTTTTGTGTTCTTTTTCTTCTTTCCTCTACTGTGCTGGTGGTAAAGGTCTAACTACATACACCCTAGGTCAAATGCCTAATGTGTAACTCCAGAGAGCCCCTCCAAATGTTCAGAAGTGCAGAGAATAGTAAATGTTCTTGATAGGCCTTTCAGAGAAACATGTCTATCTTAGGAAGTTTCATCAAAATGCTGGAGATCTGAGTTTAGTCTATGAAAAAAGAAATCAACTTGACACAATGTCAATTTCCAAAGGTCCAAGGACAGCTATCACCTTTGCAACAAAAAGTAACAGAAAAACAAGGATAAATACCCAGAGATCATGGGAAACTAGCCGACTTATTTGGTTGGACTGTAACTGCCAACATTAAACAAGGATCCTCTTTAGGTGTGGTACAATGTACACTACCCTTCCAACTCGAGGACTCCTTTTCTCACCCAAATTTTCCTGGCAATACCACCTGAAATCACCAGTGACAGCTGTGAACATGCATTACCACGTGAATCACACTATAGTTATTCATACTGTCCCATGAAAATTTCCTGTAGAACTTAGCGTTGGCACAAGTTATCTTCCTCAGGAATTGGTATGTATTATTTCCCACATCTGCTAATGAGACTATAACTCTGTGACTCCCTTTATCCTCTGGCTCCCAGGAAGCTCAGAGCTGCATGTGATGATCAGCCTCATCAATTATCTTAGCCCTCAGGATTAACAATACTTTTTTCCTTCTTCCGACAGTTTTGACTTCCTATCTATATTGTATGTGTCCTGTGTTATAAGCTATCTCAAATGCTCATTAAAAAGAGAGAGTGTAAGTATACTAAATAGACTTCTTTCTAAAAACCACTTTTGCTATCTTAGCTCCCAACATGCTAGGCGCCCATTCCAAACAAAAAGCACTTGTTTGGGAGATGAGGAAACTGAGGCATAGAAGTTCACTTGCTTAAGGTGGTACCCATTTAGTCGGCTTCCTAACACCCAGATCACGCCACGAATCAAACCAACAAACAGTACTATCTACATAGCACTGTGGTAGACCCTGGGGCATACAAAACTGAGTAAGTTATGATACAGTTGAAGATTCTCAATATCTCCGCTTTTAATTGATGAACGTCAACTCTTCCCCAAAGTGAATAAAATTTCACTAGTTACACTGCACTCTGATCTGAGGACCATCAAGGTGACCCTGAAGTAACCTATAGCCTCTGACTGGCACCAGAAATGTCCTCATTTCCTGAGGGGCATCAGGGCTTGGAATGATCCAAGGATTACTTTCTCTAGAGCCACACTGGAATCCTCACAGGTGAAGGACGGCACCACTTAAAGGGCCTTTTTCTCACACCATTCAGGACACGCCAAGCTACATTTTTTCTTACTTTTCTCATGCTTTCTCACCGTATCAATACATGGCAGAGGTACAAAAGTGACTTAAATCACAATGTCCAATTCAGCTGAAGTTCTGAAAAACCTAGGACTTGCTATGCGACCTTGACTAGTCCTCAACCAACTCCTTAACTAAATAAATGCCTTTTATCATCACTAGGGGAAGGGTAATTAGTCATCATAAAGCACTTTAATACAAAGTGCTGCGTAAATGCTAAACAATAAAGCTCAGAAAGAGCAAGATTAATAAAAAACATGGGGGTACATTTACCAGCCAACGGAAACTTACAACAGGGTCTTCCCACATTCCTGGCAGAGACCGCTTCTTTCAGCTAATGGAATGAGTCTCTAAAATCACTAGCACTTGGCCTGACAATCATAGACATTAGCAATATTCCTCCTGGGAAGAAAAGAGGAAAAGGGATATTTATTCCTGGTAGGCAGCCATACAGACATCTCAACTACTAGTCAGCCAGGTGGGCAATTAATATTTGAGTACCTACTATATGCTAGGTACAGAGCCAGACAGAGTGGATACAACGGTGAGTGAACAAGAGTCCCTGCCTTTACGGAGTTTACAATCTACAATACAAACTTTGTCTTATTAATAGTGGCACTTCCAAGAATAAAGGCTTACTAAAATAAAGGCAAGTAAGAATAAAGACACCTAATCCCTGAAGCAACTAGACAAAAGAGGATAAGCTAATGGGGAGAAGAAGAGTTCAGGGACTCAGGGTATCAGGACTTTCCCATTCTTTCCCCCTAACTCATCATAGGTACTACCCTTAAGCATTCCGCTTATAAAGGCTGAGGCTCTGTCTCCAAACAGTGCAGATTACAAAGGGTTACTGCCCCAACAAAGCAGTCAGCTGAACTGAGAGCACTAAAAATAAGGTTAATCAGACTCCGCAGAATCAAGGGATCTTCTACAACCATTCTTAAGGCATTCTATTGGTAAGATCTTAATTTCGTGGGAAAACAGAGCTGAAGCACACAATGGTCACCTGTCTTTTTAATCCTGCACTTGATTTCAGAAGCACTTAATTTCTTTAATTAAAAAAGTCACCTCTCCCATTTATGAAAGCATAACTAGTTCAGGTGTAGGGGCCTCAAAGACTAACTATTGCTGCAAATCTTGCTTTGTTCAGCTTAAACAAGCACTGCATCCCATCCAACACTGCAGGCAGAGACAGCCTTGAAATACACTGTCTTTGTACAGGAGGGAAATATTTATCCAGGTTTCACTGGTTTCAGAAAGGTCACCTCTCTGCAAAGGTTCTCTGGTCTACCGTTAACTGGGTGCCAGGTATGCGGAAAGTCAAGATGTAGTTGGCAGCAAATGCTCAGAAATCACTCGAGATCCCAATTCCACCACTCTGAGAGCTAGTTAGACTAAAACGTCCAAAGGGTGCCATTTAATCTTCCACAACAAGAGAATTAGAAGGGCGTCCTTTGAGCTCAACCCCCAGTACAATAGACTAAACTTGTTCTGCCTCAGTAAGTGCAGTAAAGAATGAGCAATCGTTCTTTACCACCCACCCCTCCAACCCACCCAAGCTCCTTTCTCAGGGGATGCCTAAGTGATCTAGCCACATGACTACGATCAACCTGTATCCATGACAGTGTCTGCTGTCACCAACCTCCAAATGTTAATTTCTTACATATGTCGAAGCAACTGGACGATTGTAAAAGGTGAAAGTCAGTTTTCTTTTCAATCTCACGCTGCCCTCATTGCCTTCACCTGCATAAAAGAGCTAGCTAGCTCCATGCATTTTTTTCCTCCTGCTCCAAGCTAGCACGCAGTTGCTGGATAAACCGGCCACTGCTTCCAAAGATTTGCCCAAGCAGCTCTACCCGATTTACCCACTCCCCTGAGGGGAGGTTTTCTGAACACCCCCATCCCCTGGGGCTGGTCACAAGAGTCAACTGAGTTCGTTCACCCCTCCCGCTCCCGTCTTCGAGACCTTTCATCCAGGAAAAGTCAGCCGTAAATTTAAGGCCCAGCCCTGTCGGGTTTCGAAAAGATCCCGAGGGCCGAGGGACAAAGGAAAGTGAGGTCAGGGGCGGCCTTTCCAGCTCAGGATAGGCCTGGGGCCGCTCACCCAACCCTCACACCACCTCGGCCGTCCCGGGGCACCTCAAACCTCGCCCTAAAGTCCCAAAGTAGCTGGAGCCCGGGACTCGCTCGCGCCCCTTCCGCGAGGCCCCAGCCCGCGCCCCCGCCGCCACCCAG
Source organism: Equus asinus (assembly GCF_041296235.1). Taxonomy (NCBI): domain Eukaryota; kingdom Metazoa; phylum Chordata; class Mammalia; order Perissodactyla; family Equidae; genus Equus; species Equus asinus. The sequence goes on along the minus strand of NC_091805.1, from coordinate 42,325,551 downwards.
AGCCCCCGCACCTTCTTGGGCGCCTTGGTGACGGTGGCCATGAAGGAGTATTTCTCGGCGTCCTCGATCTCCTTGGCCTGCTTCAGCTCCTCCCCGACCCCGGGCAGCGGCATCGCGTCAGGCATCGACATCCCCCGGCCGGCCGGGCCCGCGGCAGCCCCGCCGCCCCCGCCTCTTTCACTCACGGGCGCCCGCCCGCCCGCCCGCGCGGCGCCCTCCGACCCGCGCTCGCCCACCCTCCCGCTGCGCCCCGCGCCGAGCTGCGTCCGGGGCTGCGGTGCTGTGGCCGGCGTCTCGTCCGCAGGCGGTGCAAGACAGCCAGACAGCGACGGCGGCCACAAGAGTACCAGAAGCAGCAGCGCCGAGCTCCGACCGGCCCGCGCCACCGCCTCCGCCGCACGCAAACACGCACGCAAAGTAAGGGTAGAGTGCGGCGACGCCACGTCAAGTACTGGCAGCTCCGGGGAGGGGGGAAGAGGCGGGGAGAAACGGCGCTCTGTCATGACGTCACCACGCTGGACTGGGCTGCCGAAACCGCCCCTTCTTTCTCCCAGCTCGCGGGTGATGAAGCTCCCAGGATGAGCCGGATCCTTTGCGCCACCAGGTGGCGCCATCAGCCCTGTGAGCGGTGCGTGGTTCCTGCAAGGGTGCCGCGGAGCGCGTGGGGGGTTGGGGCTACAGGATTCCAGGCAAGGCCTCAGAAGAGCGTAAGGGGGATACCTGCGAGCAAAGACCAGAGCCCTACACGACACATCGTACAGCCAGTCCTAGGAAACATCCCAGGCCCAAGACAGCCCACTCACTGCCCCCACCCCAGGCCCCTTGGCCCAGAAGCCCCCTCCCAAGGGGCAGTCTTTGCCTCTTGGACTTAAGGGTGGGCAGAACAGATTCAGAGCAGTGTGGTTTCTGCACGACCCTTTGTGACCTCCTTCACCACCGTCTCCGCTGGGCCTTGCCTGTTTACAGGACCTTCAGGCCACAGAGCTGATGTTATCCGGCCATTGGGATAGGGCTAACGGGTCAGAGGGTGGAGAGCATGAGGAGCGGGGGTGGAAGAGCCTGAATGGCTTTCCTGCTCCATGCGCCCTGCCCCCCAAGCGTGAGACTGCCGGCTTCCCAGTGCAGCAACCAGGACATTCATGGACAATTCCCATGCTCTTACTGGGCCCTGCTATGTGCTGTTCCTGTGCTAGACCCTGGATAGGAAAGAGGAGTGTGATGCATTTTATGTTTTGCAAGGCTTTGTGCACCTGACAATGCAAAGCGTATTTGTGACCTAATGTCAGGTGAGGTAGCTTGTCCTTTGAGATTCAAACGACATTGGCTCCAACTCCCATTTCCTGTGGAAAGTCCAATGCCCTCCCCAGGATTTCTGTGAGTTACTGGGGGGACTTGGATTTTCATAGTTGCCTCTGGCTCTAATTTTCTGCGTTATCTGAAGTTTTGTTCACTATTCTGGTCGTGTAGCCATTTCTTTAGTTCCTGCTGGCAATTCAAATATGGAACATAGCCCCTTCTGCTTTCAACCCCCACCCCTATTCCAAAACAACCACAAAAATAATGCTGTAACATGCAGCAGAACTTTTAATGAAGGTTTGTGGGCCACTGGGGAGAGATTACATCACACAGCAAACAATTTGAAATCATATTCCTGAAATGTTCTGAAAAGTTATTTTGGCTATCTCGTCACCCAGGATTTCTCGTTGGCCTCACCACTCCACAAAGCTCCCTAGCCCATTGCCGTCTAATCTAGCTTCCTCCTCTTATTCCCTTCCCATCCCTCCACCTCATCCTCCCCTCCTTGATTGACTGGGAAGCCAGATTCCTCTCTACTGTGCCAACTGTTCAAGTCTTCCCACTACCCTTTCCCCAAATTTCTCCCCAAACCCACCTTTTGGTATCTAGAAACCCAGCAGGTTTCTGACAGTGTCAGCTCTTTCAAGAAAGAAGCTGTGGTTTGAAGTGACATTTTCCCCACTGGTTTATGTTCAGGGTTGGGAAGAGTGTGAAATACTTGCCTGTGGGGCTCCAGAAGTCTTAGCCAGAGAAGCCCATGTTCCAAACCCATCAGACTGTCTGTTTGAAGCAGCCTGTGGAAGTGCCTGGTAGGATGCACACTTCTGCAGATCCTGGTCTTTAACTGTCAGGATTCTCTCATCTGCCCACTCTTTCAAGCCCCTCCACTTCCCTCTAAGGAGTATTCCTGTAGCATAAGGGACAGAGAGATGGGGGACCAGAATAATAGATTCACTTATGAGGGTACCAGACTGGTACCTTTCTCCTCATCTCCCAGCCAGGGCCCAGGGGTAGACCTGCCCACCTAGGACTCTTTGGACATATGGCCTGAAGTAGCTTTCGTCCTATAGGTTTGCCGGAACTGTTGTCAGAATCTGGGGATGAGAGCTGTCTGCTCACAGACCAGAGGCAGGGCCAGTTGGAACAGAGGTGAAAACTCCACATCCCTTAAATAGGAAAACATGTGGCTTAGGATAACTTGTTTAAAAATAAAAGGGCATAGGTGTGTCTGTCTTTTGGACTTGATGTTTAAAATTTCCATTGTTTAGGGGCCAGCCTTGTGGCATAGTGGTTAAGTTCATGTGCTCTGCTTCAGTGGCTCGAGGTTCGTGGCTTCAGATCCTGGGCATGGACCCACACACTGCTCATCAAGCCATGCTGTGGCAGCATCCCTCATACAAAATGGAGGAAGACTGGCATAGATGTTAGCTCAGTGACAATCTTCCTCAAGCAAAAAGAAGATGATTGGCAACAGATGTTAGCTCAGGGCCAATCTTCCTCACCAAAAAAATAAATAAATAAATTCCACCGTTTGAGAGCTTTGTTCTCCGACCCCCAGTTGTGCTGTGCATATTTGTATTCAGATTGTGAGGTTCCTGGAGACTGAAGTTTAGCCTCTTTTTTGCTCCTCCTGAACCAAAGCAACAGGTTTTCCCTAACACCAAGCTCACAGAATTGGCTGTTGCTGCTGCTGGGGATGGTGAAGACAGGGCCAGGTTAGGGGAAGCAGTACCTTTGCAGCTTGAACCAAGAAAGACCAGCAGATCTGACTCCACTTACCTGAGTGCCTGGCCCAAGGGGAGGCTGAGGAGGCTGACCTAGGGGAGTTGAGGTGCGTAGACTGGAAGGCTGAAGGGGCAGCACTCCCCGCTCTGGTGGAAAGGCAGCTGGCCTACGTGGTTCATGTCAGGACAAGGCCAAGGGCATTTCTGGAAACCAGCCTGCTGCAGAGGACATGGGTGGCTGCCATCGCCCCCTCCATGTGTGGCTGGAGATCAAAGAGCTCACCAGAGAGCTTGCCAGAGAGTGTGATGACATAACATTGGTGAGAACCATTGCACGCTGCCCCCACCTCTCCTAGATGACCCCACATCCCCCAGCTGAGGCGTTCCCTCTCACGGATGTCAAGAAATGACCTGTCTTCAGCCCACTCACCCACCTACCAGATCAACGCCTCTGAGCTGAGTCAGGTGGGTAATTCAGGGCTCACTCCCCTGAAAGCACAATCCACACACAGACAAGAGAAGCCATCAGGGGCCAGTGTTTGAGAAGAGCAGGGACCCAAGGATAGGTGCACCTGTTGTGTGCGGTCAGGGGAAGTCCCCAAAGGGCCCAGAGACCAGAGGGGACCCTGCTCGAGAAAGGAATAGCCTAGGAGTAAAGATGAATTGGGAAATGCTGTTACCAGAAACATGGTGCCACTGGGGTACCACACGTGGGCTTAGTCTTGTTAATCAAATTCACTCTTCTGTCCACCCTAAAATTTACCCTCAACTTTCATTCTTTTTTTTTTTCATAAAATATACATTGAATGCTGTCCAGCTAGACATTGGGACGACAGAGGCAAATGAAGTACTGATCTCTACCTGGGGACAGATGAGGGGCTGGGATAGGGATGAGGAGATGAGCAGGAATGGCTTCGTAGAGGGAGAGGCTGCTTGAGCTGATGCTTGACAGATAAACAGCTAGACAAGGTAGGGAAGGGATTCCAGGCTGAAGGAATAGCATGAGAAAAGGCAGGGCAATGAAAGAACTTGGCGTATTATGGGAACTGTAAATAGTTCAGTGCGGGTGGGGCATAGGGTGCAAAGTAGGGCAGAGTGAGAGCTGAAGCCAGAGCCAGATGTGGGTAGGTAGTGATGACATACACAGAGATGGGGAACACAGGAGGAGAAGCAGGCCTGCGTGGAGGGGTTGCTGAGATAAGGAGTCAGTTTAAGACATAAATTGAGTTTGATATGTCTGTGGAGTGTGCTGTCCTCGTGTCCCAGGGGAGCCGAGGTTGGTGCCTTTCACACCATCTGTACCCTGCCCGTCTGACACCCCACCAGAACAAGGCTGGTCTCTCCTGTAGGCCTTTCACTTCTTCTAGGCCAGGCCCCACTTTAGCCCTTTGAAATGAAAGGTGCAGAAAAATTACAAGAGATCTCAGATGACAATAGAAGTATGGAAACAGGTGAACAGCTCAGTGGCCCTATGTCCATCTTCTTTGTGTCCCATGAACCACCATGTTGCACAACTCAGGGAGGCACCATTGACATTGTAATTGATGTGAAGGCTGTCCATGGAGTGCGACTCCAGATTGCTAATCTGCCCTGTTGGCCCCGAGGGACTCCTGGGGCCAGGCTCCCAGCTGCACCTCTGCAGCTCTGGGGGCTGGCTCCCCAGGCGGGCCTGGCTCCTGCTTCGCACTGAACTCCCTCATTCCCCACTTCCAGCCTCCTTCCCTCCCCGTTCTTCAATTCCAGCCCTTTAGAGAAGATAGGCAGTCCCTGGGTTCCAAGAAAGACTCCTCCTTCTCTGCCTCTTCCTCTGCTTATTATGATCATATTTATTATCATTTTACTATTTATTATTGTTTTGAACATAATCTTTATAGGGAAAAAACTGGCGATGATAAAAATCTCTTTAATCTCTGTAAATTCACTTCAGGTTTTAATCAGTTTGCCAAAGCTCACTTTTACATACCTGTGATCAGTAGGTACATGTTATTTTGTTTTCTGCTTTGATAAATTACAGTATTTTGAAAGCAGAGACCACATACAGACATCATTTACATGCTTGTCATTGTCAGTGTTTCCAAGGGTTCCATCATATTGCCCTAGGAGTTTGCTTAACCATTTTCCTATTGTTGGGCATTTAAGTTGTTTCTAACAGTGTAATATAAACAGAGAGTCTGTTGGGGGTAGGAGTCAGAGTGGGAACGGCTTTCCAGCAAAACAGACAAGGGTGGGTCACAATACCAGGTCCCGCCAGAGAGAAGGAGCAAAAATGTTAGTAGTGGGGCCAATTGTCTGGCTGTAAACAGGGCCTGGGAGACAGTACCTTTCTGCTGTAAGGGGATGTGAGCTCCGGTGCCTGGAACTCGTGATGGCTGACTCATGGGGAGGCTGTGTGGCGTGGAGGGAAGCTGGGCATCAGGGCCGACAGAGATGCGACCTCAAGTCTTGACTCTGCTACCAACTTGGCTGCTGGCATCCTGGACCTTTCTGGGCCTCTGTTTCCTCATGCAAAACAGAATGATAGCTCTTCAGCGGGGGCTTGTGATGATCCAATCCAACAAAATAATAAATATAAAAGAGTTTGAATAAGTTACAAGTATTGTGCGAATGTGAGTTACTGAGATGTGGATCCAGGCTAAAAATCTGGAGGGGAAGGGAATTTTTGTCGAGAATGTGGAATTCTCTTTGTGCCCTGCTTCCCAGAAAGATGAGCGTTAGCAGAAACCTGCTTGCTGCAGGAAAAGATTGTCATTGCTGGTACTGAGTACTTGTTTACGCTGGGGTTGTACTTCCTTCACAAGGGGGACTGGAACTGCCCCAGCCCTGAGCAAGTGCCGCTTTCCTGACCCAGCCTAGCCTCAGGGTCTGGCTACTGTGTGTCCAGCAGCCCCTCAAAACTTTCTCAAATGCTTTTTTCTGGGTTGGACCAGAGATCCTGATGGATCTTTCTTCAGTTTCCAAAGCTGCAGCCTATAAAAGTTAAGGCTGAGAAGGCTTCTAGTAATTGTAAACAATGTTCAAGGAAGCTGTTTGGATGATTCTTTGTGCTACTTTGTGTACTTTTCTGTGTGTGTGTGTGTGTGTGTGTGTGTGTGTGTGTGTGTGTGGTGAGGAGTTTATCAAAAAAGCAAGACTCCAGAAATTGTGAAACTAGCCTTGGACTTCACCCCCGGCCCAGGTCTCTGCTGGTCAGTTATTTACTGAGCACGGGCTTTGTGTCAGGAGCAGTGCTAGGTGCCAGGGAACCTGCAGTCAACAAGGTGGACACAGTTCCTGTCCTCATGGAGCTTAGTGTCCATACCAAGACTTCATCGCAAAATCTGAGCCCCTAAATACCTTCTCAGAGAGGGGCCATCCTCCTTACTCTCTCCATGTGCCCCATGCTGCAAAGTCCTTCTTAGAAGTAAATGGCATACTCTCCCTGCCCCTGAGACTGTGCCAGACCCAGAGTGGGGAGGAGGACGCAGTCCGTCTCCAGAGTTCAGATCAACTTACCCACTCTTGGAGTTGCCCTGAGTCTTTTAGAAGTTTCTGGAATACTATCTCCCTGGTACATATCTTGTCTGAAGACAATGGAGAGTGGGCTGGGAGGTGGAGGTGCCAGTTTGCCAGGATCAGGCACTGCATTGCTCTCCACTTCCTGCCTGCCTTCTGCCCCTAGGATGGGAAACAGTCCTGGAACTGGGAGAGACATGAGGTTGGCCAGGCCAATTAGATACCCTGTTGGAGGCTAGCAGAGCATTTTCCTTGGCTGGAAGGCACTGGGGCTGGATGGAGTAGGACAGGCAGAAACTGCAACTGCCCAAATCTCAAGTGGCTGGGGTCTTGCCCCCTTTGCCTCAAAGGCCCTGCCCTGCGGCTGGTTTGTTGGAGCTGGAAGAGAGAGAACGGTCAGCTGTCGGTTGTGTGGAGGCTGCTGCTGGGTGGGAGCCTGCCTTCCTCACCCTCTCTGGTGTACAGGGCGGGCCCCATTGCATCACTCTTGGAGCCTCTGCTCCTGGCTTTGCAGCCAGCTGGGCCCCTGGAGGAGTGACTCTCCCTGTTTTTCAACAAACCATTAACCATTTCACCCTCCTGGTCCTCCCTGTAGTCCACCTGGATTCCCAAGGCTGCCCCTCACACCTGTCTGTCTGGATCTTGAAAACCTCCCTTCTGCTCCATGGTGCAAAGGGGTTCTGCCTGGGCAGCTTTAGAGGGTTGAAGGCTCCACTTACCCAGTGCAAGCCTGGCCTCTTCTCCAGGAAAAGAGTTAACCTCCCTCATCCCCACCCTCAGCATTTGTCCCATTCTGCAGCAGTGAGCAAAGACTCCTCAGCCTCTAGGATGAGCTCATGCCACTTCCACACTCCAAACAGAGCCGGGACAAGGGGTCAACACAATGTTTAGACCAAGAGCAAGAGTGGGACCAAGCCAGAGACCAGGGGCTTGGACGTTGGCCTCTCCCCACCGCCCCTCCAACCATTTCCTGCAGACCTGCTCAGGCCTTTGTCCTTTTTACAGGGACCCAAAGAAGGAGTGGGTATGGTGAGAGTTCTAAAGGTCCCAAGGATCTGATGGAGGAGAGTACCTAGTACACAGTGTTTCCTTGCTCCTGAAGGGGCTGGTGAGGAGGCGTGGGTGTGGGGAGAGGAGGGGAGCAGAGAGGCCCTTCCAGTCAGTGAAGCCCAGGCTGCGTTGCACCCAGGACTTTGATCTCCCAGAGCCAGCATTCCCCTTATCACCCCGCCCATTCCGGGGCCTGAAATAGCCTGAAACTTCATCCAAACGTAGGTCCAGGTCCAGATTTTAGTTCCACAGACATTTGGCTGCACCATAACATGTAGAATCCTGGGCTGGGTCCTGTGGGGGACGCAGAATGAATGAGGCCCAGCCCTTGCCTTTGGGGAGCTTGCAAAATGTACCCTGATAACTGTAGTCAAAGCCATAAGATGCCTGTAGAAGAAAAAGAAAGACGGCTTCCTGTGGAAGTAGTGGGGCAGCCTCGCAGATGAGAATCATTTTTGTTGAACCTTAAAGGATGAGTAGGATTTCAACAGGCAGAAATCAGGGACACTCATTCTAGGGGAAGAGCAAGAACGAAACTATGGAGATGTGAAACTTAGAGTATTTGGAACATGGCCTGCAACCTGGTCTGACTGGAGCACATAGGAGAATATTGAGCTGCTTATGGTTTCCTTAGATATGTCACTCAATTTACCAGTGAGTTTGTCTAGACTTCCTATAGGCCAAGGGCTCTCAAGGGGCAAAGACCTGCTGGTTCATAGAAATTTACAGACCAGGGGCCCGCCCGGTGGCACAGCGGTTAAGTTCGCACGTTCCGCTTCTTGGCGGCCTGGAGTTCACCAGTTTGGATCCCGGGTGCGGACATGGCACCACTTGGCAAAAGTCATGCTGTGGTAGGCGTCCCACATAAAAAGTAGAGGAAGATGGGCATGGATGTTAGCTGAGGGCTAGTCTTCCTCAGCAAAAAGAGGAGGATTGGCAGTAGTTAGCTCAAGGCTAATCTTCCTCAAAAAAAGAAAAAAAGTTTACAGACCAGAAAATGGAGGTACGGAGAAGTGAAGAAACTTGCTCAAAGTTATAAAGCACATTAGTGATAGAGCAAGGACTACAACCAGGTTTCCCACCTTTATCTCTCTTGGCTCAGTGCTGGTCCCTTAATCCAAGGAGCTTAATCCACAGAGGTGACTGACCCAGCAGACCTTGTCCCCCACTTAGGGGGCCAAGAAGACATTTGAAATGAACAGCCAGTGTTCAAGGATGACACAAAGATTTAGCCACATGAACGTCCCTCATGGTGTCACATGTAAGTGAGGAATGAATAGCTCCAAGACACTTGATGGGAAACAAAATGCCAATGTTCTTTATTTGTCCAAGTTTATTTAAATCTGGTCCCAAGTCCCATCCACAGTTAGTGAGAAATTTAATGTCATTATTAGGGCTTCTTCCCTCGGAACGTTGGATTTTACAAAAACAAAAGTCACAAAAAATCTCCCAAACAAGCAAAGGACTCGATCTTGTAGAACTGGGGCAGCTGGTCCTTATTCAGTAGAGATGGCCACAGTTACAGTTGCTCCTTGTGCTCCTTGCTGAATGCTGGTGCTTCCTGTCGTGGGCACTGCTTCTCCAGGCAGGCTGGTGAGCTGCCCACTCACAGTGGCTTTGCCCAACAACTGGCCACTTAGTGGTCTTTCTTCCAGCCTCCTCCTTACAGCCATCTCTGTACCAGGTTTTGCCATCCTGGGAGGTGGGAGGGTGTGTGTGTTCCATTTGGATCTCAACTTCTGCCACTTGTGGACACTCATGATCTCCCACCCTCTTCTCAGATACTGGAAGTCACTGTCCGACAGGTAAGGCTACTCCCACTCCCCAACTGCAGAACCAGCTCCAATGCTCCTTGACCTCCAGGACTGGAAGCCCTGGTGGCCCTCCTGGGAGGATGTGGGAAAAATACTTCACATTCTTTCCTGAAGAGTCTACAGCCAAGAAAACCAGTTATGGCTGATTTCTCAATCAGGTTATTCTGTAACATAAAATGTTCAATTAATTGCCCTGTTCCACTTCCAATAGCAAAAGAAGATTTCAGCAGTAGGCGACCCAAAATATGGCAATACCGTGCAACCAGGCAGAAGAATGTTTAATGACATGGAAAGATGTTCATGATAAAATTGCTAACTTAAAAAAGCAGCTTTTAAGACAACATTACAGTGTTATATGTGGAAGAACTCAGTTTTCCCACCTGTGTATAGGGAAAACCCCAGTTCTTCCCTACAGTGTTTCTCTCCTGTATGTCTCCTTTACTTGTCCATAGAACACTTCAGTTCTGGTCACCAAATGTGTAGAGGTTTCTTCCCACACCAAGCAATTCTCTGTGACACCAGCTACATGTCCCACAATGCAACCCAATTCCTTCACTATCTACCTGGAGACAGTGTCCGAACCCACAGGTTAAGGGTTCAGTCCCACACGACTGCCCCCGCCTTCCGCTTCAGCTGCCAGTCGCAAGCCCAGGCTATCACCTGTGCTTCTGACCAACTGGCCACAGATCAGAGATTCCAATGACCCCCTCATTGGCTTCAATTAATTTGCTAAAGCAGCTCACAGAGCTCAGGGAAACATTTACTTACATCTACCAGTTTATCAAAGGATATGGGAAAGAATACAGATGAACATCCAGATGGAAGAGATGCACAGGTTGAGGTGTGTGGGAAGGGACGCAGAGCTTCCCTGCCCCCTCCCAACACTCTATTCTCCCACCCCCTCCATGTGCTCACTGACATGAAAGCTCTCCGAATCCCGTTCTTTTGGGGTTTTGTGGAGGCTCATCACATAGGCATGATCCATCATTAACTCCATTTTCAGCCCTCCTCCCTTCTCAAGAGAATGGGGTGTGGGGCTGAAAATTCCAAGCTTCTAATCATGGCTTGGTCTTCATGGTGACCAGCCCTCATCCAGGAGCCCACCAAGAGTCACCTCATTGGAACAAAAGACACTCCTATCCCCCAGGATATTACAAGGGTTTCAGGAGCCGGGTGTCAGGAAGCAGGAACAGAGACCAACATATATTTTTTATTATCGCACAAGTGTGAAACAATTTTTTGATAAACATAAAATTATATATTTATACAAATAGAAAAGAATTGAAAAGGTAAACACCAAAATGCTCCTTTCCTCTCCGTGGTGAGATTACAGGTCATTTTCATTTTCTCATTTGTACTTGTTCTCATTTTCTAAAAATTCTACGAGTGTATATTACCTTTTTTTGGTGAATAATTTGAAGAAAAGTTTAATTTTAATAAAATTAATGCATACGTGTTAAAAAAATCTAAACAAACAGATGTGTGTGCAACAAAACAGAAAATCCTCTGTCCCCATGCACTCCCACACTCCAGGCTTAGAGTGAGGCGCCACACCCCCACATCAGATTTTTTGTATTTTCATATGTGGATTTTTTTTTATTGCACAAATAAGACTATCCATATTGTTCTGCAACCCCTCTTGTGACAGTTACCAGGGAAAATCGAGATAACAATACCTCCTTTATCGAGGGTTTTGTCACAATAAATGAGTTCATATATGTAAAGAGCTTAGAGCAGTGTCTGACATATAAAAAGCACTACATGAATTTTAACTATTTTAATGTATTTATTATTTAATTTCCCACCCCATTTCATAGACATCCCTTCACATTAAGACTATATCAATTTAACACTTAGGAATAAATTAAAAATTATCTTCTTGAAAATGAAACGAAACAAATGAATAGCTGACTTCTCATCTATTCCTCCCATCGCTTAGAGAGGGGCTGCCTGGTGGAACGTTCTCCCCTTGTCTACTTTCACATTGATGACCCAGCCTGGCCTTTACTTGAATGACCGTGGGCCCCAGATAGGCAATCTGTTCAGCCAAATGCCATGCTTGTCTAGAGGCCTGGGGTTATCTGAACTATTTGCATCATTCTGGAGGAGAAGGAGGCAGAAATGCCCGATGTCCCCTAGAAATCTACATAGTTGTGAACTGCACAGAGGCCTTGGCTCACCTGGCTGGTAGATTTTGTCCCATTTTAGGTGTGGATTCAAAACAGAAGAAGAAAACAAAGAGATCCGGTTGATAGTGCAGCTGTAGGAAAATGCATGTTGCATCAATTACTGAAAATGTGGCAGCAAGGAAGACTAGTTTTAATAATTGGCAATAAGATAGTGAGATTACCGAAGTTAGTTATTGCTGCAGCCAACATGACTACCATCTGTATTTTGGATTCAGAAGCAAAACATAAAAGAAATTATATTCAACTCACAACTCAGCAAATGTCACTGGCTCAGAATCTAGGAGGTGATGTCTATGGGATGTTTGCAGAATGCTTGTCGTTTATCAGGTTCTATCCTTTTTAAAATAAAGTATTGGTCCATTAATAGGATATCATTATACTCAAACCAGAAAAAGACATCACAAGAAAAGAAAATTAAAAACAAATATCTCTCATGAACATAGACTCAAAAATCCTCAACAGAATATTAGAAAATCAAATCCAACAATATAATAAAAAAGAATAATACACAATGTCCAAGTGGGGTTTATCCAAGGAACACAGGGCTTATTCATTATTTGAAAATTAATCAATGTAATTCCTATATTTACCGTTTAAAGAAAAAACAACATGGTTATAGTTATAACAATTGATGCATGAAAAGCATTTGACAAAATTCACCATCCATTTATGATTTTTTTAAAATAAGAGGCACATCGATCATAAAGGAAGAAATAAAACTATCCTTATGCACAGAGAACCCCAAAGAGTTCACATACACACAGGAAAAATCATCTAAGACTAGTAAGTGAGTTTTGCAAGGCTGCAGAATCTAAGGTCAATACAGAAAAATTAATCATATGTCTATACACTGGCAATAAAATTGGAAACCAAAATTCAAAACACCAATACTATTTACAATAGCTTAAAAAATCAAATATTTAGATATAAATCTCCTAAAATACACACAGGTTCTGTATGCTCAAAACTACAAAACACTGATGAAAGAAATCAAAGAGGACCTGAATTAATGGAGAGACATACCATGTTCAGGGACTGGAAGACTCAGTAGACGATAGATTTGATTCTCTCTGACTTGATAAATAAATTTAACTAATTCCAATCAAAACCTCAGCAGATTTTTGGTGGATATAGACAAGCTTATTCTAAAATTTATACAGAAAAGCAAAGGAACTAGAATAGCTAAAAGGAATTTGAGAAAGAAGAACAAAGTTGGAAGAATCACACTAACCGATTTTAAATCACTGCCTGATTTACCACAAAGCTGCGGTAATCAAAAGAGTGTGGTATGGGAAACAGGAGAGATATATAGATCTGTGAAGCAGAATGGAGAAGCTAGAAATGGATACACACAAATATGGCCAATTGATGTTTTACAAAGGGGCAAAGACAATTCACCAAAGGATAGCTTTTTCAACAAATTATGTTGGAACAGTGAGGCATCCATATGCAGAAAAACAAACTCACGCTTATACAAAAATTAATTCTGAATAGATGTTTAACCTGTGTAATTTAAATGTAAAACATAAAACTACAAAAGTTTTGGAAGAAAACATGAGAGAAAATCTTCATGACCTGGAATTAGGCAAAGACTTCTAAGACATGACAAGAAAAGAATGACCCATTAAAGAAAAATATGGAGACATAGGACTTCATCACAAGCAAAAACTTTGGCTGTGAAGAAACAATTAAGAAGAATGAAAACATAAGCTACAGACTGGGAGGAAGTATTCACAAATCATGTGCCTAACAAAGGATTTGTATCAAGAGTATATAAAGAACTCAAAACTTGACAGTAAGAAAGCAAATAATCCAATCAAAAAATGAGCAAGAGACTTAAACATTTTGCTAAAGAGGATAAACAAAGCAAATAAACACATGAAAGGAGGTTCAACATCATTAGCCATTAGGAAAATTCATATTAAAACCTCAATGAGATAACATGACACATGTTAGAATTGTGAAAATAAAAACACTCACCAAGTGCTGACGAGGGTGCTTTCACATGTTAGAACATTGTTCCAATACATTGCTGGGAGGAATGCAAAATGGTACAGCCACCCTGGAAGACAACTGGACAAATTTCTTATAAAATGAGACATAAATGACCATACAACCCAGCAATTGCACCCATAGCTAGTTACCCTAGAGAAATGAAAATTTATGTTCGCATAAAAACCTGTACAGGAATATTTATAACAGCTTTATTTATAATTGCCAAAAATTGAAACAATACAAATGTCCTTCAATGAGTAAATGGATAAAAAAAACCTGTGGTAAATACATACAATGGATTAAAAAGGAACAAACTATTGATGCATGGAACAACTTGGATGAACCTCAAAGGCATTATGCTGAGTGCAAGAACTTGTTCCCACTCTCTTTTGGCTAGTGTTAACATGGCATATCTTTTCCCATCCTTTTACTTTTTTTTTTTCCCTGCTTTTTCTCCCCAGATCCTCCCAGTACATAGTTGTATATTTCAGTTGTGGATCCTTCTAGTTGTGGCATGTGGGACGCTACCTCAGCATGGCCTGATGAGTGGTGCCATGTCCGCGCCCATAATCTGAACTGGCGAAACCCTGGGCCACTGAAGCAGAGTGCATGAACTTAACCACTCTGCCGGGGGCCAGCCCCTCCACCCTTTTACTTTTACTCATGTATATATTTATACATAATCTATATTATATTTAAAGTGGATTTCTTGTAGACAACGTATAATTGGGTATTATGATTTTTTTTTTTTTGAGGAAAATTAGCCCTGAGCTAACATCTGCTGCCAATCCTCCTCTTTTTGCTGAGGAAGACTGGCCCTGAGCTAGCATGCGTGCCCATCTTCCTCTACTTTATATGTGGGACGCCTACCACAGCATGGCTTGCCAAGTGGTGCTAGGTCTGCACCCAGGATCTGAACTGGTGGACCCTGGGCCGTTTGGAACATGTGAACTTAACCGCTGTGCCACCAGGCTGGCCCCTAATTGGGTAATATTTTTTGATCCACTCTGACAATCTCTGTCTTTTAGTTGATATAGTAGGTCATTGACATTTAAAGTGCTTATTGATATAGTTGGATTAATATGTACCATATTTTTACTATTTTTTATTTGTTATCCTTGTTTTTTGTTCCTATTTTTGCCTTCCACTATTTTCTGGATTTTGTAGTTTCAGCTGAGTATTTTGTTATGATTCAATTTTCTCTCCTTTCTTAGCACATCAATTACACTTCCTTTTTTGCTTTTTTTAGTGATTGTCCTAGAGTTTGCAATATACATTTACAACTAATCCAAGTCCCTTTTCAAATAACACTATACCGCTACAGGAATAGTGTAAGCATCTTATAATAACAAAATATTCCTAATTCTTCCCTCCAAGCAAACTGTTATCTTTTTCTTTTTTTGGTGAGGAAGATTGGCCCTGAGCTAACATCTGTTGCCAACCTTCCTCTTTTTGCTCGGGGAAGATTGTCACTGAGCTAATGTCTGTGTCACTCTTCCTCTATTTTGTATGTGGGATGCTGCCACAGCGTGGGTTGATAAGCAGTGTGTAGGTCTGTGCCCGGGATCTGAACCCACAAACCCCAGGCCGCCAAAGTGGAACACGCAAACTCAACCACTGCACCACCAGGCCAGCCCTGAACTGTTATCTTTTAGATCAAATAAGAATAAGAAAAACTAAAGTGTTTTTTAAAATTTTATTTATTTACTTTTTATTGCAGTAACACTGGTTTATCACATTATATGAATTTCACATGTACATCGTTATATTTCAATTTCTGTGTAGATTTCACCACCCAAAGACTTGTTACAATCCAACACCACACACATGTGCCTAATCACCCCTTTTGCGCTCCTCCCTCCCTCCTTCCCCTTGAGTAACCACCAATCCAATCTCTCTCTCTGTGTTTGTTTGTTGTTGTTGTTATCTTCTACTTATGAGTTAGATCATAATATTTGACTTTCTCCCTCTGACTTATTTCACTTAGCATAATACCCTAAAGGTCCATCCATGTTGTCACAAATGGTTGGATGTCATCATTTCTTATGGCTGAGTAGTATTCCATTGTGTATATATACCACATCTTCTTTATCCATTCGTCCCTTGATGGGCACCTAGGTTGCTTCCAAGTCTTGGCTATTGTGAATAATGCTGCAATGAACATAGGGGTGCATGTATCTTTATGCATTTGTGTTTTCATGTTCTTTGGATAAATATCCAGCACTGGAATAGCTGGATTGGATGGTAGTTCTGTTCTATTCTTAATTTTTTTAGGAATCTCCATACTGTTTTCCATAGTGGCTGCACCAGTTTGCACTCCTACCAGCAGTGTATGAGAGTTCCCTCCCCTCCACATCCTCTCCAACAATTGTTGTTTCCTGTCTTGTTAATTATAGCCATTCTGACGGGAATGAGATGATATGATATCTCATAGTTTTGATTTGCATTTCCCTGATAGTTAATGATGTTGAACATCATTTCATGTGCCCGTTTGCCATCTATATATCTTCTTTGGAGAAATATCTGTTCAGATCTTTTGCCCATTTTTTAATTGAGTTGTTAGCTTTTTTGTTGTTGAAATGTATGTGTATGAGTTCTTCATATATTTTGGATATTAGCCCCTATTGAGATATATAGTTTGCAAATATCTTCTCCCAATTGTTACGTTGTCTTTTAGTTTTGTTGATGGTTTCCTTTACTGTGCAGAAGATTTTTAGTTTGATGTAGTCCCATTTGTTTATTTTTTCTATTGTTTCCCTTTCCCAGTCAGATATGGTACTTGAAAATATGCTGCTAAGAACAATGTCAGAGAGCGGACTGCCTATGTTTTCTTCTAGAAGTTTCACGGTTTCAGGTCTTACCTTCAAGTCTTTAATCTATTTTGAATTTAATTTTTGTGTATGGTGTAAGAGAATGGTCTACTTTCTTTCTTTTACATGTGGCTGTCCAGTTTTGCCAACACCATTTATTGAAGAGACAGAAAAATGAAAGTTTTAATTTTACCTTCACTTATTCCTTTTTTGATGCTCTTCCTTCCTTTATGTAGATCTGAGTTTCTGATCTCTCATTTTCCTGCTCTTCAAAGAACTTCTTTCAACATTTCTTGCAAGTCAGATCTACTAGCAACAAATTCCCTCAATTTGTGTTTGTCTGAGAAGGTCTTTATTTCTCCTTCACTTTTGAAGGATAATTTCACAAGGTACAGAATTCTAGATTGGTGGCTTTTTTCTCTCAACAATTGATTATTTCACTCTACTGTCTTCTTGCTTGTATGGTTTCTGAGAAGTCAAATTAATTCTTATCTTTGTTCTACTCTAGGCAGAGTATTTTGTTCCTCTGGCTTCTTTCAAGATTTTTTCTTTATCTTTGATTTTATGTAGTTTAAATATGATATGCTTAGGTGTAGATTTTTGAGTATTTGTCCTACTCAGTATTTTTTGAGCTTTCTGGATCTGTGGTTTGGCATCTGACATTAATTTGGGGAAAGTTCTCAGCCATGATTACTTCAAATATTTCTTCCATTCTCTTCTCTTTTTCTTCTTCTGGTATTCCCATTATACAAAAGTTACCCTTTCTGCAGTTGTCCCACAGTTCTTGGATATTCTTTTCCACTTTTTTCAGTCTTTTTTCTCTTTGATTTTCAGTTTTGGAAGTTACTTTCATATCCTCAAGCTCAAAGATTCTTTCCTCAGCCGTATTCACTCTACTAATGAGCCCATCAAAGGCATTCTTTATTTCTAATATTGTGTTTTTTATCTCTAGCATTTCTTTTTGAATCTTTCTTGGACCTTCTATCTCTCTGCTTACATTACCTATCTGTTCTTTCGTGCTGTCTACTTTTTCCATTAGAACTCTTAGCATATTAATCATAGTTATTTTAAACTCCTGGTCTGATAACCCCAACATCCCTGCCTTATCTGAATCTGGTTCTGATGTTTTCTTTGTCTCTTGCAACTGTGATTTTTGCTTTTTAGTATGCCTTGTAATTTTTTTGTTGAAAGCCAAACATGATGTACTGGGTGAAAGGAACTATGATAAATAGACCTTTAGTGATGTGGTGGTAAGATGTGGGGAGAGGGTAAGCATTCTGTATTCCTATGAGTAAGTCCAAGTCTGTTGGTGAGTCTGTACCCCTGGACTGTGAACTTCACATGTGCTTCTTAGTTTTCTCTCCTCTTAGATGGAACAGGATGGCTAGAGTTGGATATTTCCCTTCCCTCAATTTCATTAAGCTCTGATAAAACCACAATATGTTAGGCTCTGGAAAAATGGTTTCTCTTGAGGTCAGGCCCTGTTGAGCAGAACAGAACGCTCTGGCCTATTTCAAAATAGTCACTTTCCCCCTTCCCCTGCCAGAAGCATCAGGGGATTTTTCTCTGATATTCTCTATGAGAACCTGAGAGAGCCCTTAGAGCTAAAACTTGCAAAAATATGAGGATCCTCCACGACAAGCCTCCCTGAAATTTTTAACTTTTGGATTTGTCCACACTGAGCCTCCAGTAATTCGTTAATTACAGTTTAGGTTTTACTACCCCAATACTGGTTCCTGTGACGGTTTCTGTTCTGGTAAGTTGTGATTCTCTGTATCTGCCTGTCTGTCTCTCCAATTTAGGGGGTGGTGGTTTGCCCTGTGACCTCACTTCTTGGATAGATCTAAGAAGAGTTGTTAATTTTTCAGTTTGTTCAGCTTTTTACTTGTTAGTTAGTGATGACTTCCAAACTCTGTACATGCTGAACCAGAAACCAGAAGTCAACTTTATGTTAATTTTAAAAATAAAAGACTCTGAAAATGTTTACAAGGTGAATTTTATGTTATATATATTTTGGCACAATAAAAAAATTTTAAATAATTTTTTAAAAAAGAAAAGAATGAGAAGTTATAAATGAGGAAGAGAGTATAAGGAATAAGGTGATTTTCCCAAATGCTTGCAAGATATCTCTACTTGTTAATACTATCAGCACATCAAACTCAACATATTTTGAATCCCTTTGCTTACATTACCTCTTATGTTCTTGATTTTCATTATTGTGCCATCTTTCTGTTGGCCAACCATGCTCCAGAACTTGGGCCATCTTTGACCATTCTCTCTCTCTACTAGTCTATCAATCAATTGTTATGTCATGTCTGCTGGGTATCCAAATTTAGTTGTACATCCATTTTCTCTTTTCCTTCTCTCCTGCCTCTCCTCCAGTTCATCATCACTCGTCAGCACTTTTTTTTTGGTAAAGATTGGCACCTGAGCTAACACCTGGCACCAGTTGCCAATCTTTTGTTTTTTCTGCTTTATCTCCCCAAATCCCCCCAGTACATTGTTGTATATCTTAGTTGCAGGTCCTTCTAGTTGTAGCACGTGGGACACTGCCTCAACGTGGCCTGATGAGCGGTGCCATGTCCGTGCCCAGGATCTGAACCAGCGAAACCCCAGGCCATCAAAGCGGAGCACGAGAACTTAACCACTTGGCCACGGGGTCGGCCCCCTTGTCAGGACTTTTGCAATTGCTTCCTAACATCTCCCTTCCTTGAGAGTCAGTTTTGGAGTCAGACCAACCTGAGTTTAAATCCTGGCTCAGCTACTTATTACTTTTTGACCTTGTGTATACATATTTAACCTCTTTGCTCCTCAAGCAATATCTGTAAAAGTGAGATAATAATAATATTGAACTCATAGGATGATTGCAAGGATTGGAAAACACCATGTGCTAGGCACTGAGTCTTGAATGCATTATGTATTGCTTTTATTGAATGAAACAATGTGCATAAAGGGTTTGGCATGGTGTTGGGTGCATAGTAAGTACTCAATCATTGCTGGCTGCATGATATGATTATTCTTTATCACAGTCCATTTTAGACACTACTGTCAAATTATTTTTCCTAATGAGCTATTTTGATTGTGTCCATGTCTTGCTCAAAATCTTTCTTTGGCTCCTCCTTGCCTGTTGAAATATGCCCAAATTCCTTTGCCAAGCATTCAAGCTCTTCTTGATTGATTTTCTCCTCTCTTCCAGATTTTATCCCCTGAATTTCACTACTCACTGGACTCCATACATGCCCATTTTTCGTTCTTCTTTAGCTTCTTTCAAACTGTTCTCTCTCCCTGGAATGCACTGCCTCCTCCCATTTTGCTCAGTAAATATTTGCTGAGTAAATAAATGGTGTCCTTTGGAGAAGGTCCCCCAGAGAAGCCAGTTCTTACCCCTGCCGCCTGCTCCTCTTGTGGTGGAGACACACAGGGCAGGTTGTATTTATTTTCAGCAGGACTCTCTGTGGGAGAGACATATATACAAACAAAGAAGTTTAAAGAAGTCACCTTTGCTCCACAACCCCCTCAACCTCTCCCAAATACTGATGCCACATAGAACTGATGCCAAGAGGTGATATTGCTCAACTCCTCTCGTTCAGTGAACCTCTCAGTTCAGGGCATATTTATTGAGTACCTACCAAGTGCTCTACAACTTACTGGGGACTGTGGGGGTCAGAGCACATTGAAGACCATCGGGCTAGTGGAGAGAAGGCTTGTGCCACAATGGCAAACAAAGAGTGGGAATTCAGAATCAAGTTCTAAGTTCCGTGATGTGGGAGAGAAGTCTTTGCCCATGATGAGCCTGTGTAATAGAGAAGGGTCAAAGAAGCTGTAGCCGGATGAAGCTTTGCGACAGCTGCGCCTGGGGTGAGTCTCCATGTCCTGCATGCTTTGAGAATGTATGGTATGCGAAGGCAAACATCTGATGTGTCCTGAGGAAATGCAAACCAATAAAAACTGTCTGTTCACGTGATAAGCCAAGCCCAGGGCGGTCCCCTAAAAGGCGGCTTTCCTAAAACCACTGGTAGCTTGTTGCTGCTAATGGATGGGTAAAGGTGGAGATTTTTTTTCCTAAGGACTAACTCCCTACACCCAAAGCAGTCCATTTGGTCCAGCACAAAGTCAGTTGTTTAAAATGCTAAGACAGTAGGAGCGATAAGCACAGGTTGATGGAAAATGGGTATACGTAGCCTTGTAACTTTCCTCAAGACGTTAGCCTGGCTTAACTCACTATCTATGTTCTTGACAGGTCTCTAATCTAGATTTTATTCACAGAAGATTCTCAGCTCTTGGGTCATTCAGAAAAGGGATAAAATAGGAATAGAAACAACTTTCAGACCTTTTCTAACAGTCTGCCTACAGACCATACATTCATTCATTCACTCCGCAAATGTTTATTGAGTATTTACTAGGTGCTAGGGATATAAAATTGATTAAGACAGTCCTCGTCTTTAAAGAGTTCACACTCTCATGGGGAAGACAGACACACAAATGGCTAAGTGGGGAAGTCTGTGATTAAATAAAAGGGCACAGTGGGACCCCAAAGTCCAGGTGGGGTTGAAGGGAGCAATGATGATGAGAGAAAAACTTTCAAAGGAGGTGATTTGAGTTGATTCATTATCCTGCTCTTATTTCATTCATTCCAGAAACACATTTTAAGAAACGTAGTACTGTTTCAGGCTTTAGGTTAAGCCCTAGGATTAAACATAGGTAGTTCTCCATCCAGTCTGCGCCTCTAAGGAGCTTACAGTCTAGCCAGGAGGGACAGATCAGACATAACTCAATGTCATTAAAATTGTATTGGGGTGCACAAGGAAATGGTTAGCTGTAGGCCAAGGGTTGTTTCAGAGATTCAGTTTCTTCTAAATGTACTTTTTTCTTTTTCCTATTTATCTTTGTCTTACTGGTCTTTTGGCACTTTAAACACCTTTGAGGATATCTCACAGGCCATGCCAAGTAAAAGTAGCACATCTAAAACTACGTTTGTATTTTATGACACTCTCCAGGGGAAGAAGCTATAATTCAAACTACAATATGTCAACATGGTATGATGTCTCCATAACTAGGAACATCTTGGTGAAATGAAGGAGATGAAACTTTGACCTCAGTATTATAAGTGCAGTATCGATTATGTTTTAACTGCCTGCTATTTGCTCACTGTTGCTCTTTCTAGAGAGGACACAGTGCAGGACAAAGTCCAGCTCCGCGACTGCATGACTCTCCTCCCACAAATCATTTCTTAGACCTAGTGAATCTCAGACCCAGTTGGTGAAAGCAAGTTCAATAAAAAGTCTTCAAAAAAAGAAAATTTAATATATGATAAAGATGTCCTTTTATATTAGGGACAATTGTGTGGCCATTTGGAAAAAAATAAAATTGGATCCATACTACAAGCCTTTACACCAAAATAAAATCAAGATGAATTAGAGATGTTGAAACTTTGAAAAATGAAATCCTAGAAGCGCCAGAAGGAAAAATGGGAGGTTTTTTTTTCTTTTTCATAATCTCAGAGCAGGAAAGGGCTGAAGCCATAATTGAAAGCATTGGTAAATTCAGTCACATAAAAATCAAACATGTATGCATGGCAAAAGAAAATCACCATAAATAGTCAAAGTCAAATTACAAACTGAAGCACTGATTAAATAAATTATAAATTATCTATATTTATACATAAAATTATAAATTATATATTATATAATATGCATATGTACATATACATGTATACATATTCCCTCCAATTCCCAGTTGCCACTCCTGGACCACAGTTGCTTGCTAAGTGGAGTGCCCCGAGCGGCCTCAGTGGCCACCGCCCTTGTTGCCTTGTCCCCAACAATTCTGCCCAGCTTGACCTCCACCAGGGAAAGGCTGGGCTGGGGCCACAGTTGCATCGGTGCCCAGATCTGGATGACGTGACTTTCCCCTCTTCTGGACTCAGATGAAACACTATACCACAGGACACGGGATTTGGCCTCCCTGCCAGCTGGGTGATGCACCCAGAAGTGCAGGGCCATTAATGTCCTGTGGGGCAAATGTTGACCACGAGAGACTGCAGATAGGAGGCAAGTGACAGATGAAATTCTCTCCTCCCCATTCCCACCATCCCCCACCCTGACATTCATGTAACTGAGTGATTGTCTGTGTTTCCTCATGAAGCTGTGGCCAGCTCCATAACGTCCCACCTTGTATTTGTTTTCCCTCCTCTTTGGTCTCACTTCCGTTTCCCCTGCTCTCTTGCTGTCCTGAGATTGCACTCCCCCAGTAAAGCGTGAGCTTGGCCGCTTGACCTCAGCCTCTGTTTCCTAGGGAATCAGAGCCAAGTCCGTGTATAAAGAACTATTAGAAGACAATACGGAAAAGATCAACAAGCCTATAGAAAAGTAGGCAGATATGAGTAAACAGTTCTCAAAAAAAGTAACTGTAAAAGCAACTGTAACTAACTCTTGAAAAATGTGAAAAGATGCTCAATTTCACCCATAATAAAAGAAACACAAAATAAGATTATGATATATATTTTTTCGCCTATCAAGTTGAACAGTCTGATGACATGCTGTGCCAGCAAGACTGGAAAAAATAGGCACTCTCATTGCTGGTAGAAATATGTATTGATATGGAGGATAATTTAGCAATATCCTTAAAAATAAAAAAATTCGTGTACTCTTTACCCCAGCAGTTTAAACTCACTGTTGTTTTCTTTGTAAAAAGATTGGAAATAATCTAACATCCATCAATTAGAAAATTATTCAGTAAATTGTGGTATAGCCACAAAGGGATAATTATGCAGCTATTAAAAAAGCAAAGGGGAGATTTTTTATCTACTGATGTGTAAAGACCTTCAATTTATGTTAAGTAAAAATATCTCTAGAAAGATACACAGGAAATTGACAACAGTGGTTGCTTTGAGGTGGGGAAGTCTTAGTTTGTACCTTTCGTACCTTTTAAATTTTGTGCCACATGAATCTATTTTTTCCTTATCAACTTTATTGGGAAATAATTTACGTACAGTTAAACCACATCCACTGAAAATGCAAAATGCAACGAGTTTTGAAAATTGTATACACTTGTGAAACCACCACCACAATCAAGATACAGAACATTTACATCATCCCCAAAAGATTCCTTATGCCCCTTTGCTGCCCATCTCTCTCTCTGCCCTGGCCCCCAACGACCACTGAACTGCCTTCTGTCATTAGCAGGCTAGTTTGCATTTTCTTTTCTTTTTTTTCTTTTTTCTCCCCAAAGCCCCCCGGTACATAGTTGTATATTCTTCATTGTGGGTCCTTCTGGTTGTGGCATGTGGGACGCCGCCTCAGCGTGGTTTGATGAGCAGTGTCATATCCGCGCCCAGGATTCGAACCAACGAAACACTGGGCTGCCTGCAGCGGAGCGCGCGAACTAAACCACTCGACCACAGGGCCAGCCCCTAGTTTGCATTTTCTATAAAAGGAATCATGCAGTATGTCCTCTTTTGTATCTGGCTTCTGCATACTGATTTTGAGATTCATTCCCGCTGTAATGTGTATCAGTAGCTCGTTCCTGAATCGCGTTCTATTGTATGGCTGTACCACATTTTGTTTATCTAGCCAACTGTTGGTGATCTGTTGATGTTAACAGATTTGGGCTATGTGAATAATGCTGCTGTGAACCTTTATGTACAAGTCTTCGAGTGGAAATTTCTTTTCATTTAAGTAAAAATGAAATTTCTTTTCATTTCTTTTAAGTAAATACCTAGGAGTGGAAAGGCTAGATTGTATGGCATGTGGATGTTAACTTCTTAAAAAATGCCAGTTTTCCAAAGTGATTGGACCATTTTTCATTCCCACCAGCAATGTATGAGAATTCTAGTTGCTCTAAATTCTTGTCAATACTTCATGTTGTTGGTCTTTTAAATTTTATAATGAGTGTATAGCGGTGTATTACCTATTTTAAAAGATACATTTAAGATTCAAAATAAATAGACAATTGCTTAGAGCCTCTTCCCCACAAGTCTGTTAATAACATGATAATAAGAAAGTGGAGTGTTGAAATTTTGAGAAGGGAGGTGTATTAGTTCTCTATTGCTATATGACAAATTACCATAAACTTAGCAGCTTAAAACAACCAGCACTTATTATCTCACAGTTTCTGTGGGCCAGGAGTCCAGGCGTGGCTTTGCTGGTTCTTTTGCTCAGGGTCTCACAAGGCTACAGCCAAGGTTTCAGCTGAGGCTGCATTCTTTCCTGGAGCCCAGAGTCCTCTCCAGCTTACGTGGCTGTTGACAGAATTCAGTTCCTGTGATTGTAGGACTGAGGTCCCTGTTTTCTTGCTGGCTGTCATCTGGCGCCTGCTCTCAGCATCTAGAGGTCACCCACATTTCTTGGCACGTGGCCCTTTCACAGGCTCTCACAACATGGCAGCTTACCTCTTTAAGGCCAGCAGGAGAATGTCTCTCTCCAGTCCTCTAAGACAGTCTTACATAACGTAACATAATCACAGGAGAGTCTAGTCCATCAGCTTTGCCATTTTCTGTTGGTTAGATGCAGGCCACACATTCTGCCCACACTCAGGAGAGAGGGTTACACAAGGACATGACTCATTGAGAGACATCGTATATGTGTTCGACACAGGAGGCATACTCTGTCAGACTTGGGCAGTGGTTCTCAAATTTGAGTGCACATAAGAATCACGTGGGGGACCTGTTAAAATTAAGATTAAGATTAAAATTCCTGGAAACTATCCCCAGAGTTTCTGACTCAGTAAATCTGAATGGGGCCTAGGGATTTGTTTTGCTAATGAGTAGTTAATTTCTCAGATGCTTCTGAGGCAAGTGGTCTCCAGGTCCCATCTACAGAAACACTATCATGGAGGTTACTCGTGGCTTTGGAGAGGGGCACACTGAGCATCTTTCCTCTTTGCCAATCAGTGAGATTGAGTGAGTCCATCATCCATTCTTAAAGACCAAAGGAGAACCTGGATGCTATTTACCAGCAGAGCCCTACAGAGGCAAAGATCACAGGCAGGGACAAAGAAGTCTATGAAGCAGAAAAACCCTTAGGACAAAGTAATCCCCTAGGACATTGCTGAAAAGCAAGGCTAATGAATCAAAGTAAAACCAACTGGTAATGTAATATTTAATAAAGTTTACGTTAGGGTTCTACTACTTACTAGATGTGAAACACTGATGAGTCACTAACCTCCTTGAGCCTGCAAAACGAGGATGATAATACCTCCTTCTCGGATTTGTTACCACATATCAGTGAGACACTGTCAGCAAAAAAATATGCCTGCATTCAAATATCTGCCAAATTCTACCCCCAAAAAAACGAGAAGCTGAAAAAGGATTCCAGACTGTCAAAATACTACCACAAAAGTTGGTGCTTCTGTTTCTCTATAGAGACAAGTTAAAGAAAACAGGAAAGTAAAAAATGATGCAATTAAGATAAACACAAGGGGCAATGAAAGATCATACAAGTATGTCCTATTTATATTACATGTCAAGGAGATAAACTTCCCCAAAAGGAGAAAATAAGTTTAAAGACTGGTTATAAGATACATATAATTATTCACTACTTACAAGAAAAATAATTAAAACCAAAAGACTTTTTTTTAAAGTTGAAAACAATGGGAGTATTCTAAGTTCTCTTAGGAGTGTGTAAAAAAAATTACGTCAAATAAAGTAGATTTTACAGTCACAAATATTAAGAGTGATAACATACACTGAGCAATGAGTGCCCAACAATTCTCAAGTTTCAAGTCCTAAATAATGTAATAATAAAAACATGCACAAAGTTGGTAAAGATTAAAGAGAAAAATAAGAATATAATAGCATTTGAAGTCTTTGGCACTTCATTAACTAGTTAATTTTTATTTTACCAAGAGGCAAAATTAAATCACAAATGAAAAAGAAAAGCAATCTTTAGGCATATAGTCATATTTTTAATAGTTGTTGAAAAGACAGTCAATGAAGTTTAGTGTTTATTCCTTATTAAAGCTTTGAAATAAGATGTGGAGATTTTTATTCTTCTATGAGAAGAGCCACTGTCACACTTACTGGAGGTGCGTGTGCTCCTCACCTTGACAGCAGGAGCAAAAGGCTCACCCAGCGCTATTCTTTTCAATATGATATTGGCAATGCTGGTAATGACTATTTGGGAAGGACATAAAAATATAGGGATTAAAAAAATACTGCTTGTTGTAGGCGACATGATTATAAACCCAAAATTTCCAAGAAAAGAAATCTCTAAATTACCGGAAATAATAAGTGAATTCAGCAAAGAGGCAGCCAAAAGAAACCCACATAGAACAATTGCATTTCTATCATCAGTGTAATACAGCTGCATATTAATAAAAACATTAAGTAAAAATGAAAGATTCCATTTACAACCAAAACCAAAAATAAATTTACTTGAGGATTTCCTTTGAGCCACAAGATTTATTCCAAGAAAATTATTAAACCATAACAGGAAAAGTAAAGGAGGATGTGGACAAATGGAGAGATATACCAGACCATTATTGAAAAAACAAAATCTAGTAAACGCGACAATGTTTTCAAAGTTAATAGATTTAATGCAATATTAGTTTAAAGCCTTACGAAATAATTATAGAAGCTGAATAATTGATCATCAATCTTAGAGGAAAATGGGAAAAAATAGGAAAAGTTAAGAGTCTCTTGTAGGATTTAAAACGCATTATAGAAAGAACACTTATCAAAACTGTAGGTCTCAAACAGAAAAAAAAATCAGTGGAACCTCTCCACTTGGTATAGCATCTTAAGCTTAAAACAGGGCCAATTCCAAATTCTAAACTGTTCCTCCTATAGTCTGCTCCATCTCAGTAAATGGCAAAACTACCCTTCAATGATCTGGCCAAAATACGTGGAGTCATGCTGGACCTACTTTTTTTCACACCACATTTAAGAGGCGAAAAATAGATCCAGAATTGACCACTTCTCACCGCCTCACCTCCACCGCCCTGACCCAAGCCACCATGGTCTCTTGCCTGTACCATCATCAGCCCCCTAATGGCTGTGGTTTCCACTGCTCTCCTACTGTCTTTCTCAGCACCACAGCCAGAGCACACAAGGCATCTTCCACCTCAAGGAACTTGACATTCCTTTACAATTGCTATTCTCTCTACTGGAACCTTCTTTCCCCCAGACATTTGCCCACTTATTCCCTTCCTTCCTTCAGGTCTTTGCTCAAATGTCATCTTCTCAGTGAGGTCCTCAAGCTCCTCAGTGAAAATGTCAAATTTTCACCCCCATGCCGGGCTCCCTATCTTTCTTTCCTACCTTCCTTTTTATTTATTCATCCATCATCTATTTTTTAAATTTGTCTCCCTCCCCCAACTCCTCTGCTAGAATGTTAGCTCCACGGGGGCCAGGATGTTTCCTTGATTCATAGCTGTATCCTTAGCACCTAGAACGGTGCCTGGCACACAGTAGGTGCTCAATAGATATTTATTGAGTGAATGAAACAAAGCAGAAATTCCTGTAGCACTGATGTCTTATTTTATAAACTTAACTTACAACAAAGGAGAAACAATACAACAATGCAGAAAGATTTCATTGCTTACTAGTTGTTTGGGCAACAGGAAAATAGAAAGGAAGTTGATTTAGAGTAATACATCACATCATATTGAACAATAAATTTCAGATGGATTAGAGTAAAACATACACAAGTATTTTTAAGAATGGGAGAAAAAAACATGGCTATCTCGTGTTTGAAGAGTTGATAAATGTCTGACTAATGAAGAAATGAAAAATATTAAGGACAAGATACAGAAATATGAATATATAAAGATTATCCTAAAATTTATGGTAGATACATATAAAACAAGGCTATAGAAATTAAAGATGTGAAAATATAATTATTAGAAGCTTATTCCAAAATAGGAAAGATCCGATATAAATACATAGTTTGTGCCTGGATTCCACTCTAAGTTGCCAAAGGAGATGACCAGTTTATTCCCAAATAAAAAGGAAGAATAAACATCACATAGAAAGATATACAGTCTTGAAAGCAATAAAGAAAAGAGTATCTAAACAACTTTAAGATATCATCCTAGAACTAGTAAACTAGCAAAAGCAAATAAAAATGATAAACTCCATGTTAACAGAACTGTGCGGAAATAGGTACTTATATGCTGTTGTTGACAATATGTTTGTGTAATTCCTTAAACAAACAATCAAACGATATGCATCAAAAGCTATAAAAACGTTCACATCTTCTGGACTATTTATTCAATTTTAGGAAACTTATCTACAAGGAAGTAAATAAATGAAAAATTAGGCAAACAAAAAAGTAATCTGTTTTATAATGTGTAGAAAAGCGGAAAATTGGAAACGACCCAAGTGCCAAATAAGAGCAGAATTTCTAAGCAAACTTACTTATGATAACATATCGGACCATTTAAATTGACAGTGTGGGAACTTTTTAAACATGGGGGAATGGAAATGTCAACACAGCAGACTACCATCCGAGACGCTGAACTGGAAGTGTGATCTTTCTGTAATCGAGCCAAAGTCACCTTAGGGATCAGAGTTCTAATCTTTGGGGCAATGTGCCATCCAGGACTGATTGCGCCAGATGAAGAATCACCTTACACAGGATTATGCCAACTCTTCAGACTGAGAAGTCTAAGAAATTCCCTGGTGAGGCTTGAGGCTGGAAGTTAGGATTTCACATGGCCTGTTGGGTGCTGTGAACTTGGCTTCAGGGGCACCCCTGTCCTGCAGTAAGCGGAAGCGGGGAGGACCACCGGGCAGGCAGGACTGAAGGGTTCGGAGGCTGAGCCCACCCTCATCAGAGACTGGGCGCCCACTGAGGAGGAAGCAATAAGCCATCCTAGAGGCCTCATGCTGTTGGAAACCAGAGGACTTCATGAGGAGCCCTGGGCCGGGGAGCTGCCCTTAGAGGCCACAGGAATGGCTGGCCTCAGTATGGGAAAATGCCAGAGTGAGGGCTCAACATTATGGAATCCTTGTGGATCCAGAGCCCTCTGCATATGAGGCCGGATGCCTGAAGGTCCTAGAGAGAACACATAAGGAGGAGAGCAGAGGCCGTTTATCTGTCCAACTCACAATCCAGGTAATCAGGAAGACGAGATGTCTGCCTGTGTGCTAGACTGCCTGGGTTTGAATTCTGACTCTACCACTTACTAGCTGAGTGACCTTGGGCGAGTCAGTTAAGTTCGCTGTGGCTCAGTTTCCACCTGAGAAAAATGTGAGACAACAATCGTACTTACCTCATAGGGAGGTAAGAGTACAGAAATGCAACTACTTTTTGTATGTTGATTTTGTACCCTGCTACTTTACTGTATTTGTTCATTACTTCTAATAATTTTTTGGTGGATTCTTTAAAGTTTTCTCTACATACAGTCATGTCATCCACAAATAGTGACAATCTTACTTCTTCTTTTCCAATTTGAATGCCTTTTATTTATTTATTTATTTGCCAAATTGCTCTGGCTAGGACTTTCAATACTGTGCTGATTAATAGCGGTGAGAGTGGGCATCCCTGTCTTGTTCCCTTTCTTAGGGGGATTTTTCACCATTAAGTATTATGTTAGTTTTGGGTTGGTCATATATGACCTTTGTTATGTTGAGGTACTTTCCTTCTATACCCATTTTATTGAGCATTTTTATCATGAATGCATGTTGGATTTGTCAAATGCTTTCTCTGTACCTATTGAGATGATCATATGATTTTTATTCTTCATTTTATTAATGTGGTGGATCACATTGATCGATTTGCACATGTTGAACCATCCCTGCGTCACTGGAATAAATTTCACTTAATTGTGATATATGATCCTTTTAATGTATTGTTGTATTTGATTTGCTAATATTTTGTTGAGGATTTTTGCATCTATGTTCATCAGCACTATGGGCCTACAATTTTCCTTTTTTGTGTTGTCCTTGTCTGGTTTGGTATCAGGATAACGTTGGTCTCATAAAATGAGTTAGGAAGCGTCCCAGCTACTTCAATTTTTTGGATTAGATTCAGCCAAGCAGGTGAAGCTCCTCCACTGGAACGCTTGTCGTTATTATGCTCTCAGGGCGGCTTGCCCACACAGCAAAGTGCCTGCGAGCACTGCTTGGATAATCAGAAAGGGCTGGATCAAGTCAGAGCATGCAGAATTTATAGCTGAGAGTTACTGAACCAAGTGAGATTTGACCCAGACTCACGTTTTTGTTGGTGATGGTAACTGGGGAGGAGGAAGAAGGAAGGCCTTCAGGGCATTCACACTGGAGATGCTGGACGGCCTTGGCAAGGTTGGACGTCCCTGAGCCTTTGAGCCAAGAGGGCTGCCAGGCAGGTTTCTCAGCTCGCCAGAGACCTCAGAATTAGCCTCGCGGCCCTGTCTGGAGGCAGTTCCCCCTGAATTGATTCTAGTGACAGAGGGCTGGTGTCAAATGTGGTTCAAATGGGACTACTGGGGACTAGACCATGGATGTCTCTCAGACCCCTGCTGTGTGGCAGACAGATCCAGAAACACACCCAAGAATTTAGGAAGTGGAGAGTGCTCATTTTTTTTTCCCCTAGTGATAGCCTGCCCATTGGCTGAGAGCGGGTAGTGTCAAAATTAAATCCTGATGCTTATGCATTTTCCCTTGGAACAGTTACAAATTTGGCTGCCTGGGGCAGTGGATGGGCAGGCAAGTGGAGACACTGAGTGCAGTGTTTTGAAGAAGAGGGAAGAACGTCTCCAGGGCGTTTTTAGGAAGCTTTCCTGTGTAACGTCCTCCTCCTCTAGGTCTTCAAGAGAATTTTGCTAAAGACTGACTCATCTCTTAAGACTATTTTGAAGTTAGATTTAGATTTCCTTGGAATGTTGCACTGTGATTGTCCTTAAGGCAGAAGCAATCCATAGATACAGGATTAGTTATTTATATAAGTATTTCATATTTACATAATTATTTTCATTATATTTATTATAGTTATTCATATAATTATTTATTAAGCACCTACTGTATGTGAGGCATCGTATTAGAGGCTGGAAATATAGAGGTAAATAAGGTAGAGTCCTTGCTTTCAAATTACAGCCTACTAGACAGACATACAAATATACAATTATTTGTTAAATTTACCTCTTAAGAGGTAAATTGTGAGTGTAATGATAATTGTGGTAGGCTGAATAATGCCTCCTAAAGATATCCAGATCCTAATCCCTATGAATGTTACTTTATCCAGGTGGGCCCTAAATGTAATCACAGGTGTCCTTAGAAGAGAGAGGCAGAGGGAAATTTGAGCACAGAAAAAAAGAAGGTGATACGATGTTGGAAACAGAGCTTGGACTGATGCACTAGGAAGATGAAGGAAGGGGCCACAAGCCAAGGGATGCAGGTGGCCTCTAGATGCGGAAAAAAGCAAGGAAAGGGATTCTCCCTTCAGAGCCTCCAGAAGTGACCAGCCCTGATGACACCTTGATTTTAGCCTGGTGAAACTGATTTCTGACTTCTGATCTCCAGAACTGTAAGAGAATAAAATTGTATTGTTCTAAGTAACTAAGTTTGTGGTGATTTGGTACAGCAGCAATAGGAAATGACTATAATAGTGTCAAGTGAAATAAGGGGCACAGAACTGAGTGAATGCCCTGTTGACAATCAGTGCATGCAGGTGACATTTCAGACAGAGAGGTGTCTGAGGTTCATTCAGAGGGGTGTTGCCACTGACTCTTCCAAGTTGGGGAGGACTGTTAAGGCCATCTTACCTAGCACACTGAGGTGTGGAGACGTGAAGGGATTGTCCTAGGTCACACACATTCATTCATGAAACACATTTATTGAGTAGCTGCCCTGAGCTAGGTCCTGTGTTGAGTTTGAAGGGGATCTGAAGATGAAAATGGCAAAGTTCTTGTCCTTGAGGAGTTTACGGTCCAGCAGAGCACTTGGCATAAAAGCCCTGGGCTGTCATTACATTGGACCAGTGACTTAAAGTCTTTGGGTTCAGTTCCTTTTGTGTAAATCACACAAAGAGTTACTTTGCCAGATATCGTGAGGACCAAGTGATAAAACACATGCAAAACTGTTTTGTAAACTGTGAATCACATTATAGGGCTGAATCCCAGTCTTTCCATAAATACTTCTTTTTTTTTTCTGAAAGATTGGCATCTGAGCTAACATCTGTTGCCAATCTTTTTTTTTCCTTCTTCTCCCCAAAGCCCCCCCACTACCTAGTTGTATATTCTAGCTGTAGGTCCTTCTAGCTGTGCTATTTGGGATGCTGCCTCAGCATGGCCTGATGAGTGGTGCTGGGTCCACGCCCAGGATCTGAACCTGCAAACCCTGGGCCACCAAAGTGGAGTGTGTGAAGTTAAGCACTCGGCCACAGGGCCGGCCCCTTCCATAAACTCTTCTTAATCTGCAGATTTCTGTGGGCTTCCCTGCTTCCACCACCTCCACCTTAGAGAGGCTCCCGGCTCCTCACTAAGGTGTCCAGAGTTGAACCCAGATTGCGTGACTCCAGTCAGGGTTCATTCATCAGTGCTATCCCAACAACAGGCACAAAGTCAGGGGCTGTTCTTCGTTAGTCTTTTTTTTCCCTTTAAAAAAATTGCTGCTCAAGTAAAAACAAAAAAAAACTTTTTAATGAGAAAGTTGCTCATTGTCAAATCATGTGAAGGCTGAAGAGAATAGTTTCTGGGAGAGATGATCTGTTATTGTGAGCCAACAAGTCAAACTCTGCTTAAAGTATGTTCTAGTTGGCCCTCTGTGGATATTCCCATATCAGACTACATTGTGCAGAAAAATTGGTGAAGAATGTTTGCACTGGAACAAAAGTCCCAGCTCAGGGTTTGGCTCCTGGTTAAAAATAAAGAGGGATATAATTGGTTTAGAAGTTGTATCTGTCTTCTAGTTGTGTTTTGTTCCTTTCAGCTCCATAGAGGTGAATGGAATGCCTTCTCTGCCCAGCCATGTGCTGGGCGGGAGGCAGGCTGTCTGAATGGAGTTCAAGTCTGGTGAGGGTGTGTGTCAGACGTGGTTCCTCTACCTCAGGACTTGAACTTTTAAATCAAAGGATTATAACTTTTAAGGAAGGTTCTAAAGCCCATTTCAAATCTCTCCTCGTCTGTGTGCTCTTCACTGATCATTATCTAGAATGACTCTCTGTCTCTCTCTCTGTGTCTTTTTCTCTGTCTCTCTCTTTTATGTCTCTGCCTCTCTCTCTCCCCATTCCTCACCCCCTTCCTCCAAGGGTAGCCTTTACTCTGTATTTCCCAGGACAGTTCATATTTCAAATATTTTGCTCCATAATCCCTACATTAGAATGTGCTAGGAATGCAAATATTTTGACAACTAAGCAACAGCCTCAGAAATACTTTCGTATCCTCAAAATAATAAAAACAGCAAACACTTTCGTAGTGCTATTTTCCAGGATGGGTTAGAGACACATACTATTATCATCCCTAATTTACAGATGAGGAAACTGAGGTACAGAGAAATTAAATGACTTGCCCAAAGTCATCTTGGTCAGATCTTGTGGCCCAGTTTTCAGCATAGAAAACATGGTCCCCACAGTCACCCATGATTTCTTCCCTCCCTCCCTGGCCTTGTCTGAAAGCTTCACACGTCTATGTCTTTCATCCCCTCATGGATGGAAACATATAGTCACTTGCCTTTGAATGCTCCACTGTACCTATCTTGTACATAGTGGAAGCTCAGCAAAAAATTGTGGATTGGTTAATGAGCTCAAAAAAAAACACAGAAGAGGGGCTGGCCCAGTGGTGTAGTGGTTAAGTTCACGCACCCTGCTTCAGCAGCCAGGGTTTGTGGCTTTGGATCCCAGGTGTGAACCTACATACTGCTCATCAAGCCATGCTGTGGCAGGCCTCCCACATGCAAAATGGAGGAAGATTGGCACAGATGCTAGCTCAGGAACAATGTTCCTCACAAAAAAAGAACAAACAAAAAAACCATAGAAGATAAAAGAATAAAAGGATATCTATAAAAAAATTATATGGGAAAATGTTCATGATTATGATACTAAGTATAAAATGGACATAAAACTGTATGTATATTATGATGTTAACTATATACGAATGCAAATATCCAATTAAAATACTGGAAGGAAACACATGAGAATGTTGGCAGTGGTTATCACTGAATGGTGTGGCTAAGAGTGATTTTTATCTTCTTATTTATATTTTTTTGTATTTTCCCATTTACCTGTAATCAGTTTGTGCTAACTTTATAAACAGAAAAATACATGTTTTAAAATATATCATCCACTTAAAGGAAAGCAAGAACAACGTGGGAGAGAGTGATTGATTAGGGGATTGCCGTGGTGATTTGTGGTCTCCCTGGATGTTGAGCTGCATGAGTGGAATTTGGTTTGTGATGTGGATTCTCACAGCATTTCCGTGTGTGTGTAACATCTGCGCTGCAATCTGGTGCTATACATATGAGGACATAGTTTAAATGGTTACTTATGAACAAGGGAACAAAAAAAATCTCTCTGTCAGTATAGTTCAAATGGCCCATGGACTTTGGAGGAAACTGGGGCCACAAAAGACTGAAGAGTCAGAACCGGAAAAGGGCCTCCTAGATCCTAAATTCTAATCTTCTTTTCTTGTAGATCAATATCTGATGCCTACTTTCTTCAGGGCATTGATCTGGGTAAACCTAGATTAGGAAGCAGAAGGTTGAAATCAGAAATGGAATGCTCACTTCTTCCTCTGTCTCAGTCAAGGCTGCAGTCTGGCCCTGCTGTCCTGGCAGAGGGACCCTCAAGCATGCCTCCCTTGGGGGCTGCTGCCCTGGGCTAGCCCTGCTCAAGCTACCCATAGTTGTCTCCATTTTTCTCTGCTACTGTGGGGATCGTGTCTCTGTGGCCGTGTGTGTGAGGTCTGTGATGAGTGATTTGGAGGAGGGCACAGGGCAGTGGGACCAGGTCTTCCAAAGACCCAAGCCCACCAGCCAGGCCAGCTAAAGCAAAGAGTCTGCTCTGCTGGCCTTTCTGATGAACTGTTCTCCACTCTTTCTGGGCCCATGCAACCAGCAGACTGGTCTTTGTGACCAAAATGATCATTCAGAGACATCAGACAAACAGTGACCAACCAGCAACTGACCAGTGATTTGTTCAATTGGTCAAACTCCTTGTGTGTTTAGATCCTGCCTCAGAAGGTGGTGTTTTGTGGTCCTGTGGATGTCTTCAGGAAAATCACAACGTCACAGAGAGAAGCAGAAGTTTTACAAAATATTTTAAATTAGTTTTTCTGATTATAAAAGTAATATGAACATATTATTAAAAATCGGAAAATACAGAAAGAATAAAGAAAATAAATCCCCCCAAATTCTCACCCTTAGTATTAGCCTCTATTAAAATAATTGTTTTTCCTTTCATTTAGTAGTTCCTTCTAATCTTTTCTCTCTGTAGAGATACATGGCATTCTACATGTATTTTTTATTCCTGCTTTTTCTCCTTAACATTATTTGATAAGCATTCCCCATATCGTTCAATATTCTTTGAAAACTATGATTACTAATGACTGCACAAAATTCCACTGTAATAATGAACCACCATTATTTAATTAGTCTAGTATCAGACATTTAAGGTGTTTCCAAGTTTTACAGATAAAAATATCACGAGGACGAAAAGAGATGATGAGTCCTATCTGCCTTCTGATCAGAGTGTACGACAGCACCAACGAAGTATGCTGGTCAAAAAACTGAAACCGAATCTGATCAAGTCTCTAGATCTAACTTCCAAATTATAGGGAATATAGGCAACAGAGGAACACATTAGTGATTCCACAGCGCTGCAGTCAGCAAAATCTGGATTCCGGGAAACTGTACCGGGCAAAGGAAGTAGTCTTCTCAAGAGAGGAACTACTGGGGGAAGAGATGACAGGAGGGGGAATCTACGGATCAAGAGAGGCTTAGGGGGCATATCAACAATTGTAATGTATGAATGATATTTGGCTTTATATTCAAACAAACTCTAAAAAAAATTTAAAAGACAATTAGAGAAATTGAAACACTAACTTTGATATTTGATGACATTAAGGAATTATTAATTTTTTTCAGAAGTGTAGGAGTATTGTGATTACTTTTTTTTTTTTTTTGGTGGAAGATTAGCTTTGAGATAACATCCACCACCAGTCCTCCTCTTTTTACTGAGGAAGATCGTCCCTGAGCAAACACGTGTGCCAATCTTCCTCTATTTTGTATGTGGGACGCCTACCACAGCATGGCTTGATAAGTGGTGTGTAGGTCCATGGCCAGGATCTGAACCAGTGAACCCTGGACCGCCGAAGTGGAGCACTTGAGCTTAACTTCTACACCACTGGGCTGGCCCTGTGGTTATGTTTTAAAAAATGAACCCTTACTTTTTAAAGACACATACTGAATATTTCACATTTAAAAAGGTATATTTGGGATTTGCTTCAAAATAATGGGAGGGAGGCAGGGAAGAGTGTGTGGGAATATAAATGGGTCAAGATTGGCCATAATTGTTGAGGCTGAGTAATGGGTATGTGGAGGTTCATTTTATTATCTCTTTACTTTGGTAAATGTTTCATATTTTCCATAATTAAAAGTTAGAAAAAAGAACAAAGGCAAAGGAAGCCAGCATCTCTGATGGCCAAGTGCTGAAATGAGCTATGGGGGAAAGAACCCTGTACTTGAGTAAAACAGACCTCATTTTAGTCCCACCTTTACACTTACTGTCTGTGTGTCCTTGGGCTGCTTACCTAACCTCTATGAGCCTCAGAGCCCTCACTTATAAAACTGATATTATCATGTCTGCCTCAAAGCGCTGTTGTGAGGAGGAAACATCATCTTATCCAGGAGAGTGCTTGGATGACTAATGAACATTTGGTATTTTATCTTAATGGATGAGTAGAGCAGGAGGTCAAGGGGCAAGGAGAATGTGTACCTCTCCCCTCCTCAGGGAGTTAAAGGTCTCCAGTTTTTCACTGACAGCTAGAGAGTGAGGCTTTTATAGAAAAATACAAAATACTTGAGAATACTGTTTTAATTCCCTTGTCATTTCTTTTATTATGTATTTTTGATTATTTGCTTAGTGGTTGCCTTGGGGATCACCATTAGCTTCTTAACTTTTAACAATCAGTTTAGATTAACACCAACTTAGTTTTGATGGTACACAAAGACTTTCCTCCTATATAGCTCAATCCTCCCCCCTTTACACTGTTATTATCACAAATTTCATCTTTTTACATTTTTTTGTCCATCAACATAGATTTATAATTATTGCCTTGTGCAGTTTTCTTTTAAATCAAATCGAAAAAAATGTACTTATACTGTCTTTTCTATTTACCTATGTAGTTACCTTTACTGATGCTCTTTATTTCTTCATGTGGATTCAAGTTACTATGTAGTATATTTTCATTTCAGCCAGAAGAACTCTCTTGGTATTTCTTGTAGGTAAGATCTGCTTAGTGACAAACTCTGTTAGTTTTTGTTTTCTTGGGAATGTCTGAATTTTGCCTTCATTTTTTGAAGGATAGTTTTGCTGGATATAGAATTCTTGGTTGACAGGTTCTTTCCTCCAGCACTTTGAATATAGCATCTCACCATCTTCTAGCCTCCAGGATCTGATGGAAGATCAGCTGTTAATCTTATTGAGAATTCCTTATACTGTATGAGTCACTTCTCTCTCACAGCTTTCGAGAGTCTCTCTTTGTCTTTTGAAAGCTTAATTATGATGTGTCTAGGTGCGCATCTCTTTGAGTTTTCCTACTTGGAGTTAGTTGAGTTTCTTGGATGTGCAGATTAATGTTTTTTGCCAAATTTGGAAAATTTCAAACATTATTTCTTCAAATATTCTTTCTACTCCTTTGTCTCTCTCTCTCCTTGGACTCCTACCATGCTAGTGTTGGTATGCTTGTTCTTAAATAGGCCTTTGAAGCTCTGATCATTCTTCTTTGTCCTTTCTGTTATTCAGGCTGGGTAGTCTCAATGGATTTACCCTCAAGTTCATTGATTCTTTATTCTGACTATTCAGACGTACTGTTGAGCCTTTCTGGTAAAATTCTCATTTCAGTTATTGTACTTTTAGACTCCAGAATTTCTATTTGTTTCCTTTTTTAATAGTTGTATATCTTTGTTGATATTCTCTATTTGGTGAGACATAGTTTGCTTATTTTCCTTTAGTTCTTTAGACTTCATTTCCTTTAGTCTTTGAACACATTTAAAATACTTGATTTAAAGTCTTTGCCTAATAAGCCCACTGTCTGGGTATCCTCAGGGACAATCTCTATTGATTGCTTTTTTTTCCCTTGTGTGTGGGCCATACTTTCTTGTATCTTTACATATCTCATAATTTTCTGTTGAAGTTAAAACTAGATATTTAAAATAATATAATTCAGAAATTCTGGAAACCAGATTTCTACCCCCTCTCCAGGGTTTGTTGTTGTTGCTGCTATAGAAAAATACTTTGAACAGAGCACAGGCCTTGGACCAAATTCTCCTGAAGTCTGAAGCTCTCCTTTTGGAGAGTGGACAGTCAGAGAGGGCTTCTTGCCTGTGAGCATGGAACTTGTTTGAGGAAATCCAACATGAGTTGAGCACTTACGGTGTACTCTAATAATGATGCCTCTTTGAGGTTCCCCCAAACATCATAGGCAGGGGAAATGTTCTGCCCTCTTCACGCCTCAGCCTTTGGCTTGTCTCCCCAGAATGTTGAACCTGCAGATGTCACACTCAGTAGTCCAGATCCAACCTTGCCCATACAATTCTTGCCCAGGCCCGGACAACCTCCCTTGGAGATCCTGCTGGGTATGTTGGGAGCAAATTTCCAGCCTCTTCTCCAAGAAGGTCTTGATCAGGCAAAATAATAATGATGCTAAGGCTTGATGCCAGTTGGAGTGATCAGTGCCCAGATATCGCCTGGGTCAATAATTAACCAGGGGCCTGGGAGATGCCCAAAGGGTGGGCAGGGAAAAAACACATGGGTCACAAAGGGTCCAAGCCAAAGGAAGGCAGTGAGAGGGGCTGGCAGTCAAGCAGGGCCTTTCCCAGAGGCCCAGGTGGTAGGCACATCATCCAGGAGGGTCCTTCCTCCTTTCCTGGTGGATTTAGGGTTATTGGGAGGGCTGAGAGAGTAGGAGTCTGTCATAGGCACCCCCTGCCTGGTGCCAGACTAAACAATCCTTCTGAGGGCAAGAAGGAGGATGCTAAGGCCCTAAGGGCCTTCAAAGCCCCCCGAGCTGGCCTGAGATGTCCATTTGTGCAACAAGCATCTGTTAAATGCCTACTAGAATGTGATGTGACAAGAGTGTGGGCTTTGAAAACAGCCAGACCTGGGTTCAAATCTAGACTCTGCCACTAACCAGCTCCTGTGAACTTGGCTGGGTTTTAAGTTTCTCTAAGCCTTAGTTTCTACATCTATAAAAGAGGATGTTAGCACCTAGCTTATCGAGCTGTTGTAGGAGGGGAGTGAGATTGCATTTTTATAGAGTACCTCACGCATACCAGGTAATTAGTCAATGAAAGCTATTCAATCTTGTTGGCAGCATTGGATAAAGAAGAGGAATAGACTATGCCGCACTGCCTCAAACCTTCCTATGACGTACTCGGCCTTAATCCTGAAGGCCTGTAAAGCCCTGCATCCTGGGTCAAGTCCCCTCTTAGAAACTCTCGCAGCACCTGTATCTTTCTACAATTGCCTACATTTTATGATTAGATACTTATTTGTGTGATTGTGTGACTAACACCTGTCTCCCTCACTGGTTCTTTTGCTGCCATTTTGTGCTCAGTGTCTAGCAATTACTGGGGAAATGAATGAAGGAGTGAGCATGAGGTTCTGCCTTTCACACACCTCACTAGATGTACAAGCATGAAAAGACTAAATAGCAGAGAGGCTGGGTGGGTGTCCAGGACCTCAGAGCAGGGATGAGGGCAGTAGGCTGGAATGGCTGGAGGCCAAATTGGAGTTCGCACCCAGCTCTCCTCTAGGAGTCCACCCAATAACTCCCTTGACCCAGCCTCCTCCACCTCCCCAATCCATAATCTCTTGCCTCACAGCCACCCAGACTGAAAGCTGCATCAGTGTGGACTCTAGATAGGGCCATGGGGGTCAATCAAACCAGAGATGGGGCCACAGCAGCCACAGCCCCTGCAGGGCCTCAGAAGCAAGACTCTCTGTGGTTCAGTCACTTTTCCATGGGGCTTTCCAGCCTGGCATGGTCCCCCTTGCTCCCTCAGCAGTCCCAGCATCCAGGGCAGCAGAACATAGTTATCCCCTCTTCCCAGAAACTGGAGTGGGAAACCAGGGGGTCAAAGTGGCACTCAGACAGAGGGAGACTTCACCGGAGTGGGGAATCATGGGTCCTTTCCCCAGGGCTGTCCAGCTGCTGACCTGGGCCTTGGGCTACCTGGTCACTGCCCACAACCTAATGACTTTAGCACCTGTTCAAGGGGTCATCAGATGCCCACCCAGACACCAGGCCCCCTACAACCCCTTCCTTGCCATGGCCCACAGACTGCATGAGGTTAACCTCAGGCTTCTTCCTGGTCTCCTCTGATTCATTTTCCTGTCTCTGGCCGGATAATGGTTTGGGGTTTGGCTGGACCCTTCTGCTTGCATATGCGAAGACAGTATTCTTGACCCTGCCTGCTAACGGGCACTCGCTGCATCCCAGGGCCACTTTCCCCTCTGGTTTCCTACCTGCCCCCTCCCTCCAGCCAGAAATCCTTGAGCTACAAGGTATCTGAATCCTCACCCCGGTAGGAAACACCCAGCTTTGTCATCTTCAGCCAAGAACAGCCAGGCCCTGGCAGCATCCTGGGTCCCCAGTGCCTACCCAGAAGGGAGCTGTGTTTGGCCTGGGCACCATGGAACCAGCTGGCAGGGGCAGTGCTAGAACACACTTTATTTGGGGGCAGCCCTTTGGGTTCCACAAGATGCCTTCAGGTTCATCTTCTCATTTGAACCTGGCTTATGTTCTTAAACCAGTTCTAAAGAAGAGGAGAAAACCAAGGTTCAGAGAGGTTAAATAATTGCCCAAGTTCACACAGCCAGGCAGTAAGAGATCCAAGCCAATGACCTCAGTCCTCTTGCTCTGAATCCAAAGTGACTATTGTTCCATAGACTTGACACTTCTCAAGCAGCCCCTGCAGCACGTGAAGCCCAGGAAAGTCCTGATGAAATTCTCTGGCCTTTCTTTCTGGATACATCCTGGGGCTTCTGGAAGGCAGGTGAGAGGCAGGGTTTTTTGTCTGTTTTTCACCAGTTCTTGAATAAAGGCCTTGAACTATACATTCCTCCCACAGTCCAAGTATCACTTAGGGTTCTAACCTAGCCCCATCTCATCAAAAGCTGAGGAGACCCTTCTGCTGAAAATACCTCCTCCGCTTGGCCAATGAACTGTAGTTATTAGATACACATTCCACTCGCTCATACCATTTAAGCCCCTAGAAAGCCAGCCATTAAATCTGGTCAGAATTTGCATCACTATGCCTTTGTTCATGCATTCAGTATTAACCTTTTGACATGCGTTTATTGAGCACTTACTGTGTG
Organism: Equus asinus; assembly: GCF_041296235.1. Taxonomy (NCBI): domain Eukaryota; kingdom Metazoa; phylum Chordata; class Mammalia; order Perissodactyla; family Equidae; genus Equus; species Equus asinus. Next base: position 42,283,730 of record NC_091805.1, on the reverse strand, counting down.
CCAGATACTCTTAGGCACCGAGATGCATGGAGGGATGCGGCAAAGTTCCTGCCACAGTTCAAGTCCTGAAGGACAGACAGACACATAAATGGGTTCTCAGTCTGTGGGAACATGGGAGTTGAGGGAATGAAGCCTGGGTGGACCTCAGGGGCCTGTGTTGGGCTGGAAAGGATTCTCAGAGGGGGTGACTTTTAAGTTGGGTTTTGAAGGATAAAATACGAATAAGTTTCTTCAAAAATTTTTCTGAGGAGCTTTTGGTAGAAAGGGGAGAGCTAGCTTAAGGGAATGATGACGGACAGGGTGGTAGTGGGGGTCGAGGGCACAGAGAGAGATGACTGAGACACTCTGCACTTAGTTCTGGCCAAGTTTGCAGGGTGCCAGTCCTAGCCCTATAAATTTGGTCCCCTAAGTGTAGAGACCCAACCTTTTAGGCAATACTGTCTAATAGGATTTCTGCAATGATACACATGTTCTACTTCCATGCTGTCCAACATGGTAGCCACGTGTGGCTATGGAGTCTTTGAAATGTGGCCAGTGCGGCTGTGGAACTGAATGTTTACTTTTATTTCATTTTAGTTACTCTAATCTTAAATTGCTGCCTTATCAGACAGTGCAGCTCTACGTGCTTCTCACCCTGGATCACACTTCAATCACCTGAAACATCTTTCAAAATTTCTAATGCCTGGTGCCTGAACCTCACCTGTGTTGATTCTGTTGATCTAGGGTGTGGCTTGGGTATCAGTACTTTTTGAATTCTCAGGAGAGTCAAATTTGAGAACCACTGATGCAAAACTTTGTACACAACAATTTCAGAGGTGAGAAGGCTCCTCTTGTCACAGCTTTGCCCAGGGTGTGTGTTTGGGCTATGCTGGGCCTTCCCAACACCCCTCTGTCCCTCGGAGGCCCCAGCCTCCATCTCCTCTCCATTCCCAGTAGGAAGATCAGGCCTGAAGGCCCCTCACACAGCCTGCTGGCTTTTTCCACCCTGCCAGCCTTGCTCACTTCCCAGCCCAGAGACAGTGCTCATTCACCTTACAGCCCTGATAGGACCTGGCCAGCTTGCTCCCCTGGACAGCAGGGGTCAATGGTCAAGAAGCCTGGTCCTTGCAGGGCCCTGGCCTCTTGGACAGAGCCCAACCAGCTGTTTTCCCAGGCTGGGCTGGGCTGGGCTGCAGCAGGGGCCAGTGGCCAGGCCTGAGGTTTGGCTGGTTTCTGTCCATTTTCCTATTAAACAGATATGCAGATGAGTGTGTCTGGAACAGCAATAATGCAGGAGGTTCTGGTAATAAGACTGGAACTTGGAGAGAAACTTCCTTCCCTGTGTATCCTGGAAAGAGCTTTCTGAGCTGGGGCTCACCCAGCAGCTGCTGCCCATCCACCCCCATTATTGCCGCCCACACCCCAAAAGCAACTTTTCCCATGACTCACACATGGCAGCTTGTGCACTTCTTTTATTATTAAATATATAAGCAGCTTCCTATTTTTTAAATAGATATTTAAATGACTTTATATAAAATAATTCACCACTTCCAAGTATAAAAACAAAATCTCACAGTGCGTGAGCCAATGTTCCCTCTCGGCTTTCTCAGAGAAAAGAAAGGGTTGCTGTGTAGGTAGCCAGGGGAGCCACCCAGAGGTTGCTCTGGGGCCCCTCACACTCCTGTGTCACCAAGCGCCCACAGAGAGCTTCTGCAATGGGTTGGGTTTGATTTCTTGATTTTTAAAATACTATATGTTTAAGGGTAGGGGGTAGGGGAGGAATGACTTCTTTCTGTGTTTTTTTCTTCCACTTTTAAATACATATATTCTAGTATCAAATAAAGAGTCTATGACTAGAAGAAGGCGCCCCACAGGAAAGTTCTCCATTGTCCCTCCTTCAGCTGACGGCCACAAGGCAGGGGAGGTGGGGGCCAGTGGACTCTCACTTTCAAGGGCAGGAAGGGAAGGTCATGGGCTCCAGCCCAGTGGCCAGGTAGGTCGGGGTCTCTCAGCGGAGGGCCCAGGGCAGCAGGAGAGGAGGGACACTGCAGCACAGAAGGATCAAGGACAATCGGCAGCCCTGTTACCTGCTGCCCAGCTCTCAGAGCCGTGGCCATGGGCTGGCCTAGAAAGCTGAGGCCCTCAAGGCAGACTTGGAAGCAGATGCCTGGGCCCTCCTGGTCCCTCTCCGGCCATGGCTTGCCTGGTCAGAGAGATGGTGGTATGGGGGTGGGGTGAGAGCTGGAGGGTATCACTGCCTAACCGGCTGCTAACAGGGACAACCTGCTCAGCTCTGGGCGCCTGCCGGCAGTAGCCTTGTGGCTGTCTTTGGGTCAGGGGCCTGGTATGGGGAAGGAGATTGGGTTGGGGGTCAGGGGTGCAGATGCCTCCCCCAACCTCAGGGTCATACCCATAATTTCAAAGACCCATTTCAGTCAGAGCTCACCCTGCAGCCTTTCTCTGTGTCTGTCTCTGCCCTCCCCTCCCCTTCTCCCTCCCACTAGTCACTTCCCTCTTGGGAATGTCAAAGTGCAAGATGCAGAAACCTGGGCGAGCAACGCAGCCTAAAGACCAGCTCTAGCAACGCAGCCTAAAGACCAGCTCTAGCTGGCAGCCCAGGCAGTTCTCCCACCCTGATCCACCCCCGGCAGACTCAACGGCCGGGTCAGCAGAAGGTCAGGGCTTAGGGGCTCCCTCAGTCGACAGACAGGCGAGGCCGGCTCAGGCACTCAGTGTAGGAGAATGGGGAGAGGCCAGAGGGGTGGGAGGACGGACAGATGTTCATTCATGGGCAAGGACGGGGCAGGCTGTTCAGCAGGCAGGTTCAGTATTCACAGTGCAATGGCTTCCTTCATGAGGGGAGCCTCTGCGCAGCCTCCCAGAGAAGTTCTGGCAGGGCTGGAGGGAAGGTGGGGCAAGGCCAGAGCCTGACCTTCCCCTTGGCATCAGGAGCCAAGCCAGGCAGGTCCTGAGGGCAGGGTTGGCCTACCCACCTCTGCCTGGCAACCAGCAGAGGGCACTCAGGTGAGTGGAGGCTGTAGACGCCCGGGCTGTCAGTGCAGACCAGCAGGCCCAGGGGCCTTCTCTTCCTATCTTTTGGGCTGCACACCTTTACAGGAAATCCAGCCGACGCTGTCCCACCCTGTGAATATCATGCTTCTCTCTCTGGAGACAAGTCCCTGCTTGTCGGTGTTGGGATCCCTTGGCACCAGGCGGGTCCTCTGGGCACAAGGGCTCTTCCATTCCTCAGCGCCCACCCTGCTCTCCCACATCCCACAGGCTTCTGGGTCCCTGGCCCAGGTGGTGGCTTTGAGGGGAGTGGGAAGAGGACACAGCCCCTGGGGGCAGATGGTCCTCAGTCAGGCTTGCCAGCCTCCCTCGAGCAGATGGGAGCCTCCAGGGCCCACGATAAACATCAGCAGCGTGGGGGGGCATCCTCCAGCCCTCTCTTAGTCAATCCAGAGTCTGAGGGTGGAGGGCAGAGGGATCCCAGCCTGGCTGCTCTGGTCTAGTCCTGGCAGGCAGGAGTGCTTGCTCATGGTGGGCAGGCCACATTCCCAGGAGAATGGCTGGGGAGGGGTGCTGGCGGATGCTCCCACAATGTCTCCTCCCATGGAGAGACTGTCCTGCACACCCAGCTGTAGGGGAGAGAAAGAAAGGCTGGTCAGCCGAGTGGGAGTAGAAGGAGGGTCGCTGAGGACATGAGTGGAGGAGGTGTAGCGTTCCTGTGGGCTGTTGGTGGTGCTGCAGGCAGGACTTCCTCCCATCTTTTCCCTCCCTTTCTCAGCCACCCCAGACACCGCAAGGGACCAGGCAGCTTTCTCTGGCAGCAGCCCAAGCCACTGGACAGACTAGTCTCACCTCCTACCTCCTCCTAGGGAACCAGGGACCACAGGGGGAGGTAACAGGGCCCGGTGGAAGTCTGAACAGGCCAGGCAGGCGGTGGGGTTAGGGGGGGCTGTCATTGCTCAAGTGGAGGAATCTGACAGGGAGGGAAGGAGGCACTTGAGTGTCTTTAGACCCCTCCTCAAACAAGACCATCTCACTGGCCTTGGTCCAATGAACCAAGAATGAATCCTGCTAATTCTAGCAAAGAAGAGGAATTTCTCATTCCCACCACCACACCATTTATCACAAAGCGTCACCACACGTGACAGCAGGGCAGAGGTAACTGAAGAGGAAGAATTAGAGGTGGTTCCAGGAAAAGGAAACTCCTGCCCTACCATCTGGCATGCTAATCTCTAAGCAACCCAGGCTCCTCCTGGATGGGACAAGGGACTTGCCTCCCTGCATCATCTATGGGAGTTTGGGTCCTGCTCTCTCCCCACCCCTCCCCCATCCTTTCCCCTTGCCCAGCCTCCTCAGAACGCTTTGTTCCCAGAGCAGAAATCCCCTGGACTCCATCCAACAGTTTGACTTTGGATCTTGTGTGGAGCTTGCCTCCCTGTCTGTCTATAGACCCTACTGGCAAACCCTGGGATGGGTAAGGAGGAAAGATGGGACTACAGCTTCTGGCACCCAGCCCGTTCCCATGTTCTGGAGGGAGAGGAAGGGGGAATCATAAACTGGACATGAGCCAGGCTGGGTACAGCCGGGCCACAGGCCCTGCTGGTGCCAGGAGGGAAGAAGGACCAAGTGGGTGAACTCCAGCTCCCTGCCCCTATCTCCTGGTTCCTTGGAGTGGAGAGGCTGGTGTCCGTTGTTTTCTTCCTGAGGGTCCCTCTCTCATATCTCTCGTCAGAGCAGCAGTTAGTCTTGGGGCTGGCTCTAAATCCCCCTGAAACTCATGGTGACTGGCCTGGAGACCACCCTAGGGCTGGACACACTGATCCAAAGGGGGGGGTCTGGATGTGGCCCCTGCCACATCCTGGGTTCCCTCTCTAAGTACAATCATGAGAGGAGGAAGAAGAAAGCTTGGGAGGGCCGGAGAATAGGCAGGCAGGGAAAGGAGATTAGGAGTGCAGAGGAGATGGGGCAGACGGCCAAGACCAAGGGCAGAAGCTGGTAATCAGTGGGGGTGGTGCAGCAATGAGCCACGAAGTCCCCAGGGACCTAGGTCCATCCTTTGCTTACCAGTCCAGAGGGAGTCTGGGTCATCCTCACAGCCCTGCCAGTGTCCCATCTGACCCACTCGCCCATCTTAGTCCACCCTACTGACAAGGTGGACCCCTGGATCACACATGTGTTACTTTCGCTCTTTTCTAAATAAGTTCCCCTGGTTTTGAGCATTTGCCAGATCCCCTATCTCTCTAGGAGTGGTCTAGACCTGTCACTCCACACGTGGGAAGGCCCTAAGGTGCTTGATTGCATATGGCACCGGGTATGATGGGAAACTTGAATGCGTCACCAGCCAGTCAGCTAATCAGCAAATTAGGCAATCAGCCAGCTAGTCAATTAGCCAGTTGGCTCACCAATCAACAACTATCCAGTCAGGTAGTTACCAGCTAGCCAGTTGGTCAGTGTCACCTGGCCAGCTGGTCAGCCAGTCAGTCAGAGTCAAATAGTTAGCTGGTTAACTGGTGAGCCAGACGCCTGGTCAGTCGGAGACAGCTGGCCAAGATCAGTTCGTCAGTCAGCGCTGAAGCCAGTCAGTCAACATTTATTGAGTTCTTGGCAAGTAGGGAGAAGCGCTCTCTGTATCAGAACCCGGAATAGAAAAAGAAATGCAAAAATATAGAAGACACAGTCCCTGCCCTCAAGGAGCTTACAGCCTTCTTAGGGGTGCAGAAGGTACATATACACACAAAGTAAGAATTTAAAATGGATAAAAACAACATCCAAATAAGTGCAAATTGATATAGTATTAATCAAATACAAACTAGCTGAGGAGTATGAACTGCAGGAGCAGCCAGCGGGAGGAGGGGGACAGTCAGGAAGCTTCCTGTGGGCTGCTTGTGGGCTGAAGGGCAGGAAGGGAGGAGGGCCAAGGGCCACCTGGAATCAGGGAGCCAGGGCCCAGAAGAAATAAGGGTCACGTCTTTATCAACAATGTGGGCGAGGACACTAGAAGGCACTCATCAAGGTGCGGGAGACACACATGGGAGGGCTAGGAAGACAGAAGTAGGATTGAAAACAATTTCAATAGGCTTGGATGATGGGCAGAAACCAACAAGGTGGCTTTAACAAGGATGAATACAAACTCCTGCACTTTGGTTAAACAATTAAGTTGTCCAAGTACAGGATAGAGAAGGTCTGGCTTGACAGAGGTTTATGGGAAATGGAACCAGGGGTTTTAACAAGCTCAACATATGACAACAGGGTGATGCAGTTGTTAAAAAAATACTAATGCAATCTTAATCTGTACGGATAGAAGAATACCGTCCAGATCAAGGAAGGTAACAGTCCCACTGTACTCTGAGCTGGTCAGACAACATCTGGAGCACTGTGTCCAGGGCTGGGCACCACATTTTCAGAGGGACATTGACAAACGAGTGTGTCCAAAGGAGGGCGACCAGGATGGTGAGGGGTCTGAAAACCATATCATATAAGGAATGTTTGAGGGACTTGGCCACATTTAGCTTAGAGAAGTCTTGAAGGGGACATATCAGAGGGCTCCCAGAAGAATAGGGAGGACCAGCGTGGAGGGGGCAGGGAGGCCTCACATGAGTAAGGACTTCCTCACGGTGCTATTGGGAGATGGCGGGGAGCTTGCCTGGGACTGGGAGTGTATGACTAGAAGCTGGCTGATTCCCTGCCAGGGATGCAGAAAGGGGAGGCCCCTGTGGGGTGGGACACCAAGCCAAACGACCTCTAAGAGCCCTTCCAAGACTAAGGTTCTATGGCTCCATGAATCTAAAAGCAGGGAGGCAGAAATGATCTTAGCTGGGGGGCAGGGTCAAACGAGGGTGTAAACAGAGGGGAACTGGCAAGAGATGTGTGTGAGGGACAGACGCTGGAGGGGCTTGGGAGCCAAGCAGACAATGTTGGGTTTGAAGTGGTGGTGACGCAGAGCTACTGAAATTCCCCAGGAGAGTAAAAACCTTACGCAAGAGGATTTTGGTTGCTCTGGCATGGAAGGTGGGGATAAGACTAGAAGCCCAATGCAGAAAAAGAAACCCACTGCAGAGGTAATAGTGCCCGGCCTGAGACAGGGTGCAGGGAATGGTGAGGCAGTGGGGAGACCTCAGGACCCAGAAGGGAGAGTGTTGGCTGGCCCTGGGGGTGGATGGAAAAGGGAGTAGGAGAGAGGGGAGGGAGTCAAGTGTGTGGGCCTCAGGGGAGTTGGCGGCATTGCCAACAAGTTAGGGTGATTGGAAAGGGTGGAGCTAATTTAAGGAGTGGAGAGAGATCTGAATCAGCATCTTACCTGAGGATTCCATCTATACTGGCAGCTCCACCTGTCTGTCCTCATCCTGGGTCAGGGGGCTGCGGGCGGAACACAGAACTGGCTTAAGACTTCAGCAGGGGCCAGGGAGTCAGGGGACCCCCTAAATTTCCTCCTCAACCCCCTTCCCCCAACATGTGCTCCAGCCCTTTCAGATTTAGAAGACACAGAACTGCCTAACCCTAAGAAGACGTCAGGAAGCAGCCCAGACATCTGGGAAAGAAGAGGTGCCCCTCTTCTCCACCCTGCATCCTGTTCTCAGCTCCATTTCCTCAGAGCAAGTGAGAGAAAATCTCCCCAAACAAAGAAGGGGAAACAGACACCAAGACAGGCCCCTGGTGCCTCGCAGAGCCCGCCCTCCCTGCCCCCTAAAACTCTCACCTGTCCTCTAGTCGCTCCATGGGGACATCCACTGTCTGAAGCTCTTGATGGCTCTGGGGACAGGAAAGAGCAGGCTCACTGAGGAGCTGGGGGAAAGTGAGGGGACAGGGTTGCCCAGGGAGTCGATGAGAGAGTTACTCCCCCAGCTACTGAGAAGTAGGGATCAGCCAGAGGGCCAGGGGAGCTTCCTGAGACCTCCCTGCTTACGATGTCCCGTCTCCTCTGCCCAGGCAGCCTGTCGCCTGTTCTAGGGGGTCTAGGCTCTGCAGAGCTCCCGGTGAACACCCTGCCCTGACACACACAGCCTCACTTTCCCCCTCCATCTCGCCTCCCATCTGAGTCCTCACCTCACTAGAGCCCAAAGACATTCTCTCCCACTCCCTTCTGACGGGTCTCTTCGCATTGACCTAACAGTCTGAGCCTTCCTCATTCTTGAAGAACCCTTCATTTCAACTGCCCATCCTCTGTGCTCAGTCAGCCTCCTGTCTCTCAGCATCTGAAGAACCCAGGCCAAACCGAGTCATCCTCTGACCTGCTCCTCTACCCAGGCTGTGCCACTGCCCCCACAAGACGCCCTCCTCTCCCTCACGGGGCTCTGCTTACCCGCCGCCTCCGCCTGTAGAACAGGAGGCCTCCGACGGCCAGCAGGACCAGGATGATGCTGGGCACCAGCAGGCGGAAGACAAACCCGGGGAGCTGGGGGTCAGCAGGTCCCACGTGCTTCGTCTCATGGCCTGCGTCAGTCAAAGGAATGGAGTTAAACCTGGCCAGAGGCCTGGCCGCCCTCTCACTTGCTCGTCCTCCTTCCAGCTCAGCAGGGCTCCTCCGATCCCTGGTGCTCCTCTTGCCCTCCAGCTCCCCAAGGGGCAACACATTGCCCCAGGAGTGGCTTCTGGGAAGCCTTGGATGAGCAGAGAGGGTGGAGGGACGGCTGAGGCCTTGTGTGCGCAGTGATGGGGTCCTAGCAGAGCCTGGCTCCCGGTGGTCTCTGGGTGGGGCAGACGAACCATCTGTCTTCTCAGGTCTGTAACTCTGGGCCCGGCCAGTGGGTCTCACAGGGCCCACCTTGGGTACTGGGGTGCCAGTTACATCCACCGGTTGCCGGCCCTTTGCCAATCCAGAGAATGCAGAAGATGCTGAGAGGAGGTCGCTGGGTCTGGTGGTCTCTGCCTGGACACTGCCTCCTTCCAGCCTGGAGGAGGAAAGCTCTGCCTCTTGGGGTACCGGACCCTCACTAGCCACTCCGGAGGCTTCTTCTAGGGCCCAGTTAGGCTCCAACACAGAGTCGAGAACATCCTCTGTCCCAGGAACAGGGGCCCCGACAGAGGGGCGGGGCTGAGGTGAACCTGTGGCAGGGCTGCCCTCCATGCCTGGGCTCTCAGACAACTCAAAGCTCTGGCAGGTGCTCCTGGGTGGTCGCTGCTTGGCACTGCCCGGGTCCACTGTGCGAAGAGGCTGCTCACTGGGCAAGAGGGAGCTGCCCTCTGTCCCCTCAGAGTCAGCCCAGGTTAAGCCAGTCATAGGGGCCATGGAGGGGGTGAGGGGCTGCTGAGGGGAGACAGAGGCCAGGTCACTGCTAGGGGTGCCTTTGGGGTACAGGCAGTTGCAATCAGGCTTGGTCACCACATCTGAAAGAACCACAGAGAGAGGGAGAGAGAAAGACAGGGAGAAGATAGAGTCACCAGCCTTCAGCACAGCTTTCCCAGAGGGGGTCAAGAGGGTGATATGGGTCTGGGGGTCCCCTCATCCCCTAACTCAGCCCCGTGGCTGAGGAGAGCACAGGACTGAAGCCGATGCTCATGACACAGGCGTTAGGCAGGGAAGGTGCAAACTGCAGGGTCTTACGGGCAGAGAGCAAAGAACAGGTTTAGACACACAGACTGGGGGTCAAGGTCAGGGAAGACCAGAGAACAGCCCATCCTGGGGTTCCAGCTGGGTAGACACCAAGCCAGAGGGGAGCAGCAGCGAGCCAGGAGCTTGAGCAGTGGCCTCCAGCACTAAGACAAGACATCCAAGCCCCAAGGACACTGTGTTGGTTGGAAAGCAGCAAGGTGGTTTCATGCACAGCCAGGGGCCACAGAGCCACAGCCACAGGTGGGAACAGGCTGGGGCTGGAACGTGGCCAAGGCTTGAGACCTTGGAATTGAAGCAACAAGACTGGACTTGGCCATTGGCAGGTCGCAGGGCCTCAGACCGTGCCCTGGGGAGCAAGGTTGTATGTAGGAGGGCACATGGCACAGGACGCAGAGACGAGGACACGCAGGGTACACATGTGCAGCTGGGCCAGCACTGGGAGAGTTTGAATGATGCTCAGCCTTCGAATCCAGCCTTGTCCCTGGAGGAGACACTCAAGGCATCCTGGGCACTTCTGGAGCCAGGGTATCCTGGTGATCCGTAGCAGGGCTCCTGGAGAAGGGCCCTGACTCCCAGATGGAGCCTCTCTCTCTCATGGAACCCCCCAGGTGTTCAGCCAGCCTGCAGAGCCGGTGGAGAAAGCCTCCATGCCCACAGGGCTCTCCAAGAGGGGCGCCCTTTTCCATTCCCTAATCTCACAGCCACGAGCATGATGCTTCTTGATGCCTTGACATGCAGACATATGTAAGTGTACATGCACACACATGTCAGAAGAGACATGTGCCCAGGACCACCAGAGGCACATGAAGCCACATATGTACACAAAACAAGCACGTCTACACACACAGGAGCACAAGTAGCAGCCAGGCTGCCTCCCGGGGGTTCCTCCAGCCCCCATCTCACCTCCCAATCCCTGCTCTGTTCCCCATCCCACCATCCCCCCCCACTGCCCCCACCCCCCACCCCCCACCCCACCCCGCCACCGCCGGCCTACCAGCCCCACTTGCTGGCCCTTTTGGTGCTTACCTGGGCTGGGGCAGTTAGCATAGTCATTGCTGCAGTTCTTGCTGAAAATGTTCCAGTCATTTTTAAGGAGATTCTTTATTTCATTAAAGACGTTCTTGATCTTTGCCAGCAACTGGAGGGGTGTCTCTTTGAAAGTTCGGATGCAGGCCTGGAATGAAGGAGAGCAGGGCCCCCTTTGGTGAGGATGAGCATTGGCCCCATGTCTCTAGCTTGTTTTTCAAACTCCCTTGGCCTCTCTCACATCTGTCTTCTTTTTCCCTTTCATTTTCTCCCTCTCTCTCCCCTGGTTTGCAGCAGAATAGGTCCTAAGGTCATGAGATACGTCATTTATTCACAGATCCATTTAACACATACTTATGTGCCAGACATATGGCAATTACCTGGGAATCACGCAATGAACAAGAGAGGTGGTCCTTGGCCAAGTTGGACATTCAGTCCAGCAGGGCATTGACATTAAATACGTTGTTACAATGTGGTGGGTCCTATGAAGAAGTACTGAATGATCTGGCAATGTACAACAGAGGGAACTAAATGAGGGCTCAGGGGGAATTTCACCAAGGAATCGACTAAAAGATGAGCAAGAGTTAACCAGGAAAGGAGGTAGGGCTGGAGAGAGATATTCAGGCAGTGGGGACAGACTGTGCCAAGGCCCTGAGGCAGGAGAGAGCCTGAAATGTTGAAAGACTAAAAGAAGGCTAGAGTGGCTACAGCACAGCCATCTAGGAAGAGAGCGGTGGAAGATGCAAAAAGAGAGGTCAGCAAGGGCTGGGTCCAGCAGGGCATTGTTGGCCATGTCAAGAACTGTCAACCCTATTCAGAGAGCAAGGAAAAAACATCTCAGGGGTTGTTGGAGAGGTGGGTGGTGGCATGATAAGACTCAAATTTTAGAAAGATCATCCCGCTGTGGTGTGGAAAATGGCCTGGAGCAGGCCCCGGGGCGGCGGGTCCTTCTCTAGCATTGGTGTCTTGGAACGAAGGTAGAGGCTGCTCCAGCTCTGTCTGCTCATGGGACCCAGGCTCCCCACACTCACTGGAACTCTGAGAAGCTTCACACACTCCTGGTTTTCCTCCCACCTCTGAGCTGCTCCTTCTCAGTCTCCTTACCAGGCCCCCCTCCTCTGCCTGACTTCTAAACACTAGCATTCCTCAGGGCTCGGTCCTGGCCCACCTGTCCTTTCACAGCAGACAAGGCCATGCCTGCCCATGGCTTCATCTATGGCATACTTGTTGCTGACTTCCAAATACCAAATTTTTCCTTAAACTGAGCTGCAAAGGGAAGAACTATGGGCTTCCACTAGGCCATGGAGTCCTTGAAGGCATTGCTGTGTGCCCGCAGCCTGTGCATAGAAGGCCCTTAATAAATGTTCGCCAGATAGATGATGAGTGTACGAATGAGCAGACCCGGCTCAGCTCCATCCCTCAGCAGCTAGGTGACACTCGCCAAAGGGACTATCCAGTTTGGGCTCATTTCCTCATCTGTAAAGTCAAACAGTGTCTCCAGCCTCCTCGTCAGGGGTGTTGTAGGTAAGAGGTAAGCTGGTACTCCCTGGCCTTTCTTCATAAATGTCTGTCTCCTTTATCCCTCACCCCAGCTTCATAGAGAAAACAGGAGCCGTCAGAGCCCACCTGTCTCAACAGTGGCTGCGCCGTCTCTCCTCAGGAGCTTGGAACCCCTTCCCTGCTGTCTTCTCAGGAGACTCTTGCTATGGGCAGCTCCTCCAGCTTCCCTGGCTCCCTCCCTCCCTCCTGGAGTGCTAGGGTGGGTGGCTTGTTAAAATGCAGATTCCTAGGCCCACCCGCAGACCCAGAGAATCAGACTCTCTAGGGGCCTACACTGGGAATCTGTGTTCTAAATAAGCTCCCCAAGTGGTTCCAGTGAATCCTAACACTGGAAAACCACAGATTTAACGCCTCTTTTATTAAAAAATGTTTTCTCCCTTAATCCCGTACTTCCTCCAGCTACCTCTCTCTTTTTTCTGCGCCTTTTGGAGCCATGTTCCTCCAGTGTTTTCTCCACTTCCTCTTGTTCTGTTCGCCCTGATCCACCACCTCCATGTTGTCAAATCCAGAGGACACTTGTCAGCCCTTATCTTGCTTGACTTCTCAACCCCATTTGATAAAGTTACTAGCTCTTTCCAACTTGAAACACTTTTTCATGGGTCCAGTGAGCCACACTCTCCCAGTTTTCTTCTCACCCCTCACACTGCTCCTTCTCAGTCTCCTTGCCAGGTCCCCCTCCTCTGCCTGACTCCTAAACGCTGCGGTTCCTGGGCCTGTTTCTCTTCTCACGGTGGGCAATGTTACACAGTCCCCTGGCTTCACAGATGACCTCCGTGCTGAAACCTCTTACATCTGTATATCATCAGCCAAATTCAAGACCCATATATCCAGCTGTCTGCTTGACATCTCTGCTTGGCCATTTCACAAACATCTCAAGTTCAAAGTACCCTAAACGGAACCCCTGCTCTTCCCCCAAACCTACTCTGCCAGCTTGTCTTCCCCATTTCAGCATCACTGGAACTTCTAGGTGATCAAGACAAAACCATCCTCGACTCTTCCCTTCCCTCAGCATTTCTTGGCCACTGCACTACCAAGTCCTGTTGTTCCTTTTTCCGCGCTGACTGGACCGCGTCCACTTGCCTCCACCTTCACCGCACACCCGAGCCCAGGCCACCAATATCTCTGGCCGAGACTTGCGTCTCCTGCTGGTCTGCCATCTCCATCCCTTCTCCCTACAGTCCATTCTCTGCACAGCAACCAGAATGGTCTCACAGTGTAAGTCAGATTAGGTCACTCGCCTGCTCACCATGGCGTCCCTCGCACTTTAGAGAAAATCTCACATCTTTAAGACCCCAGGTGATCTGGCTCCTGCCTCCTCTCCTTTCTCCCCTTCGCTTCCCTGCCTTGGCCATGCGACCATCCCTTGGGTCCCTGTACACGTTCCTGCTCACCTTAGGGTTTTGTGCATAGCGTTCCCTGTTCTGGAATGTTCTGACTGGCCTTATTGTTTCCTAACTCTTGCTCATCTTTGGACCTTAATATTTTCTTACTCAGAAGTTTTCCCTGCCTTTTTCTTCTTTTCAATTATAGCCCCGTTTCTCTGTCAGAGCCCCATGCAGTTCTTCATGGGTGCCTCCCTCAGGTAGCCCCTTCCCTGGCTTACTCTTCTGCAAAGCAGTCCTTGTTCTCCTACACACAACATGTTCTACTTACATATTTCATTAACTGTCTCACCACCCCCTAACGTAAACTCCACAAATGCGGGGACTTTTGTCCATTTTGATCACAACAATTTCCCAGTGTCAAGAACAGTACCTGGTACACAATGGGCACTCGTTAATTATTTGTTGAATGAATAAATAGTCCTTATGGTTTATAATTCAATTTACTCGTGTCCTTGTTTGTTTAATGGCTGCCAACATCGCTTAATTACAGTATAAGCCCCAGGAGGCCGGGAACCATGGTGTCTTACTCACGAAGACATCATCAAGGCCTAGTGCCATGCCTCCTGCATAGGAAGTCCTCAGCAAAGGTTTGTGGAATGAATAAATAAATGAGAGAGTGAGTGAACAATGACATGGGGTGAGGCTAGTGAATGGACTCTGTGCACATGGGCAGGGATGGTACCACCACAGGCGCCCTCTGCCCTTACTCGGTGCTCCTGGCGCCAGGACACTCCTACCTTGTCCTGCTCTTCATAGTCCTTGGTGAAGCAGCTCTTCAGCCTCAGAGAGAGTTCCTGGAGCTGCATGGTGACATTGGCATTGTGGGTGTTGTCTTTGAAGCGCATGGTGTCCTCCATTATGTCTTGCACCAGGGGAAATGCCTTCTTAAGGTAACACACGGGATCTTTCTGTTAAACGAGAACCTAGAGTTTACGGTCTGGCTGACGCAGGCTGGGAACCCAGGCTCTGTGACAGATGCCCCCCATCCCAGGTGGATGGAGGGCTGTAGCCTGCCCTACCCCTTCCCCTGAGGGGTGGGGCCACACCACTCCAGTTCTAAGGAGAACGCTGCCCTCGGCTGGTCTTTTATCCTCTCTCTTTGGGATCCAGCGCTGCTAGGGATTGGGGTAGAGGGAAGGAAATGTGGGTTCTGATTAGAGAGATCTTCAGATTTCTGGAAGATGAGGCTTTAATCAGAATGGGGGTGCATAGGCAGGGAGGGTTCTAGGGAACGTCTCTCTCTGTGTCTCTGTCTCTCCTCAGGCCATAGGGGTACTGGAGACCATCTCAGGGTCCCAAGAACATCCTCAGTGTTGAGTCTCCATATGGAGATGGTGGTTGCCTCAGCAGAGACTCTGCTTTAGCCCTGTATTCCTAGCACCTGGTCCAAAAGTTTCCTAGTAAATGCTTGTTAAGGCGTGAGTGAGTGAATGAAATCCTGAGGTTATTCTTCGGACCACGAGGTGGTCTCCAGTTGCAACAGAAGTGTGTATGGGTCAGGTGTGCAGAAGCTCAGAGATGAGAGCAATTCTGGGCATTACAGAGATTGTGTATGAGGCACAAAGATGAATAGATGGGGACTAAGGGCCGGGGTGGGGGCAGCTGGAAGGGTATTACAGGCATCAGGAAAAGCTTGTACAAAGGCTTGAAGGCAGGAAGGAGCAGGGAATGGGGGTAGTGGGTGGGGCTGTGTGATGGAGACTGGAGCTTGTAAACCCCAGGCTAAACAACTTGGGCTTTCCCCTGGAGTGAGGGGCCCCTGGCAGGTTTGGGGGAGGGAAATAAAGGTAACCAGTTGGGGGGGGTTCCAAGAGCTCCCCCTAGTGGCAGGATGACAGGTGCGCAGGAAGCACGGAGGCCATTTAGGAGGCTCTTGAAATTGTCCAAGCAACTGATGGGGTGGGGCTGGGGCAGAACCCAGAACTGCTGGGAGGGAGAACTAGCATTTGGTATCTGGTTGGGTGTGGGGTAGGAGGAAGAGGGAAAGAGCTGGACTGACTCCCTGGCTGCCGGTCGGTCTGCTGGATGGAGATGTCATGCTTAAGCAAAGCATGTGACACAGAAGCATTGGTTTGCCTTCGGCCCTAGAGCCAGCCTGCTTGGGTTCAAATCAGGCCTCCACCACTTACTAGCTATGCTCCCTTAACCTCTCTGAGGACAATAAAAAAGATTAGTACACCACATAGTGATACTGTCAGGATTAAATTAGAAAAGTGCCTGGCACATCCTAAGACTTGATATATGCCAGGCCAGGAGAAGGGAGCTGCAGGGGACTTGAGCCTTACACCTTGGCGCCCCAGACTTGAGCACCCAGGGATCCTCACACCCACACCCTGCCCAGCTCTGGGATTTCTGCTGCCTTCATGCTTTCACATATACCCAGCCCAGAAAGTACACACAGGCCTTGTAAACAGCCACAACTCACCAACTGGTCTGGGTCTACAAACCGAAAGGAAATTTCACACAAGGACTCCATCTGACTGTCAATCTGTAAGAGAGAGCAGGCCAATGGTGGCAGGGTGTCTGCAGTTCGACTGAGCTTGCCTAAGAATGGGGACGAGAGTTTCTGGGTGGATAAAGGTTTGATCCTCATCTACCTTCCCCCCAACCACACTTGGAAAGACAGAGCCAAGGCTGGGGGAAGATCTGTGCCTTCCACATGCCCAGGGGAGGGCTGTAGAAGAATAAGAAGTCTCCTTCTACCTCCCACTCCATGAAATCTGACAGATGACATCTTGCTATAAGGAAGAACTATCTAATAGAAGATATAGGACATAATCTCCTGTGGGAGGTAGTGAGCTCACTGTCATGGTAGGAATTCAATTAGAGGCTAGACAAGCTCTGGAGATTCAGGATCTGTAGGGGCTGGGGTTAGATGATCTTAAAGCCCTTGTTGGTCCCTGGAGCAGTGGTTCTGTGATTCTAAGCCTCAGAGATGCTGTGGCTCTTGGTCTACCTTGAGTTGCTACACCAGCTACATGCAGGAGGAAAACCATAGGGATAAGAAGGGCAGGGGGCCTTGCTTACAGGCTCTAAGCTCAGGGCCCTGGAGTTAGCCTTAGCCAGTGGTACCCTACCCTTCCTGGCTGGCCAGAGGAATGGTAAATTCTCTTCTGAGCAGGACAGCAGCCATGACAGCATCCTGATTCTGTCCGGCTGAGCTATGTTTGGAACAGCTGACGACTCTGCCAGCCCCATTAGAATGAGGCACGGGCTGCTTCATGGCCTGAGTGAGCAGGCCATCCCAGCCCCAGGGCTTGTGCAAGAGCCAGGGAAGAGAGGGCAGAGGGCTGGGAGTTAAGCAGGAGCCCCTCCGCCAAATCCAGCTGAGGCTCTGGTGCCAGGCTGGCGGTACATCTGGGAGTCCAGGAGCGGGAGGCAATATCTGGACACAGCAGGCAGGCTGGGCTGGCTCCTCAGAGGAAGCATCCCACTGAGGGAGAGCAGGCCTCACGAGCCTTCTCGGAGCCCGCGATTGACATTCTAGGCAATCATTAACCCAGGCAACCAGCTGGAAACCCACCCTGTCCACTGCCTGCAGGGGAGTCAGAAAGGGCTTCAGGGTTGGGGGTCAGAGACCCTGACCTTGAGAAGGTCAATGAGGGGAGCGTCAGTGGAGCTAGGTGGGAACCATGAGCCATGTCCTCCACAGCCCTATTTCTCCGCCTGCAACCCCTCTCTTTGACCCTGCTACCTGGCTCCTGCCTCAGTTTCCCCAGTGAGATGTAGGTAGGGTAGGCATGGCCACACACTCACCAGCTCCTGCAGGAAATGCAGATGTCCGTTCCCAATCAGGTGGCTACAGTTCTCTGACGCCTCCTCGGTAATAGTCCTGCTCACCAGGAGACAGAACAGCAGCAGCCAGGGGCACAGCCATGTCTGTGATAGAGAGGGTGTCATTTCTCCCCAGCTCTCACTCTCCCCAGGAATCCCCATGCCCTGCTGAGGATGGAAAAACAAGGACCTCATACCTACAATGCTACAGGCTCTGCCCCTCACCCCAGGATGCAGCGTTCCCCAAATCCAGCTTTCTCAGGATTTCTCAACAGCCACGGCACAAACTTGCTCTCCCTTGATAACAAACCAAATGTCATCTCCTCCGAGAAGCCTTCCCTGATTAACCCAGGCTAAGACTTACTACACACTGAACTTCTAATGAGGACATGGGAGGTGTGCCTACCAGTCTAAATTCCAATTACACAGGAAACTCCTTGAGCGCAGGACTAGCATCTACCCATTATTCTGTCCCTGCGACATCAAACACTGAGCCAGGCATCTTGTGAGCCTCCCACTCCTCTCAAGTTCATGTACATGCACCAGCTTCCAGACTTCAAGCCAGAGACGTTTTCCCTGGGCCCAGCCCTTCCTCCCACCTGGTTCCACACAGGTCTGGCTCTGCTACTGGAAAAGCCAGGGACCCAAACTCAGTTTCACTGGGAATGTATCCCATGCCACAGACCTTTTGGAACTCTGGAGGTGTGTGTCAAAAGGAGCCCAACCAATTAATCAGAGGCAGCAGTGCCAGCTCTAGACCATCCCCAGCTGGCACCTGCCTAGCAGAACCCATCAGGCTCTGCAGCCAGCCAGCCAGCTCAGCACCTACCTGGCCCAGTAGCTGCTCACCCCTAGAGTGATGGGACTGGCTGGGGACTGTCATCCCCTTCTTTCCCCTCTCCCTCCTCCTCACTCAGGTCCCCTTAGCCCTAGGTCCCCCCTTCTCCAGCCAGAGGCAGAGAAAGTCGCTTGGGCTTTCTTTTGCCAGTCGGAGGTCGCCTCCTAGCAGCTGGTGCCCCCAGATTCAGGGAAATGCTGTCAGGGTGGGGTGAGAGCTGGCACCTTCCTGGGCTCTGGGCTCTGCCTCAGTAATCCAGATGATGAGACAAATACACAAATAAATAGCACATGGGAAAAACAGGGAGACTATGAAACAGCCCACAACAACATGCTGATTTACATATAACTAAAAGCCCAAAGCTTTGCCAGCTCTTACCAGGGAGAAGAGGCCTCAATGAGGCCTTGAAAGATGGGGAGAAGTTGATAGCAGAAAGAAGAAAGAGGAGGCTCGGAGGGAAGAGGCACAGGATGGCCCAGTGCTATTCAACACAGGGATCCAGTGAGGGTCCTGGCCTGACCCGGGGGAGGGAGAGCGTGGAGGAGGGAGCACAGTTGTGGGGGGAACTTCACACTCTGTTGGGCAGTTGAGGAGGTAGCCCTGGGTGGGAATGGCTTCCCAGGCCCTTAGGAACCTCCGGATCAGGACCCATTGGAGGAAAGTGGGCCCTGCAGAAGGTATGTGTCTGCCCCAAGCAGGCTGCCCCTGGGGCTCAGCACCCCGAGTGTAAATGGTATCAAGGAAAGGGCCCATGGGGAAGGGGATGCTCAGGAAGACAACCCTGCCACAGGCACTTCAAGATTTGATGTTTGAGGACAGCAAGGTGAGGGCAATGCTTAACTCCAAGAGCTGCCTGGCCTTGGGAGCTATTTCAGGCATCGGTGTGGGAAGAGCGCAGTTACTATGTGGGAGGCTGACTTTGAAGGTGGCCAAAGGGGACCACCCCTGCACCTGGGGCCCCAGTTTTGCCTCAGAGGAGGACCTGGACAGGCACCCAAGGGTTAACACTCTAGCTTGCATCTGGCTGGGCTGGCTTTTCTCCCACTCCTTTCTTCCTCCCACCCACTAGCCTCAGCCTCTGGGGCAGCCAGGAAGGAATCTCTGCTGCAGGCTCAGAGAGATGCTGGGGCATCACAGCCGCGCTGTTCATCCTCACCTGCCTCCCATCCTCTTCCCTCTTCCCCATCAACAAGGTCCCTGGAGAGACCTTGGCATGCGTGGACCCTCAGGTTGCCTCTGTCTAAAACCAGCCCTCTCTTCTTTCCACCTGTACTTTCCTCATCGTCTCACCTCCAGCCCCCTTTTCATCTTTGTCTTGTTGCCTATCAGCTTACCCTTCCCACTCTCCCCTCTCAACCCTATCTCCTCTCTCTCAGCTGGGTTTTTCCTCCCCTGTGGAGCTGCTCTTCCTTCTCCCTCTCATCCCACCTGCAACCCCCTACCTCACCTCCCAAATATTTTTCCACTTCTCTCCCCGGGGGTTTCTCCTCCCATCGTCCTCCAGGTTCCTCAGAAGCAAACCCATGGGGAGAACACTCACTGTTCATTAACAGTGCCACCCTGCACTTTCTAGAAGCTACAGCAGCTACTGCCTATTGTTGGCACAGGATATTCCCCACGCAGTCCTGAGCCCCGTCCCTGTCCACAACTGCGCATCACCAAACCTTCTTTTCACCTTCCTCTACCACTGCCAAGCCCAGGATCTCCTCAACTGACTGATCGAGATCCTGCAAATAAAAAAGATTCAGCCCTGGGCTCTGGTCCCCCCAAAACAGACTTGATTCAGCCACCAGAGTCCCCAACAGCTCCTGCCTGTGAGCTGGAACAAGTAGTGGCTTGTCGGTCTCCCTCCTTCTGCCAGCAGGTTCCTGGGCACAGACCTTGGCATTCTATAAGCCGGATGACGCCTAAACTTTCCCCATCCAGAAGTGCCCACTCCCCAGAAGGGCCTGGAAGTATGTGGGCGGCTGCTGAGGAAGATGCCCACCTGCAAAGGCACCCCACTCAGGGCACAGCCCCTCCGCCTGTCGCTTGGCGCGGTGGTCGGTCAGAAGGGAGAAAGGCAGGGACTCCCCTGTCTGACACCGAGCCTTTGCCCGCGGCTGCCAACCCTCTCTCCTACCAGCGGGTGGCTCAGTGTGCCCCTCCGTGCAATGGGGTGAACAGTCTTCCCTTTTCCAGGGAAGTGCTGCAGCCCCGGGAGCAGCTGCAGGGTCCAGTGCGGCTCCAGCCCGAGCGCACCCGGGGCCCCAGGCAGTTCGCACGCAAAGATGGGAAGGAAACTGGAGCCCGCGGCCGCGGCGGGAGAGCCTCGGTAGGCGGCGCGCCGGGGCAGTCGGTTCCGAGCGGCCGCATCGGCCGAGGAGCTCGTGCCCCAGGCGGGCCGGGCCCCGCGCCCCGCGCCCGGCGCCCCGCGCCGCGGCCGCCACTTACCGTGGGAGGGCAGCGCCCGGCGGCGCCCCGCGCGGTCATGCGGGCAGCTGGGTCCCGGCCGGGCGCGTTGGCCGCCCGCGCTCGCTCGCTCGCTCGCCGGCTGCTGCAGAGCCCGCGCCCTGGCCGAGGGCCGCGCCGCTGTCCCGGAGTGCGGAGAGACGGACGGCGGCGCCGAGAGAACCCAGGCAAACTTTCACTTTCCCCAAGCCCGACTCCACTGGCCAGCTCCTCGGCACAGCCTTTTAAGCGGACTTTGTGGGGCATGTGGTTTACGGGAAATCACCCTGGACAGGCGCCAGACACACACACACACACACACACACATACACACGCGCGCGCGCACTGACACAGACACACACACTCCAGAGGCCCACTGAACCGCCTCCCCTCCCCCACCCCTCGGGCTGGTCTTCTCCGCCTGTCGTCCCAGTCGCCCTGTTTTCCGTGCTCGACTCCGAAGCCTTCGGGGAAAGTAACGCGGGCTCCCCGCCTCCCCTGTTCCACGAGCGGGTTTGGACAGAGCTTTTCCTTTCCTTCCGCGCTCTCCAAGCGGATCCAGTGCTCTCTTTCTAATATTCTCCTCAAGGGACTTTCCCTCTGGGCCTGAAAATTCCCAAATCTAAGCAGGAAATAGACTGAGAGCAGGGGCCAGCGCTGATAACTGGGGCCTCCTTCCCCCCCCCCACCCCCCCGCCGCCCCGCCTGTGCAGGCTGCAGCACCTTGTGCAGCCTGCGTCAGCGGCTTCGCAGGCAGCCTCTTCCTTCCAGTGCAGCCCCCAAGCAGCCCACCCAGCCTCTTGTCTCCCATCCTGGGGGCAGGGTACAGACAGCGAGGCTAGCTACCTGACCAGGAGGGGAAGGACTGTGTCCTGTGACAAGGAGTTGGGAGGCTCTCCTATGGGCCAGGAGACACTCTGGGCACTTGACCTTCGGGTGATGTAAATGCTGGCTGGTACCCGCTCCCTCTTGACTGCCAAAACCTGGGGTGATTCGCACCTGGGTCCTAGGTTTCCCTTGATGCTTTCAGAAATGCCTTCACTGAGATAATTAATTCTATTTTATCTTTACATGAGAATGAATCTAAAAGAGCCTAGTAAGATGAGCCTATTAATTATAAAGTCAATGTCAGGAGCTTTTTCTCTCTTCCAAAAATTTATTGTGATCAATATTTCAATCTCTCTGTGAGGCCACCCTCCACCCCACCCCCTACTCCCCCAGGATAAACGTCATCCCTAGATATCTGTGGGGGAATTGGTTCTAGGAACCCTCCCGCAAACCCAAATCCGCAGATGCTCAGGTCCCTTGTGAAAACCGCATAGTATTTGCATAGAACCTACGCATACCCTCTCATATATTTTAAATCATCTCTAGATTACTTAAATACCTAATACAATATAAATGCTATGTAAATAGTTATACTGTATTATTTAGAGAATAACGACAAGAAGAAAAGTCTGTCCGAGCTCAATACAGACACAATCATCATAGGCCTTCTGATCTGCAGTTGGTTGAATCCCCTTGATTGCAAACGGTGGATATCAAGGGCCTGGTATGGTATGATGGCCCATATGACACGTGACCTTGTCTAGAAGGGGCATCTCTTGTCACTTGCTCTAGCCCCAAGCAGTAATTGTACATCCGCAAGCCCTTGCTCATACTGGTCCCTCTGCTTGGAATGCTTCTTTCCCCGTTTGTATTTAAGGCAAACTCCTTGTCCTTCAAGGTTGAAATCACACAGCATCCTCCACCAGCAAAGCCTTCGACTCCAGGCAGATCAATGATTCCCTTTCCTGTGCTCCCACTGGACTTGGCTCCTTCCTTCATGGTGGCTCTGAGAAAGTTGTGTCATTCATTCATTCTCCACATTATTCTAAAAAGTATTTAGATAGTCCTGATAGTTATATTCTGCTCCCCCCTGGACTGAGACTTCCTCCACGTTCACCTGCCTCAGAATCAACAGCGCCTAGCACATCACAGGTACCCACTTAATAGTGATTGCGTCCAATGAAGCCATTAGAAAATCATTCATTCATTTGACAAATGTGCACCATTTGGCTACTATGTGCCAGGCACTGTGCTAAACCTGGGGATATGATGATTGACATGCTGACATGGTCCCTGCTTTCATGGGCTTGGGGGCAGTTAGAGATAAGGAGTGTGGGGCAGCGATGGATGCTCAGAGCCTGGAGGAAGGAAGGCAAGAGAACAGCCCAGCCAGAGGAAGGAGGTTGAAGTCTTACTTCCCCCGGGGTGTGTTTTGTCAAGTGGTCCCTGTACAATAACGGTTTAAGATAATGTGTTGACACCACAGTTCTTAGGACTGATAAGAGGTTAGAGGAGATAAAGCT
Organism: Equus asinus; assembly: GCF_041296235.1. Classification (NCBI taxonomy): domain Eukaryota; kingdom Metazoa; phylum Chordata; class Mammalia; order Perissodactyla; family Equidae; genus Equus; species Equus asinus. Next base: position 42,260,828 of record NC_091805.1, on the reverse strand, counting down.
CTTGACTTGTTGAGACGGAAGTCAAATTTTACCTGATCCCTCCTTCGCCAACCCTCCCCCACCCTGGGCTCACTGAGGCCCATGTGAAAACCCAGCTTTGTCTCCAGAAGGCAGCCATCCTGCCTGTCAGCCCAAGGCTTGGATCCTCGTTCCCCCTCGACTGAAATTCTTTACACACCCAGGTTTGAACCCTGACTCCACCACTTACAAGCTACCTGACCTGGACAGCTCTGCCCAGTCATTTGCTGTGTCACTTTGGACAAACTTCTCTCAGCCTCAGTGTCTTCATCTATAAAATGGAGACGTTAATTTATGCTGCTCACCCAGGTGTTGAGGACTGGATGGGACGATGTCTGTGAAGTGTTTAGCACAGGACCTGAAGGTCCTAAGTGCTGTATTCTTCTTCTTGTTCTTATCTGTCCACTCACATGGGTCTTAAGCAACGGCACAACATGGTGCAGTAGACTTGGGAGTCCCAATGGCAGATTTTAGTGCCAGCTCTGCCACTCATTTGTTGTGTGACTTTAGACAAAGCCGTTAATCCTTCTGAGCCCCTTCCCTCATTTGTACAATGGCAATGATAAGCCCCTCCCCAAGGAGTGGTTGTGAGGTCAAATGGGCTGACATCTGGGGTCTCTAGGGCAACGAACAGTACAGAGTAAGTGCTTAGCTGTGAAAGAATGCTTTGGAATCATAGACTGTGGGATGCTGGGAAGCTCTGCTGCATAGAGCTGCAGAGGGATGAGCAAGGCCCTGGGTAACCGCGACTCCACAGTGGGACTCACAGCTGTTCTTCTCTGTGACCTTAAAAGGGGAGGTTGTGAATCTGCTTGACCTCAGATAAGCCCTACCACCAGAGAGGGGGAAATCGAGGCTGGAAGAGCTTATGGCGTGCCTGATGGGCCTCCCTAGGGCAGTATCTCCTGTGCTCACTCCTGCACTGGACGGAGACTCCTGCCCACTGCCCCTGTCTGGCTGGCTGGCTGGGAGACTTTGGGCAGGCAGGTCCTGGCTGGATCTCAGGGCCAAGCCAACAGGATGGGGTCCATTTGCATGGAGCTTCTTAGCTGTTCACACCCATGCAAGCCTGTGTGTGTCCATCGATGGGCACAGAGTTTTGGAACCACAGAACTAGAAGCTTTTCCAGCCCATATTGCCTCAGATGAGCAAATGGAGGCCCAGATAGGCCAAGCCATCTTCTCCAGAGTTGCACATGAATTGGCATAGTTTGGGGGGTGCTTCAGGAGTGAGGCCTGGTGTGAACAAATTCTGGGTCCCGTGTTGGATTAGCAACTGTTCTCTCTGCTGACTACTGGTGGAGTCATGTCCGGAGCTGGGTCCTGGGGGAGGCATAGAGGAATTTGGAACAATCCGAGATTGGGGTTTCAGTGATTTCCTAATGTAGCATCATTCAGCAGGCAGCACTCAGCTGACCCCGAGGAGGGCAGAAGGGAGTACTGGAGGAACCCTGCTTGTCAGGAGAATGAATCAAGGGTGGGAGGAAAGAGACTGAAAAGAGAGAAATGAGATGGATGGCAGGAAGTGGGAGGAAATCTTCATTTGCTGGTTGTGGAAATGTCATTTCCTTGAAATTATTTGACAAGGAATTTCCCCTTGAGATCTTTTCTAGAGAGTTGACTTGTATCACAAAGGGCTCCTTTCTTTCTTTCCCTTCCTTCCTTCCTTCCTTCCTTCCTTTCTTTCCTTCTTTCTTTTCTCCCTTTATCTCTCTCCCTCCCTACCATCCTCTCTTCTCCCTTTCTCTCTCTGTCTCTCACTCCCCCATCTCTCTCTCTCTCTTCCTCCAAATGGCCACGGCTCTTTGGGAAGTTCACTGGGGTGGATAGCAGCAGTCTTGGAAGCTTGGGGCTGCTTTCCTGTCCTGGTGCTCCTGGAAGCTGCTGAAGAGAGGGCAGGGTGTGCTAGACCCCTGACCGGCCCATCTCCCAGCCTGCCCCCCGGGTCTTCTGCACTGCAGCCTGCCCTTTTAGTCATGCCCTTTTTTAGGGGGCGGTGGGGGCAGCAATTGCTGGACTGGGTTTCTCCATCATTTAAATGGGACTGGTAGCTCCCAGCCAGCTGGCTTCCCAGGGATGCTGTGGAGGCCTTGTATTTGGGGAACTTCCAAGAGCCAACATTCAATATTTTGGAAAATTACTGATGTCGATGTTGAGGCCACCCCTTCCCCTGGGTGGAGGAGAGCTAGCTGTCCCCCTTGTGCCTGCAGCTACAGAAATACCAGTGCTGGCTCAAGACCATGCCACCAGAAGCTTTGCCCCTGGAGTGCAGGCACTGCTGGGAGGCTGTCTGTATCGGTGGCCCAGCTCTTTCCTCTGCCTCAAGCTTCTGGCCACCAGCAGGCTGGGCACCGACTCCTCAGCCTGGGCAGGACAGGCTCTCTCAGATTGCTTTCATGAACTCGTCAGAGCTGACCTAGTCTAACCTAGAAATTAGTCTAGGTTAGACCACAGTCTAACCTAGAAATTAAGAAGCACTTTATCCACAGTGAGTTTTGGCTTCCTGAGGCCCTGCCTACCCCCTAGAGTCACAACCCCTCAGCTGAGGACCCTTCTAGAATGAAAGTTTGTTCTAACCTTCATCGGAAAAAGAGAATCACAAAGAGGATGATGTGTCTGCTCATGCCCAACCAGCGGTCCAGGCCCACTTCCTGTCTTTGGTTTTGCATGACTTCAGAGCAAATGGAGCAGAGCATTACCTGGAAACAGGAAGTGAAAAGCTATGCCATCTGTATTCAGCTGTTAATGCAGGAAGCATTTTTGAGTGCCTGTTGCATGCTGGGCCCTGTGCTTGTCCCGGTCAGTTGAATGACATGCTCTCCTTGCTCACAGACTGCCAGGGAGACAGACCCGTCAGGGACAGTCCAAAGTGAGGCAGTGGTGATGAGGAAACGTCTAAAGTGCCCCATGGACCAGAGTGGCTTAGCTTCTGGAGGACACTGAAGGGAGCCAGAAACCTGGAACAGAGAAGAGCCTGGGGCGGGAAGAGTTCTGGCCCCAGATATAGCTGGGGAACAGACCCCTTCCTTCCTCCTTGTGTGATGTAAATCTATTCCTTGCCTTGGTTCTCTGTGTTGGTTTGCCCAGTGCCAACTGGGAAGTCCAGAGGATGCTTCCTCATGTGAGGACCAGGCTGCACGGGACGGGGGAGGCCCAGAGCAGGGGTGTGAGTGGGGAGGAGAAGCCTTTCCAGGGTTGCCCCATGTGAGGGGAAGCAGAGGCATGAGTGACTCCCACTCTAGTCTTCAGCACTCGTCTCTGTGACTGCCCTAAATCCCGGGTCAGCGTCCCAGCCTCTCCCCAGGCCCTTCGGCGGTGGGAAATCTCCTTTCCCTTGGCTGGTGCTGGGCACTTCTCCCCAGGGAGTAAGAAGGGTCACAACAGCCCTTACGGCGGAGCTGGGGAGCAGGGGCAGTTAGAGCATTAGCTCTGCAGACACGCTGCCTGGGTTGAAATCTCGGCTTTGCCACGGGCTCACTCTGCAACCCTGGGTAAGTTAATTAGCCTTTCTGTGCTTCAGTTTCCTCATCTGTAAAACAGGGATAATATGGCATCTTCTTCATAGGGCTTCTTTAAAGTCGAGTTACTATGTATAAAATGCTTAGAACATTGCCTGGAATATAGTGGATGCTATATAAGGGGTAGAGCTATGATGGTTAAGGTGAGCAAGGCCGAGAGGCCAACTAAGTTGACCAGTCAGTACTACTCCAGGCTCAAGTAGAACATGACTCTGCAGTGACTGTACTAAGGCCTCCTCAGCAGTGCCCTAGCCAGGGAACAATGCGGGGACAGGGGTCGGGGGAGCAGGGCACGGCCAAGGCTGCTTCCACCTGAGGAAAGCCCCTTTCCTACTGCGGACGTTCCTCTGGATCGTGTTGTGGCGAGGACCCGCTGCTCTGGGGGCCAGGAGGGGCAGGGGGCAGGCTTGATCGTGGAGCTGAGAGGGGTGGACAGGACCTGTGCCCCTACTTGTTCGGAGCCCTGGGACTTGCAGACAGGAGCAGGAAGGCGTGTGCCTTGGGAGCCTCTTCCCTTCCCCTGACCGCAGCTGCCACAACCGCAACTACCAATCGATCCATTCATCAGAAAGCCTTCTGACCGGCACGGCTCCCAGCCCTCTCCCTCGCATTCCAGCGCCCGGGTGCTGGGCTGCTGGCCCTGCTGTGGCCTGGCCAGCAAGCCTGGAATGCCCTTCCCTTCTCTCCCCCCAGGGACAGGAGTCTGGGGCAGAGTCCAGTCAGGCGCGCAGTGTGAGGCTCTTTGGGGCCATCAGGTGAGAATTCTGTTCCAGGAATTCAATTCCTTCTAAGAGACTGCAGTGCTCAGTGCTGTGCCAGAAGCCGGGGGTGGGGGGGGGGGTCCCAACTAGGTGGTCCAGTGCTCGACACGGCGCAGCGCAAGGAGCACCACGAGGCAGTGAGTGTGCTTTTGAAGAAATGACTTTAGCTCAAATCCTGGATATACCTTTTACTAACAGGGACTTTCGGCAAGTTGCTGGAATGCTCGGAGCCTCATTTCCTCATCTCTAAAATGGGAATTATAATAATTGTGACCTTACGTGATTAGTGACAGGATCAAATTAGAAATTTCCTGGAAAATACTCTGTATCGTTGGCAGCCTCATGCAGATGTTGGCTATCACTAATAAAGGACTTTGAGTTTGAAATCAGGAAATCCATGGTCAGATCTCAGATCTGCTATTTTCTAGCTATGAGAACTGGGGCAACGTAGGAACCTCTTTTAAGCCTCAGTTGCCTCATCTGTTAAGTGGAAATAATACTACCTGTCTTAGAGAGTTTGTGAAAAGTCAATACAGGATATAACCAGACCCTGGTTGCAGAGTAGATGCTCCAGAGCGTTAGTTACAATTATTCACAGAAGTAATAGTAAGAGTAAGATGGCCAGAAGGAACTCACCACAGAAAGTAAATCAGGCTCACATGCTCCATGCTGCTCCACTCGGCTGCAGCTCCCCATACTGTAGTCAATCAATAAATATTTTCTGATTGATTGAGGACGATTAATCCCGGACTCTGCTGCCAACATTCTGAGAAGCTGGAAACGCCAAGCCTTTGGGCACCAGGCCCTGGCCTGCTCTCCGGGCTGGAACTGTCTCCCCGAGCCCCTCTTCCCTCTCTTCACTCTCGCCTTAGGTCCAATATTTGCTTCCCTTAAAGCTCATAAAACACTATTTCACTGAACTATGTTTTCACTTACGTAAGAAGACTGTCATGCCAAAGTTATTTTATTGCAAAGAAAGCAGAAAAACCATAGAAAATATATTTTTAGAACACAATGATAGAAATCATATTCTGGTTCTTCCTTGAATTTTAAAGATAAGATTATCGACTATACGCCTGATTTTTAAAGCCAACTTCAAATAGGGGTCTTCCTAGAGCTGAGTTTTGGGGGATCCTGGACTGTGGGCTCATGTCATCAGGGACACCTTGTGCCCCTAGGGAGTTTCACCTCTTTTTGCAGGTGGAAGCCAGGAATCAAGAGGAAAATTGGACGTGTGCCTCTGAAATCACTAACATTTCTCCAAACGTTAATTAACTCACTCATTTAATGACCATCTATGGAGCATCTACCACTCACCTGGCCCTAGGTGCTGGGGCTAAAATCATTGAACAAGACCCATGCCTACCCTCAAGGAGCCTCAGGCTTGTAAACACTCTGCTTCCACGCAGAGCACCAGTGCTGGTTGGGTGTTAGGAGGAGATGTGTGGGGTGGGGAGAGAGAAAAGTGCACCACATACAGAGAGGGGAAAGGGACAATCCAGAGAGAAGGAACAGCATATGCAAAGGTCAGGAGAGGTGAGCAACAGTGTAGTGAGCTCTGGGCAGCATAATTATTCTGGGATGATTGGAGCTGGGGAGAAAGAACATAAGTGGGAGAGAGACCAGATCAGCCCCATTCCTCAGGCACCTGTAGGTCATACACATAACATTTGACTTTACCTTGAGGAGCCACTGAGGAATCTGCAGGCGGATGGGATCAGATCCATCCACTCAGTGTTTCCTGAGCTTAGGGCACTGCCCTTAGTTCTGAGGAGCCCACAAAGAGGCACATATGGTGCTGCAGGGACCGTTGTCCTCAGGAAATGTAGCATCTATTCAGGAAGTTGCGGGAGTGGGGAGTGTTGGAAGGGTGCCAGAGACTTAGCCACATTATCAGCTAAAGGGAAGGAGCCCAGAAAGAAAGAAGCTATACAGATGGAGAGACAGAGGCCACTGAAGGGGTGGGGTCCCGGGGAAGTGCAGGGGTAAGAGCAAGGATGCAAAGGTTTGCAGGGTCAAGGGGAGACAGGTTTCCCCTTTGAGGTGAATGACGTAGGCTTGGCAGGAGAGGGGCTCAGGAGACTAAGCTGTCAAGAGAGTACCAGCAATCTGTGGCGGGTCCAGGTGGGGAGGGAAGGAGGAGGTGCCAGGGAAAGTTCACTGCCTCATTCAACAAACAAGATAAGTGATTACTGAGTACTACCAGGGACCAGGGACAGGACCAATCTGCCACCGTTCGCACCCCTAGGAGCTCATGATCTCTTTCTGCCTGGCCTGCTGTCCTCTTGTTGAAATCATGTCTTTTAACGTCATCTGAAATGTCCCTCCTCAGGAAGCCTTCCCACTGCTCTCCACAGGAATGCTTTCTCCCTCCTCTGGACCCCAGGGTGCTTTAGTCTCTGTCTCTCTTATGGTCATGCCTCCCCTTGTGTGAACACTTCCTACCCTTCCTCCAATTCAACTATGAGCTTCTTGAGGATGGAGACGCCTTTTTGTCTCCCATAGGGCCCAAATAGACTAGTGCTCAATAAAAGTTTGTTGAATGGATGAGTGAATGAATGGATTTTAAGAACCCAGGCCATTCCCCCCTCTGGAAGTGCCCCTCCCTCTGCTGTTCCTAAGCAGAGCTCCTCCCTTCCATCCTACTGTGGCCTGTCTCCGGAGCTGGCTGCTCAGTCACATGCCTGTCACAGGTCCTCTGCACTTGGTGAGGTCGTGGGCTCTGACAGGAAGCCAGAGCTGCAGGGTTTGAACTGGCTCTGTCAGTTAACCAGGTGCGAGCGGACCTGGGGGGCTTGTGCGGGCCCACCGAATGCTCTGGACGCCTGCGTGCCTACCAGGATGCTGGAGGAACCCTCAGGCCTTCCTCCATCTTGGTGTCTCCCTTCCCTGCTCTAGCCCTCCTGTCCCTGCAGGGTGCTCCTGTCAGTGGGCACCCCAACCCTTGAGGCTCACCTGGTGCCACAGTGGCTCCAGGTGTTCCCCTTGTCTGATGGCAGGCCTTCCTCAGTTTGGTCCCAGCCTTCTGCTTCAGCCTCATCTTCTATTATCTGCCTGCAGGCCGCAGGAAATTGAATACCCATCCACTCGATAAATCTTTATTGAATGTTTACTATGGCCTGGCTCAAGGTTAGTTGCTGGAATTTCCAAAATATAACACAGCCTGCTCTCAAGGAGCTCACAGTCCAGCAGGGCTGGAGGGGATGAGGCAGGTAAGCAGTTGATTACAGTGTCTGCCCATAGTTAGTGTCATGGGCAGGAAGACCAGGTTGCCGTGGGAGTCCCAGGAGATGGTGGGGGGTTAGAAAGGCTTTCAGGGAGGGGTGAGCCAAGAGAAGAAGAGAAGGGGAGGAGGGGAGGGCCTTCCAGGCAAAAGGAGCAACAAGGGCAGAAGGGCAGAGGGGAGAGTGGCCAGGGGTGGCTAAGTGTGGACAACAGGGGGTTTGATGGGGATGGGACTGGCGAGGTGGGCAGGGGCTGAGCTATAGAACTGTCACTATGCCCCCAACCCCACCTGTGGAAATAAACCTGTCTTTAAAGTCCTCTCAGCCACTGCCTCCTCCAAGAATTCCTATTTCCCCAACCCACGTGGATTCGTCCTTCTCAGAACCAGATGGCATTTGTATTCCTCTGATGGCCTCTTGTCATGCTTCAGCTCATTTTATCCTTATGTGTGCACCTGCCCTACCACCTCCACCACACTGGGAAGTCTTCCAGAGCAGAGCTGCGTCATTTTGATGTTCTTCACAAATACTTAGAGAGGACCTACTCTGGGCCGGGTTTTGGCTACTGGGAATGCAGCAGAGACCAGTTGGACAAATTGGACTGAATACCTAAGTCCCCATCCAGATCGCCTCTCTCCCTTTATCAGGCTCGCCAGTGAGTCATCAGGAGCTTGCTTAATAAGCAAGAAATCCATCCAAAGGGAGAACCGTTGTCTGGTGCCACTTGCTGTGTGACTTTTGGCAAATCCTGTAACCTCTCTGACAGGATAAAAGTAACTCCTTCCTCAGGGTCTTGTCATGAGCAAACGTGATAACAAATGTGGAAGTGCTGGTTAAACTTTAAAGCACCCTCCAGAGACCAGAAGTTTGGGAGTGGGGTGCTTTTCCACTGCTCCCCACCAGAGTGCACCTTCCAGGAGATGATAAGTCCAGATCAGGCCGCCCTACCTGGACAAGGCACCTGAAATCACCCTCACCTGTGCTAACTCAGAGACCACTGGATCGTTGATTCCCATGGAGACAGCAGTCGCAGAGGTCAAAGGTTTGGGATTTAAAAAGAACACTGGGACCTCAAGTCCTAAATGGAGAATATTCTTCACTCCGTCTTCAGTTTGAGGAAAGGGCGTCTTTATTTGTGTTTAGGGGTGGGACTCCTGCTCTGGGAACAGAATTTGAGAGCCCTGGGTAGGGCTAAGCCTCAAAGCCAATGGCCCAGGGTACTAAGGGCTCTGCTGGCCTCCCAGCTGCCCTAAGTTCCTCTATTTTCCACTTTCCTTTCCTTTTTTACAGGCCACCCCATGTGTCTATGACTCTCCTGACCTTCCCTTTCCCTGCCTGTCCCCTCCTAGAAAGGCTTTAGCTAGGAACAGGGGCCTTGGAGCAAGACTGTCTGGGTTCGAATCCAACCTCTGTCCTCACTAACTGTGTGACCTGGACCATGTGTGAGATGATGATGGTGCTGGCACTGGCCACAGTGGTACTGGAGAAGATTCAATGAGTTCACCCGGGGTTCAGCAGACCTTTTCTGTAAAGGGCCAGATAGTAAGTATTATTGGTTTCCTGGCTATCCATCTCTGTCACTACTATTCAGCTCTGCCACCATATCTCGAAAGGAGACCTAGACTATACATACACGAATGGGCGTGCAGGCCAATAAGGCTTTATTTATAAAAATAGGTGGGGGGCCAGATTTGCCCTGAGGCTCGTAGTTTGCTGACCCAGAGTTAAAACGTCAAGAAAGTGCTTGGCATCTGGTCAGCACTCAATAAATGTTAGCAATTACTATTCATTCATCAATAAACTACATATTTGAGCACCTACTCTGTGCCAGGCACTGTTCTAGTTGCTGGGGGTACAGCTGTGAGCAACGCAGACAGGGTCCCTGGGCTGGTGGAGCTCACGTTTCGGATGGGGGTACAGGAACAAACGAGGAAAGAAATAAGAGAGAATGCCAGGTAGTGGTCAAGGCTGTCATGAGAATGAATTAGGGACTGCGACAGTGACATCAGGCTGGTCTACATTAGAAGATGATCAGGGATGGCTTCTGGAAGGTGTGACATTTAAGCCAAGACTGACATGACAAGGAGAAAGCTCTGTGGCAACAGACAGAAGACACTTCCAGGCAGAGGGACACACCAGCTCTGCTGTGGGCTCCTGCTTCTGCCTTTAGCCCGGCTCCGAGCCAGCAGAAGGGTGTGTAGTCCTGGGAGGACCCGGAGGAGGGAAGTGAAGAAGGACAGGACAGAAAGGAACATCCGGGTTCCTTCCGATCGACAATTCAGGGGGCTGCGGGGGCTGTGGGAGAGGCATGTCTCCTCACTGTCCTGATCCTCAGTCCCTTTCCCGGGATATATTCCTTTTCTCAATGTCCCACCCCTCAGTCCAGCTCCCTCCTCACCTTTCTCTCCTCACACTGCCAGGCTCAAAGCCCTCAGCCCAGGTGTGGCACCCATTTCTGCCCTTTGCATCTATCTCTGGGTCCCAGGCTTGCTAAAGCCAGCTACCCACTGCCTGCAGCCAGAGGTGCCCCCCTCCCACCTTCCAGCAGGTGAGCAAGAGGGTCTGGATTCCACTTCCTCCTGTGCAGGGGAGGTTGGAATTCCAGACACTGGGGATGTGGTGGGCTTCCCTAGAGCCACTCCCAGAGACAGACCACGGAACTGGAAGAGAACTTAGAAGTCCTGGCCTCTGGTTCAATGTTCCTATGCTTGTTGTTGGGTGAGAAAATGCCTGTGTGCATACGGATTCCAGATCCCCTCCAAGACCCCTCTGTTCCCTATCTCCAGACCCAAACTTGCAGCTGTCTCTCTCTCTCTCTTTTTACATCTTTATTGAGGTATAATTGACGTACTAAAAGCTGTACGTATTTAACGTAAACAATTTGATGAGTTTGGACATAAGCACATACCCAGGAAACCATCCCCACAACCAAGGGGATGGACAAAGCCGTCACCTCCAAAAGTTTCCTTGTGTCCCTTTGTGTTTTGCTTTGTTTGTTTTTGTGGTAAGAACACTTACCAGGAGACATTCCCTCAACAAAATTTTAAGTGTACAATACAGCATTGTTGACCAGAGGCACTGCAGCCTGCCCTTACTAAACGTTCTGGCTCACACAGAATTCTGTGGGATGGCCTCGCGCAGGAACTAGGCCACCACAAGTGACCTCACTCTTCGACAGAAATTCTAAAACCCCAACATTCTAAACTCCAACAACTTTTGGAGTTGGAGCCAGCCTGCCATGGTGACTGCTACAGTGGGCTAGCTCTGGGCAGCTTCTGGGTCAGAGGGACTGGTTTCCTGACCCGGTCCCAGTTCCAGATCACACCCTTCTGGGGGCCTGTAGCCTTCTGTCTCCTCCTTCAATTCTCACTTCCTTTAGAAGCCTTGCTAGACTTTGACCCCAACTCTGATGACCTCACTGACCCCAGCATTGCCCTCAGAAGGCACGCCTCAGAACCAGCTCTAGCTGGTGTGCCCCGTTGCCCTGACCAGCCTGGGAACCTGGAATGGCACCTCCTCTCTCCTTCATGGCCCTCACACACCCCCAACTGGCTGTAAGAGTGTTTCCAGGGCTGCCTGACTCACCAACAACTGGTGCTGTCAGGTTGTCCGTCTGTCATGTGGTTCTGTGGGTCCCAAACAGGTAGGCGGGCAGCATGGGTTGGGGCGGGCGTGGTCCCAGCCCATTCAGGGGCCTCCCTCCCCACTCTGTTGTCTTGTGTTGCTGTCTTGGTACCCAGGAAGCTGGCCTGCCAGGGAAAGGAAAATCTGACCCCTCTTCCTGTCAACAATGACTTTCTTCTTGGAGCTGCCCCCTCTAGGCTGAGTCACCAGGAAGGGCAATCAGCCCCTGTCCCTGGAGGAGGAAGCTCTGGGTGGGAGCTTTCCTTCCACAGCCCAGGGCTGCCAGAAGCCTACGGCTGGACGAGGTTTTGCCAGCCGAAAGAAGGGCTCAGAATAGGCTCCCTGGGGCCCCCTAAGGTGGAGGTGGTCTCGAAATTCTCCTCTCTCCACTGGGCCCTGCAGGTCAGCCTGCAGGCCACACCAGACAGATGTTCCTGAGTGTGTCTTTGACCATGTCACAGCTTGCTGATAACCTTGGGAGGCTCCTCACTGCCTCTAGAATAAAGTCCAGATGCCTTAGCTTGGCTCCAAACTCTCTTTTTGACGTCATCGTCCTTCACTCCCTCATGCCCTCGGCTCCAATCAGGGTGGCCTCCTCTGCTCCTGAGTGTGACAGTGCCCATGGCCGTCACCACAGCTTCACCTCTGCGTGCCCTGCTCCATCATTCCCTATGCTGGAATGCCTTTTCCTTTCCGATGCACCCATACTTTAAACCCTGTTTCCATTCACACGTCATCCATCCATCCATTCAAGAAATCTTTGTTGAGCACCTTCTGTGTGCCAAGCTCTGGGCCAAGAACTGAGGTTTCCACCACCAACAACCTCGACAAGATAAGCCCTCGTGGACCTGCCAGGCTTACAGAGGGCACAGAGACATACACAGGTACTTGCAATGTAGCAAGGTGAGCTCAGGGTGCTAGGGGAACACCTGGGAGGAGCACTTCACCCAACCTTGAGAAGATCATAGAAGGCTTGCCGGAGGAGGTGACACTGCTGATTTCTTGAGGAGTGAGTAGGAGTTAGGTAGGTAAGGGAACCATGGAGAGGAGGGGGCAGCAAGGACGTTGGGACCAGAGAAAGCAGAAAGTAGGAAGCCTTGACACAAGAGATGGTGCATTCTAGGAACTGAAAGTTGGACATAAAGTCTGGGGTAGAGGGTGTGAAGGAGTGGTGAGAGAGGAGTCTGGGAGTTACCCAGGGGCCTCACACAGTTTGGACTTTATCCTAAGAGCCATGAGAAGTCGATGAAAGGTTTATAGCGGAGGCTCGCAATAGCAGATTTGCACCTTAGATGGTCCATAGTGACTACAGTGTAGACCACAGACTGGAGGAGGGCAAGGGCAGGCCCGGAGCCCCGTGAGGAGGTGATTTTATGTAGTCAGGGTAGGAGGCATGGGTGGCTTGAACCAAGTGATGGCCGGGGAGCTGAGGCATAGAGGAAGGGTCCAGGGCTCTTTCCAGCTAACTGGGCTTGGTGTCTGCTTAGGCAGAGGGGTGGAGGGGGGAAGCATCAAGCGTGGCTCCCAGGTTTCTGATGAAGCAGGTGGGCAGTGGGGCTGTGTTACTGAGAGGAGCAGGTCTGCAGCAGAGGGATGATGAATGAAAACTGGGACGAGTTCACTTTGAGTCCCCGGAGGGGACATCGAGGGCAAGCAAGAGCCCAGGGGGGCAGACAAGGCTAGCTCTCTGGAGTGAGGTCTTTGTTGGAGGAGAGATTTGGGGACCCCATCTGTCTATGGTCATTGACCTGGGAGCAGATGGGATTTCCCTCCTCCATGAAGCCTGCCCTGCTTCCTCCAGCTTCCTGCAGCCAGTCCAGCCCTCCCTTGACGGTGTTATTGGCTGCCTTCGTCACTCAGCTTCCTCTAGGTATGCATCATCTTTCTGATCAGAGGTCAGCCAGCCAGGAGACCTTTGCAATAGCCACATGACAAGGGTGAGAGCCTGACCCAGAAAGAGAGGAGACAGATGGGAGAAGTATTTTAAAGGGGGTTTAGAGGAACTTGTGATTGGCTAGGAGTGTGGGGTGAGGGAGAAAGAGGAGTCGCAGCTACGCCCAGCTCACCTCTAGCTGGAGAGGTCACAGGACACGGAGTCTGAGGCAAAGAGGAGAGTCTGGAGCTATTCATGAGGCAGCCTCATCCTGCTCCTGCTCCAGCCACATTGGCCTTCTTTACCAGCTCCTCTCTGACCTCAGGGCCTCTGTACTTGCTCTTTTCTCTGCCTGCCTCAGACATTCATGGGGCTTGAGTACTCAGATAACTCAGATTTCTATCTGGAGGAGCCCCTGACCCCATCACTCCCTGTCTGTTTCCTCTGCCTCAGTTTTCATCATAGCATTCATCACTCCCCATCATTCTATCGTAAAGTTGTTTATGTGTTTTTCTGTCTCCACCATTGGAATGTGACTTCCCTCAGGGCAGGGGTTCAGTCTGTCTGATTCACCTTCACCCAGAGGAGGGCCCGATGTGGGCATCTGGTGCACGCTGGTGATGGAATGACTCACCAGGGAGTGCAATAGCTGTGCCAGCAGCAGTGGCAGGAGGGTGTCACAGTGGAATGCGGTCTGAGTGAGAGGAAAGGGACCTGGGGCAGAACTGATGCCTCAGGCAGGGGAGAGGAGCCCCTGGAGGAGGGCAGAAGGATGGCGGAGAGTGGCCCTTGTCCAGGAATCTGTATTCGCACCCCATGTGGGGGCCCCAGGTGGTACGTGGAGTGGCAAGATGCCCAGGGAGTGGAGAGTCCCAACAGGATGCCTCAGAGAGGTCTAGTCTGAAAAAACCCCTTGGAGCAGGCTGCTGGCAGCCCCCTGTGTGGAGCGTGGGGAGTAACCCTGGAGATTGGAAGAGGAGAGGAGGAGAGACAGGAAAGGAGCTAGATACTGTGTGCCTGGCTCTGGGATGACAACTGGAGGTGGGGCTGCAGGGGGATCAATGTGGTGAATGACGATCACAGCCTCAGAACTGCTCTCCTCACCCCACTTTGGCAGTGAACTCCCCATGCAGCGGAATCTTAAAAGCATAAATCAGAGCATGTCACTCCTCTGCTCAAAACCATTACTTAGAATAAACCCAAACTCCCTATGCTGATAAACAAAGCCCTCCTGGCCTTGGCCCTGCCTTCTCCTCTGACCTCATCCCCCGACCCTGGCCCTGCTCACTCCACACCAGCCACAGGGGCTCCAGGCTGGTCCTGGAGCCAAGTGCCTCCCTGCCTCAGAGCATTGGCACTGCTGTTCCTGCTGCCTGGAACGCTCTTCCCCAGACTGTCACCTGGCCCTCTCCCTTACTATATTCAGGTCTCAGTCCAAATGTCGCTTCCTCCGAGAGGCTTTCCTGTGCATCCTGAGATGGAACCATTCCACTTTCTGCTGCCTTACCCTGCTTTATTTTTCTGCATGGCAGAAAATTACGTGTATTATATATTAAATATTTACTTATTTGTTTGTTAGTTTCTTGCTCTTCTTTCCCACTAAAGCATAAGCTTCAGGAGGACAGGGATTTCTGTCGATTTTGTTCATTGCTACCTCCGTAGTACATAGAACAGTGCCCAGCACATAGGCATCAGTAAATACTGTGCAGAATGGATGTTTGAATAAATGAATAGCTGAATGTCTAAAGCAAATTTACAAAGAGCCCTTATGTACAGTGGCTCTTCACAGCAGCTTTGCAAAGGGTCATCGTCATTTTACAGAGGAACAAGCCTAGGCTCAGAGCAATGGAGTGACTTGCCTAGACAGAGCCTGAGCCCATGGCTGCTGCAGGCAGGTGAGCACAGCTCTTCTCAGGGTGCCCTGCGGACCCTCTGCAAAGAGAACAAGACCTTCCCCCCACTTTCTCCTAGTCTAGGCAGGGAAATGAGAGGAGGAGACTGAGAGGAATAAAGAAGTGCCAGGGAGGAGCGTTGGGAGAGGACTAGGAAGAGGCACCTTGAGGAACCAGGAGCCCAGAATGAGGAGGGGTTTTGGGATGGGCAGCCCACCTTGCCTTGCATGGGAACCAAGCACCCTACATCCTGAGCCTTGAAGGGGCATCTTGGATCCCACTGCCCACTTCTACCTCCAGGGTATAAGCAGGGACTTGCCTCAGGAAGGGATACCCTTGCTAATGAAGCCCTGACTGGTTAGTTCCTTCTCCCCTCCACCTCCCCTGCCACGCTCAACAAGCTACTGGGAATTTCCCATTTCCTAGTGGGAACTACAGAACTCTGGGGGGATTTTCCTCAGCCCAGGAACTCAGGACCCTTTCCAGCTTTTACATAACTTCTTCACCCTCTGCATAACAACTCCCCACACGCACACACACAAATTGGGCGGGGGGGCAGGAGGGGGAGGGGAGAGCCCCCTGGAGACCTCTGCACCTGCCCCAGGAGCAGATACTTTCTCCCCCCATCTCCCCAGAAGCCACCTGTTGGGTCATTTCAAGGCCACACTTAAGGAACAGGCTCCCTCTGTCATCTCCTGAAGGTGGGTGACAAAGTGGCTGATGCCACAACTGCTGAACACATAGCCTCCAAAGCCGAGATGGGGCCCAGTCCCCAGCTGGGGGAGGAGGCCTCTGCTGGTGCATCTCCGTGTTCCTCTCTGCTTTCCAGTGAGTCATCCGGCCCAGTCCCCGTTGTTCTTGCCCCTGCCTCTGCTTGCTAGCAGTGTCCCTTCCATGCACCTGGCCATGTGCAGGAGATAGTGGCTACAGGGGTGGGCTGGGAGGTCTTGGTCAGTCAGCCAGCCTCAGGGAGCCACGCCAGGATGAGCAGTGACCCGCTGGTGTCTGGGTTGAGACAGCAGCCACGTGAATCATGAGCACTTTGTCTGGTCCGAGACACATCCCAGGCCAACTGTTTACTCACAGGTGCCCAGAGCACCTGCTTCTTCCGAGCAGCTCTTTCTCTCCGTTCATTTCAGTGACTGTTGACTCTGCTGGTCCTAGTCCAAGACACTGAAAGGGAGAAGAATAAAAGAATGAAGAAGACACAGCTCCTGCCTTCCTGGAGCCTGAGGTTCACCCTAACAAATGACACACCAGGCTCTGGGAGGGGATGCGGGGGCTCAGAGACAAACAGAACATCTTTCTGAACTCAAGGAACTTAGGGTCTAGCTGGGGAGACAGACATAAGCCAGGAATTGCACCATGGTAGCTGGTGCTTTGCCTGTCTCGGCAGGCACCGCGAGGCTTTGTCACCGCCCGTCAGCTCGTCGGCAGCCCACCAGAACACGAGCACCTTGAGAGCAGGGGTCAGTCTCCTCCCTCTGTATCCTCAGTGTCTCACACAACGGAACGTATTTGCAGAAGAGACATTACATGAACGACTTCTAAACAGCTAACTGTATCACGAGGCTGGAAACGCATGCTAAATAGAGACACAGGCGACCTCCTGGCTTTGTTGTAGAGGAAGGGCTGATTAATCCTAAGTGGTGAGCATCAGATACGGCGCCAAGGAGAAGGTGTGATTGCAGCCAAGCCTTACAGGATGTAGCTGGAGAATGGGAAGCAGGACATCCTAGGCTGAGGGGACAGCAGAGGCAAAGTCCCGGAATAAGAAAGAATATGGCTTATTTCAGCTAATATAAAACAGCCCAGAGGGACTGGCACACGGTGCATGGAAAAAGCAGTAGAAGATGTGGGTGGCAAGGGACACAGGGTGAGGTCAAGAGGAGTCTTGAATAGCAAGCTAAGGAGTTTGATCTTTGTTCTGTAGACACAGAGATTCCGTGAGAATTTTTGAGGACAAGAGTCATGTAAATTGAGCAGCATTTTAGGAAGATTATACAGATGGCTATGTGAAGGGGCTATTTGGAGAATGCACTGCTAGGAGTGTCCTCTCCCTGGCCTTGGCTTCTTGGGAAGGGGGAGAAACTGGGGAAAGTAGGGGGAGAGAGAAGCAGAGAAATCATTTAGGAAACAATTGTAATGTTAGGAGACAGATGACAATGATATGAATCAGAACAGGGGCAGAGGGAATTGAAAGAGGCGGAGTTAGTGACCAATTGGATACGGAAAGTGAGACTAAATTTTCTAGCCAGAGTGGTTGAAAGAACATAAGAGAAGGGGCAGGCTCTGGGGGTTGGGGGAAGAAGATGAGGCATACTGTCTGGATTGTCACCAGCACACTACTTCCTTGGGATCCTGGAGTCACCCTGAGAAGAGAAGGAATCTTAGATTTTCTCATTCTGGTGCATATTGATGGCAGGCTATGGGTGCCTTCAGCCTAGGAGGACCCGAGGAATCCATTTTGGTTAAAGCTTATACAAAATCTCTTTCTACTATGGAAATTTAACAGTCCCCTCCCAGTTTCAGCCACCACCACCTCCCCTCCTCCCACTCACCACCATAACAACAATTTCAGATAAACAATGAAAAAATTTTTAGTATGAGTATGTCCCATGTACTATTTAGGACAAATTTATACTCAGAAGTTATTTGTGGTTTATCTGAAATTCAAATTAGCTGGGCATCTTTATTTTATCTGGAAACACTGCATGACTTGACGTCTTTATCTGAGGCCTCACAGGAATCTCCACTCAATGTATCCACAACCGAACTTCCCAGGGGACACACTTAACCGTACGCTGGGATATACAGGTGAAAAAGCAAAGATGTCCTTGACTCCTCTGTCCTTCTTTTGCTCCCCCTAAAATCTAACCACTCTTCTCCAGCCATAGCCATTGCCCTAGTCCTGGTCACCACCATCTTTACCCATCACAGTTTCCTCTCTAGTCTCTGGTATGTGATTGCCACTAGTAGTCCAAAACATCTTATTTAAATGCACATTTTATCATGGTTCTCACTGGTTTCAATTCTAAAGTCTGAAATCCTTGCCACAGCCTCCCATGACGCGGCCTTTACTTCTTTCTCCCTCCTGTTTCTGGGTCCCTTTCTCAACACCCACAGCCACTCTGAGTTTCTTTCAGGTCTTCAGAAGTGGTGAGCTCATTCTTTTGTTGGGCCTTCTCACCCTCTGCCTGGAACGATCTTCCCTCCCTCCCTCTTTCCCTCTTAGCTCTTAATAATCCCGTAGGTGTCAGCCCCTGTCCTTCGCTCTCCTCAAGCCCGTGCTTCTCTTTTGGAGCAAGTGTCACTCTCTAATCACCTGCTCTGTGCCCTGTTAGACTGTAAGCTCCCCCAGAGCAACACATCATCTGTCTTCTCCACTGTATCCCGAGCCCCTAACACAGTCCCCGACCCAGAGAAGGAGCTTAAGTAATATTTCAGGCATGAACGAAAGAGCAACTTTTCTCCCCTTTCAGCCTAGGTGGTCTCCTCTTATTTCCTGTGAGCTCTCAGCACACAGTGCTCCCCAGAACTGGAATGTTTTGCAGATGGATTTAGAATTGACCCACCACTATGTCCCCCAGTGGGATGTCTCAGTCCTCCAGGTTCAACATCAGTAACTCAGCACCCGGCCAGGCTTGTCTCAATCCTGTGTGTCCAGAGGGGAAAGCAGAACACAGAGTGGCCAGAGACAAGAGGGAGGGCAGGCAGCCTCTTGCAGAATGATGGCGGGCCTGATGCTGGTGAATTGAGGCACAGACCCGGCAACCAGGGCAGCCTTGTCTCCAGGCCCAGCTCCTGAAGTGTAGCCTCCTGAGTGGCTTTCCCAAGTCCCATGGAAGACCTCCAACAAAGGATGTGTTGAGCTTGGGGATTGTGGAGAGCTTCCAAGTGCACCTGCCTAGCAGGCTCTTGCAAATC
Source organism: Equus asinus (assembly GCF_041296235.1). Classification (NCBI taxonomy): domain Eukaryota; kingdom Metazoa; phylum Chordata; class Mammalia; order Perissodactyla; family Equidae; genus Equus; species Equus asinus. Next base: position 42,241,992 of record NC_091805.1, on the reverse strand, counting down.
AGGGCCTAGAATAGAAGGAACAATTAGGGCTGCAGAGTCACCATCAAGCAAGTGACCACCAAAGCAGCACAAGCGGTGAGCGCCCCCAGGGAGACCATGGGGATGTCCATGGAGAAGAGGTGAACAGAATTTGGGGGACACCTGGTTTAAGGGATTCAGGAAGATGAGTAGACTAAACGGGAAGTGGAAAAGAGGAACTAGGGCTGTAGAGGGAGAACGGTGAAGGTGCACAGGCCGGAAGCCGAGGGAATAACATTTAAAGAAGCAAAGGTTGAGCAAGAGTCAGCTGCCCCGAGAGGGTGACCTCTGAGAAGTGGAAGCTGAGGATGGAAAATAGGACGTCAGCGGTGACCTTTGAAGAGGAAAACTAGCTTCTGGTTCCAGACCCCTCCACCTTCACTCTGATGGCCCTTCCATGGGCAGGGAGAATGCTGCCCCCCCACCTCGTCCATTTCCATAAGTGGGAGAACAGCTTATGATTTGGGGAGTGGTCAGGAAGAGGGAGAAAGTCAGCCCTAGTCAAGCGAGGCCCAGTCTCCAGAGCTGGGACAGTGTGCCCAGGAAGGTGAGGGGATGGTCCCCACTTTTCAGAGGCTAATGGCCTAGTGGAGGTGTCTAGGCCCTGCTGCTCAGCTCTGCCGCTTCTCAGGCCAGGGGCTTCCTGGCTGACCCCCTTTATCTCTGCGCCCCTCCTTGCCACCACCCATTCTTTTGCCTGGAGTTTGCCTCCCACCTCCCCCTTCTCCAGTCTCCAGAACCTGCCTGCAGATATGGCCACAGTCTCCCTAATTCTAGACTTCATTCTGCCCCACAAAGACAAGCCTACAACATACTTCCTTACGCATGTCTAATTCAGGGAAGCAAACAGCCAAACAAGCAACCAGTCTTCCCAGGTTGGGAGTTATGAGGCCTGTACAAACTACGCAAAGTCCCTGCAGCTGAGAGTGGTTCCTGGTCTCTGCTCCTGATCCCTCCTGGGAGCCTCCACGGTCCTTAACCTCATGGCTTTGTTCCTGAGAGTAAGGCCTCCTTCTCTCTACCCCAATACAGATGTGCAGACCCCCCCTCCAAGTGTCCCCCCCATCTTCAGTGGGTACTCTGTCCGTTGGAGCTTCAGGTCCAAGGGACCCCCATTCCACAGGACTTCAGACTCATTCAGGAATGTTCCAATGGGAGGCATTCTCTCCAAGGAGGGCACAGGACAGCTTAATCTTTCATAATAATATTTTGTAAATGACACTTTTATGATACACTCCCATGCTCAAAAGGCTTCAGTGGCTCCCTGTGGCCTGGGAGCTGGGAGCGAAATCCTTCATTGGTGCTTCACTCCCTCAGGCAGGCTCCAGGGAGAGAAAGTGCCTTCCTTTGAGAGGAGAGAGGTGAGAGGGAGTCCACTGGTCTCTCTGCCCCAGAGGGCCCACTGAACCTGAGCATGCCCATCTCCCCAACACTGCCCCACCATGGGCTTCCAGCATACAAGGAATGGGAGTTTGGACAAGGAGGAGAGAAGCTGTAGTAAAGAATGAGCTCAGAAGACCTTTGCCTTAGGCTCCTGTGTTAGACTCCAGATTGCAGAGGATTAAGGAGAAACTCAGCTGAGCACTCAAGGCCCTTGTGAACATCTGGGCCGAGCTGTGGCCCAACGGTCAAGAGGCTTGACCTCCAGCACCTCTTCCAATAATGCCCACAAATCTTGAGCATGTCCTTTTTTCTCTAGCCTTAGAGAAATGCCCACAAATCTTGAGCATGTCCTTTTTTCTCTAGCCTTAGGCTCCTTAAGTAAAAATGGAGGGAACTAGATCCTAGGGTCCATTCCAGCTCTGCCATCCTACAACTCCATGACTTGGCCTTTCCTCCTCTCTCTTCCACACACAAGTCTTCTGCTCCAGCCTGATCCATTTCCTTAGGCCTCTGAACACTCTAGGCCAGAAAGGGCCAGCAGACTTATTCCCATTGTCACCTTTAGCCAGTTGGTGATGGCTGCATTGAGGAGTCTGCATTCCAAGTCAGTGGGAAACAGCGCTACAATCAAGGACCAATGTCCTCCTTGGACAGGGGAGGGAAGAGTGGTGCCAGGTATTTGCCGTATATTTGCCAGACTCGATCTATGCCCTTTCAGCCTTCCACCCTTTGACTCAAGCAATCCCCCTTCCTGGATTTCCTTCCCTTCTTCTCTATCTGTCCAAATTCTTTTCAGACCCATATTCTTCAAGGAGCTGGGGTATCTTCCAGCCCTCAGCATCCTCTTCCTCTTCCATGCTTTTTAGAGGTAATGACTTTTGAGGGACACTTGGTTTATTTCTAGTTTTTAGAGATGGCACACAGATCTACTACAAACAAAAAATAAATAAAAACAAAACAAAACAAAACAAAGATAATGACTCTTCTGCTCATTTGACATCAAACCCAGGCTGTCTTGCGAGGTTAAGTTCATTCTGGTGGGTTTCTATGTTCTCTCCCTCAGGAGACGGTGAGCTTCTGGACGGCAGGGCCTGTCTTGCATCACTCAGTCTCCATCTGACACAGCCCAGAGCTGGGCATGGAGCAGGTGCTTGGGGGAGTTCTCTGAGGGGAGACTTGTTATACACAAGAAAGACCAGAGAGTCAGATCCTGGCCCACATGACTGACAGTTGGTGCCTGAGCTGAATACACAGAGAGGGGGCATCCTGATGGGCTTAGTCAGAGGTGAGACTTAGAAACCAGTTCCCTAGAAGTCGGTTTCAAAATAGGGGAGGGACTTGTTGGGCGAGAGGAGGCGGGGAAGTTCCAGCTGTGGGCCAAGGGTGAAGGCTCAGAAGTGGGAAATAAAGAATCTGCTCTGGGAGATCTCACTGGAGAACAAGTCCTCATACATGAGGCCGTTTGCTCTTTGCCAAGTGGCTGTCCGTTTTTCCCTGCCTGCACACCATCTTTCCCCAACCCATGTGTGCTGGCTGCCCCACGCTGTTAATCAGTCCATCAGTCCATAAATTTGAGATGTTGGGGGTGCCCTGGGGTTGTTGGGCGGCAGTGTGAGCGCCCCAAGAGCAGTAAATTCAGGATTGGATCTGAGACATCGCTGAGGCCTCATAAAGTCATGATTTACGGGAAGTTATTCTCTGGCCTCTGCTGCTGGCCCTGTTATGTAGGGCCACATGCTGTGTATGTGTGTGCATGTGTGCATGTGTGTGTGTGTGTGGAGGGTGGGGTGGCAGATGGAAAGAAAGGAAATAAAACACCAGACGCCTGATGTTTAGGCAGTGGATGGGATTCTTCAGCACCCCAGCCGGCCTCCTATTGCGTTTGGTCACCCACGGTTTGCTATTGAACCATTCTTAACCACAGTCTGATGAGTGCGGGCTTGTTTACTCTCCCCTACGCTTTCACAGGCCCCTCAGAGGCAGACACTGGCTTCTATTTCTGGTGTCTGCCCTGCTCCTCCCAGGCTCCTGGGAAGGCTGGATACACACCAGTTACTGGGCTGATGGACTGGCTGAGTGGGGAGGAGCAGGGGTTAATTAATCCTAGAAGGAAGGCCTCCCAGAAAAGTCCCAGCTGCCTGCTCCCTGTGGGCCCGCAAACCTGTCTGTGCCACCCTCTGCCAGTTCAATGTCCTCCGGGCATGATCCTGTCACTGCTGGCTCCGGTTGGCCCTCATCCTTCGGTCTCTCTGGGGAGACGTCACTGGCCCTCAGTTCTGAGTATTTCAGCTGGCTCTGTGAGCAGGGCCTGCTCTAAGACTGATCTGAATGAACGTGACCGCCTCCCTGTTTTACTAAGTTCCGTTCCTACAAACATCTCCCCGCCTTCCTGCCCAACTCATGGCTCTGCCTTCTCCTGGGGAGAAAGCCCGAGACGTCCTGAGCCTGTTTCTTCTCCAGGTCTTGATGCATCCCCTCTCTCACAGAGCTTGGATTTGCTGGGCCCTGACTCTGGGCATAGGTGGGGCAGTGACCTAGGCTAGGAGGGCCCCTGCCCTCCTGCAGCTCCAAGTCCATTGGGGTAACCAGAACACAAGGCTCATTGCGAAACCCTGCGAGGCAACACTTGCTTGATAAGCACCAAATGTGTGCAGAGAGCACTAGTCTCAGCCCAGCCTGGGCTCTCCTGGGTGGGCTGGAGTCCGGGAGGGATCCCTATAAAAGATGGAAAAGGGATTCTCCCAAGAGCATGGAGAGCCAGCCAGTTCAGCTACTCACCAGCTGTGAGACTTTGGGCAAGTCACCTAACCTCTCTGGATTCGGGTTCTTTATCCACACACCAAGGCTCTCTTATATTCTAGGATTCTGATAGTGCATGGCACAGAGTTGCAACCCAGTTGCTAGACAGGGAGAAGAAGGGCTTTGAGAACTCACTGAGGTGGAGGCAGAGGCCCAGGCCAACTGGGACGGGCATGGGGCTTGTGATCTTAAGCACAACTTCCCATGATCACTAGGTGCAAGGGTTTACACCTCAGAGGCCACTGGGGCCAGCACCACATCCTCAAGTCTGGGGCCCAGGTGCCTCAGGCCTGGGCTTCACCACACCCCATCTCCACTATCCCAGTTCCAAGGCTGCGGTAGGCAAGGAAAGAAGAACCCTAGCTGGGCAGGGGGTGGGGGGCTGCAGGAGCCACGTCAGCGTCAACCAGGACAAAGATGAGCTATTCCTCCCAGCTTGAGATCGTTTATTTGCAAACAACAGTGTTTGTGCTGGCCACTGTTCTCCCATCTCCCAGGCCAACAGAGGCTGTCTGTGTGCCTGCCCGCCCCCTCTCAGGCTCCATCTCTGGCCTCCACCAGGGCCTCCACCAGGGCCTCCTGCATGTACAAACCCCCTGCTCTTTGCAGCGGCTCCCCATGCACAGAATCTGAGCCAAGTCCACATCCAGACGGGGGGAGTAGTCCGTGGAAGTTTAGGAGAGAGTTTAGAAGGGGTGACACCCAGTTTTGAGGCTAGCCAGCAGCGCTTTAAGCAGGGAAGGTGTGCATCCTGTCACATCCCAGACACCTGACTCTGACCACAGCTCAGCATCCCCACCCCCATCCCAAATCTCAAGGCCATCATCCATCAGTGCTGGGAATTTAGGGCTCCAAGCACCTCTGAATTAGCCTCCCAAGGTCCTGAAGCCCCAAGCCCAGGAGATCAAACCTCTCTGAAGTTTTGGCAAAGTCAGGGTAGACTCTGTGCAACGCGTCCCTCCATGATGTCAGACAAGCCCTTTCTAGCAGTTCTGTCCTTTGAGATAAGCACTTCTATTTAGGGCCTCATCAAGCCGCCAACTGCCCTTGGGAGGGTCGCATCAGTTCTGACAACCAAACGAGAATGTGTTTTCTTCTCCGATGGGGGAAACTGGGTATGGTCCAGGGGCCTGGGCAGAGGGGAGGGGAAGGAGGTGGGAGGGGTGTAAGCCCAGCTGCAGGGCTGATGGAGACATCTGTCTCCCCTTTGCTGAAACTGAGCCCTGGGAGACAGGTCCCTTGCTCTGGATCAGAGGCTTAAGGGTGGCACAGGGAGAGAACGAGTCTAAGAGCATCAGAGGGGTAGAGGGTGGACCCATTCGGCCCCAAGACCACCTCCTAAGGAGAGAGATGCCCTTTCCTTGCCCACATGCCCAGTCCCTGTCTGCTGTCTGCCCCCAAAGGATAGGGAAGTCAGAGAAATTCCAAAGATGTGTCAGCACAATCCCCTCCCTTCCTATTCCCAAAGTCTAAGCCATCCCTGCAAGCTTATCCCCACCCCAGGACTGGCTGGAAGGCTTCAGAGAGGGTGAGGCGTCTGGTAAGAAAGTCAGATTGAGTCAGAATCGCTCCTCAGCAGACTTATGGGCCCAGTCAGGCAGAGGGTGTTGAGAGGGGCTGAAGTATGGGTGCTGGAGATGTCAAAGACCTTGGGCCTCGGCAGCCCTGAAGTCAGGCAGCTGAAAGTACAATCAGGGACTCTAGCTGTGTGGCCTCTGAACTCTTCTTGACGTCTCTGAACTTCAGTTTCGCTCAAGTGGCGATAATCCCTATCCCATAGTTATGAGACTCAAAGCAGGGTGGGTGTGTGTGTGTGTGTGTGTGAAAGCTCCTGGCACAGAGTAGTGTTTATACATGTTCAAAGCATCCCCTGTGGCTTGGGCAGGTGGCAGGTTTTTGTCCTCAACTCTCCTCCTTAGCACAACCTTAGTGAGGAACCCAGAATCCACCCAGGAACCCCTAGGCTGGGGTAACTGTTAAGTCGGCTCCAACAGCTTGGTGCTGAAGCTTTTGCATGGGGCCAGCCCCGGGTGGGCAGAGCTCTGCGTCAATATGTAGGAGGACCACTTCTGCGTCTACTTCAAGTCCCCCTCGAGAGGAGGTCCAGGGTGTCCCTGGGCTGGGGTGGTGGCCTTCAGACCCCTGAAGTCATGCTGTGCTTGTGGATTTCCACCCTTCCAATCCTCCTCCCCAGACACACACACGCACGCACACATGCACAAGTGTTCACACACGCACGCATGTGCATGCACTGCCCCCATATCTGAGCAAGACCAGGGTCAACCCTCCGAGTCCACATGTTTTGCCTGTGGACTGTGAACATCGTGGTCTGGAAGGGCAAAGGAAATCCCCAGGGTGGGAAAGCAGCGCCTCCAGCATGGGTACTGAGCTGGTGGGGAGGGGTGTTGCGGAGCTGACTAGGTTTACGGGAATCCCAGATTTCTACTGCGACAGCTGCCGAGTCTCCCCGCATTCTCTCCCACCTGTCACCGCCCCCCTGACTCACGGCCCACCCGTCTGCCCAAGGCCTCTGAGGAAGTCTCCAGACATCCCTGCCCTGGCCTTGCCCCTGTTAATTTCAGATATCCTATTAAGGAGTTCTGAAGTGTCCAAGGAGGTCCCCAGCTATAAAACCTCGGGCTTTGGAGCTCTGTAGCTTTGAGGCCCCTTGATGGAGGGGAAAGAGGGAGTGAAGCCTAAAGCCAGACAAGGTCAGGAGGGGCAAGGAACTGGTTTCCTGAGCCCTAGGGATGGGATGCACATCTGCCCACGGGATCAGACCACCCTGGGGCACCCTGGCTCTGTCACTTACAAGCTGAGTGACCATGGTCAGTTAGTTACCCTCTCTGGGCTAAAGGGACTAATTCCTACCTCCTGGGGTTGTAAGAATTGAATGGGATCAGGGTGCGAAGTGGTTGACCCAGGACCTGGCCCGGAGTAGGCGGTCAGTAGCTATAACAACATGCATGATCTCAGTTAATGGCAACTCCATCCTTCCAGGAGCTCAGGCCAAAAACTGTGGAGTCATCCTTGACTCCTCTTTCTCTCATATCCTCCACCAAAACTATCAGCAAATCCCGACGTCTCTCCCTGTATCCAGCATCCCACTTCTTCTCACCAACTCCTATCACCCCACCCAAGTCCAAGCCGCCATTATCCCTCTCCGGGTTATTGCAGCGGCTTCCCATCATGTCTCTCATTGGCCCCTTCAGTCCTGTCTCAACATAGTAGCTAGGGGGATGAAACACTCCATGGCTCCCTATTTCACTCACCCAAGTCCATGCAATGGCCAGCAAGGCTGCTCATGATCTGCTCACCCACCCCATTTCTCTGACCTCTCCTCCCACCAGTTTCTGCCTGACTCCCCCTGCGCCAGCCCTCTGACCAACGCCTGTTGCTCAGCACTCAGGACATGGCCTCCCCCTGCTTGGGGTGCTCATTCCCTGATACCCACGTGACTCAATCTCCGCTTCCTTACTAGGCCCACCTTGGCCACTGCAGTTCACATTGCTACCCACTCCAACCCAGGACCCCTCACCCCTTAGCCTGCTCCCACCGTGCTTAGACCTTCTAGCATACCACGTAACTTACTGATTTATTGCTTAGCGTCCGTGGTCTGTCTTCTCTCACTAGAATGTAAGCCACACAAGGGCGGAGATCTCGTTCTGTTCCCTGATGTATCCCAGGCACCTAGAACTCAGTAAACATTAGTCATGTGAGTGATGGAATCTCACAACAACCCTACGAGGTGGTTAAGGCAACCTACTTCTTTTAATCACAGAAAACCCCAGGTTTTCTGCTGTTAAGTTCTGATCCTCTCCAGGTGCCTGGGGTCAGGGTGGGGTGACAGTGAAAAGATGGCTCCTCCGTCCCCTTGGCCCCCTCCCTTTTATGAGCTCCCACCCTGGAGCGCTGGCTCTTTTAACACTCTGCCACAAGCACAGATGCAACCCCGTTCCTTTGGCTCCCCTCTGCGTGCTGAAGCCGGCTGGAAGTTTCCTGAGTTTTTACTACTTCCTACTATGGGAGAAGATTCGGGAAATTAACACAGAAAACACAAGAATCATAAAAATGGTCTGGTTTACGAAATGCAGGATTCTGGCCCAGTCCTCAGAACATATAGTCTCCGTCTTGTTTCCAGGACCTTCTGAGATGTCTGCATTTTTGCCTCAGGTGCCTGGCCTGGGTTCCCTCCTTCCCGGGTCCCAACCTCCCACCCGCCACCTGCACCCTTCCTTCTCCCTCCTGCCCCTGGAGCTGGAAACCTAACCCCACTGTTGACCGGCCACGACCTAGACAAGGTCGCTTCTCAGGGACAGTTTCCTCTTCTGTAAAATGGGAGGGTAGTGCCTTGGCCCTCAAGTCATGTTGGGAGCACAGATGAAATGACCCTGTGATGGGTTTCGGGAACTTTCAAACCTTACACACAAGCCGAAGATAAACGGGAGGTGTGTGGATGGAGTCAGGGCCTGCCCCAGACCAGGATGACAAAGGAACCCGAAATAGGGGCAGCGGGCACTGGTGACACAGCTGCAGTCTGCAAAGCTCACCCTTGCCTTGCCAGGTCAGGTCAACCCTTGCTGGGGTACTTACAATCCGACCGCAGACAAAAGGGCTTTATTTTAATTAAAGAATGACTGCTCACTCTCCTGACTACCTGGTTGTAAATGAGGCTGAGAGTGGGGGTGCTGGAACACAGGGAAACTGAAGCTCAAAGTGGGGCCATGCTTTGAGGTTCCACCAAATGTGGTACAAGATCCTGGGGGAGCTCATGCCCTGGGTGGGGGGTCGGGCGAGGCACCTTTGGAGGCAGAATCTTTATACCTTTTGGGAAACTGTGTTTGGCATAATGAAATCCATGAAGTACCTACTACGTGTCAGGCACTGTGCTCAGTGTTGAGGATACAGCCATGAAGAGGATAGACAGGGCTCCTGCCCTCAGGGGGCATGCAGTCTATAGGTGAGACAGACGTTAAGCAAATACACACGTAATTATTATCATGCACAGAGGCCAGAGCTCGGAAGGAGAGGCACAGGGTGTCATGAAAGTGTATAAACAGGGGACTTGACTTTGTGCAAGGGCTGCAGGCCAGGTCAGGAAGGCTTCCCCAAAAGTGCCGTTTGAGCTGAGAACTAGCTGCAAGACACTGTTCGATTATTTCTCGCAAGTCAAAACTTGGTTCCACACATGTCCCTTCAGCCCCTAGAAAGCTGGACAGAGCGGGTGGCCCCGAGGCACTTGGGGGAAGCCAGGTCCCCAGGGAAGAAGGAGATAAGTGATGGGATAGGGGCGTCCTGAGGGGTGCAGCCTGGGCTCTGCCGCGCAGTCCTTGCCGAGCCCGCCCATCCCCCAGCACACCCGAGCCGCCCTCACAGACTGCAGGCTCCAAGCTGCTTAGCCACCCGCGGACGCAGCGGGGCAGGGCTCCATGACCTCACTGTAATGGTGTCCTACAGCCTGGCCAGCAGGAGGAGAAAACAAACACGGAAAAGTCCCCTGTGCTCCCAGATGCCTGTTCAGGAAGACTCAGGGCTCCAGGCTGTGGGCAGCATGCCCAGCTCAGGAGGCCTGAACGGAATTCGAAAGTGCTTTTTTCTCGCTGAAAAATTCCAAAGATTGCTCAACATTCCTTTGGCCCCAGGAGCTGGGGTTTGGCAGGAGGAGAGCTGGGACCCGGAGGCTGTGGGCCTGCTATATCGCTCAGGGCTGTTAGGGAATGGCCCCTCTGCTCTGCTCCCTGGGGGGCAGCAAGAGGGAAGAGGGGGCAGGGGGGGCTATGGGAACCCTCCCTCTCCCACATGCACACACAGGGGCGCTGATGGTGGGGTGGACTTTGTGGGGCTGGAAGGAGCATGGGGACATTTACAGACTCCAGTAGAGGGGAGAAGACGTTTCTGTCCCCTGATGAGAGCCGCCATGTTCCTAAGAGGACCTGAGACTGGGGGCCCAGATGCTGGGGCTCTGGTGCAAAGGCCCATTTTTCTAGCTCTCAGGAGCCACTGGAGTAGAACACTGAAATCCACTCTCTGTGGCCACAAGGAAGATGAGCTCCTTCTTTCCAACTCTGAGGAGCTTAGCTCAAATGCCCCCTCCTCCGGGCCGCCCGCTCCCTGCCTGCATTGGAATCCTCTCCTCTGATAAGGCACTTACCACATGATGTCTCACATTGTAGCTGGTTCTCTAAACGTCTGCTCTCCTCTCCTAAGGAGGACATGCTCTGGAAGGCAGGAGACTTTTTGGTTCATATCTGTGTAATTCTGCAGGACCCAGCTGGTGCAGAGATGTAGGTCCCGAGATGTTCACCACAGCATTGCTTACAACAGCGGAGAATGTGTTCAAGAATACAGCTTTGATTAAATAAGTTAGAGTGCACCCATATGTTGAAACGCTGAGCAGCCATCAGCAATTCCATTTTCAAAAATATTTAAAGATATGGGAGAATATTAAAATCAACCAACTCCTGTCTTGCGAAGCCAACTACCATTAACACTTCAGTGTGTTTCCTTTACATGTTCCTTTCTATGTAGGTATATACAAGGACAGTAAAATCCTACCAAAATGTGATGTGTGTGGGGATAAAAATTAAATTGTCTTAAGTGTGGGGTTGCGTTACTGTGAAAGTAATGGAAAACAGCAATTGGGGGGAGTCTATATTGTCACAAAAGTCACAATATGAAGATGTTGAAAATTACTCTGCATTCAGCACTCTGTCCACTGAACTGAGAAAAATCCCTAATGACCTTGAGGCTAACCTCACCCTCTCATCCTTAGAAGGGAAGGGCGGTGGGCAGCCAGTTTGAGAATGAGGGTAGGGAGAATGAAGTCTATTGATTACATGCAATTTTGCATAATCATTGAATTTGATGTATATTTTTAATGAAATTAGAATCACACTGTCTATAAATATGTTTCATGTCTTATAAGCATTATATCTTAAGTAACACTCTATCTTATTAAATATCACTTTAAAATGTGTCATTATTGTAAATGTCCTTGTTTTTTTAAAAAACTTTTGTTCTTATCTTTGACTTCCCTCCCTTATTTTTAGGGTGCAATTGCTGGGTCAAAAGGTGTAAATATTTTGGGACCGCCCCATGACCTAGTCGTTGAGTTTGACACGCTCCACTTCAGTGGTCTTGGTTCGGATCCCACGTGGGGACCTACACCACTCGTTAATTGCCGTGCTGTGGTGGTGATCCACATACAAAAATAGAGGAAGATTGGCACAGATATTAGCTCAGGGCAGATCTTCCTCAAGCAAAAAGAGGCAGATTGGCAACAGATGTTAGCTTGGGGTGAATCTTCCTCAGCAAAAAAAAAAAAAAAAAAAAGTATAAATATTGTAATATAGTTCCAGATTTCCCTTCCAGAAAAGTTCCAAATTATACTCAGCAGGAGGAGAGAGTGTTGCCTGCAACCCTGTCAGTGGGAAGTTAATTACTGTAAAAGTGAGTGGATAGATCTGAGAGATTTCCAAAGGGAGAATAGACGAGATTTGACGGCTGCTCTGTTGTGGGGTTTCAATCAAGAGCAGGAGGGGCCGATGGTACTGAGGTGCTTGGCTTGGGTGTGTGTAAAGATGGGGAAGCCTTTAGGGGAGAAAGGGGAAAAAGAAAGAGGACTGGGATCTGGAAAATAGAAATTTGTTTTGGAAATACTGCATATTTAAAAGAAACAAACAAAAAACCACATATGACCCAGAAGATAAATAAAGAAAAACATTTCCCCCAAAGAAAACACGCAAATAGTTAAAGAGTAACAAAGTATCAATCTCATCATTCCGTTAACTAAGATTCACTTAATTGAAGATAATAGAAATTTAAATTTTACAAGTGTAGTTAACAGGGAGAATTTAGAGAAGATTCACAAAAGACTAGAAGAGCAGAGATACGCTGGGCCCAGATCCTCACGCTGACGAGATTCACCCTGTCTCTAGTCTTTGTTTTTCTTCACAGGTCAACCTTATTCTCTCTCAGATTGCCATGGTCCACGTGGCAGGAAGCATGGCTTTCAGGAGTGCCTATGGCTGACCTCTCACAGTTTCGCCTCCAGAGAGCTACTAAGACCTGGTCTCTCTGGTCTCAAGGTCAAAAATCTCAAGGAAGGGCTCTTATTCACCCAATGTGGTCCATCAAGCAAAGCTGAGGATGAGCTATTCTGACTGGCCACCTTAGGTCAAGTACTCTTCCTTGGTCTAATAAACAGTGTCTGGGGCAGGATTTAGAAGAGAATGGAGCACGCATGTGAACCACGTGGTTAGTCAGGAAAGAACATCTCGAGGAGGAAAGGGGATGCTCTTCTGGGCGTGTGAAACAATGGATATTCACTGGATTCCCAGCGTAACCATGTAATTTCCTTTCCATACAAATAATGCCCCCAAATTCCCTCTCTTGCCACAGTGCAACCGTCCCCTTCCCGGTGGGATGGACCTCAAAGCCGTCCAGCTACTGTGTCCTGCTCCAAGTCCGGAATCTACTGGATGGAAAATTTCTTTTTCCTCTGGTTGTTTTTAGGATCTTCTTGTTTATTCTTGATGTTCTGCAGATTTAGAACAGCGTGTATAGGCACGGGTTTCTTATTTATTCTACTCAGCATTCAGTGGGCACTTTTCTGTCTGAGGATTCAGGAGAATTGTTCACTGTCATCTCTTCAGGCTCCGCTGTTGGCTCTGATCCTTTATTTGGAATCTCCTCTTGGATGGAGCCTCTCAAACTCTTTTCCATGTCTCGTAATTACCCTCTCATAATTTTCCATTTTTATCTCCTGTGCTGAGTTCTGGGTGAACTCCTCAGCTCCATCTTTCAAAGCACTAATTATTTATTCAACTATGTTTGGTGCAGAGCTTCCCTCATCTGTTCAGTTTTTATTTCCAGTACTGGATTTTTTCATTTCCAGGGTTTCTAATTGTTCCTCTTCCATATCCACTTACTCTTGTTCATTTCCTCCCTCGTCTTTTGAGGATTCTAAACGTGCTTATTTTTACAATCATTTTCATCTTGCTCTACTATTTTCTTTTCATCTGGAGGAAGTTTATCTCCACTGATTGCTTTTGTTGGCAGCCTTTCTTCACATTAGTTTTCCTGTTTCTTTTCTATTTCCGATCCACAGAGATGTTTATTTTTCTTCTGAAATGTGGCTGTCTTCCTTTATTTTCCTCTCTTTCTTATGTCTCACTTTCACTGGAGAGGCAGTGTGGATTGATGGTTAAGAACTCAGGTCTGGGCCCTCACTGCCTTTGTGCAGATCTTGGCTCCCTGACTTAATAGCTTCGTGACCTCAGGCAGGTGTCTTCATCCCTCTGAGCCTCAGTTTCCCCATCTGTGAACTGAGGGATAATAATAGCACCTACCTAATAGGACTGTTGGGAGGATTGAGTGACGGATGCACATAAAGCAGTTAAGCAGTGCCTAGAACACGCCAAGTGTTTCATACATGCTAGATATTGTTTCTACATATTTGGAGAAAAGGAGTGAGTTTGGGTGTGGATAGGAGTGGTGCTTGAAGCGTTAGCTTTGAGGGCTATTTGACAGCAAGTCCGAGTTCAGGATTCTTGAGTGTGTCTATTCCTCTTGGTCAAGTCTTCTCGTGGCTCCCCATGATCTTGCCCTCGTTGGCTATGTGATTACTATAACCACCAACACGCCTCATGTATGATGCTGGTGGAAAACAGGGTAACCGTCATAAATGCTACCGTTTAAAATGAGTGAAAAGGAGGCGATATGCAGTGGTCACTGGTCCAGCGTTTAAACCACATCCAGCTGGACAGGGATGGTGAGGTCAGAGCTGTGGCTGTTGAATATCCCTGCCTCTTGGCAAAGAATGAGTTCTCTGCTCGCAGGCTGACTCTCCAGGCTCTGCCTGTTGGGAACATTTCCCTTGCCCACGTCCATAAGACCCCTCGCAAGCAGGGTGCTGGAGAGGATCCCCACACTCAGGGCTGGACTGCCTCACGAACCACTTCCTGATGGTCTAGACACCTGGGAATTGCCTCATGATAGAGTTTCCTGAACTTGCTGGATGATAGAAATATCCTGGGGAATTCAGTGAAAATACAGATTCTCAATCACACACCACATCCACTGACTCTCCAAGGGGAGGTGCTTGGGAATCTCTATTTTTAACAATCATCTCAGGTGATTCTTATCATTAAGAATGTTTGAAAACTAACTCCTTTAGTGGTTGGAGTAATCACACACCTCAGTTTGGCAGACTTGGGCTTTATTAACTCTTCAACTCTGAAATCTTAATCAGCTGATAGTGAGTTTCATTTTGGGGGTCTCTTTTGGCCAGTAACCAACCCCAGAAAGCTGTAAGGCATGAGGGCATATTGGACGCCACCCACGTGGCTCCAGCTTCTCAGGGCAGCTCCGGAGGCTCTGCCCTTCCTCTAGGGCTCAGCGGGAAATGTGAGGAGGGAAGGCACGGCTGGCTGCTCTGCCCTCAATGTTGTCCCTGCTCAGGGACTTTTGCATCACGCTGGGCTGCGGTGGGGGAGGCTGGCAATTCCTCATCAGTCAGGGAGTGCACATCATGAGGCGCTTGGCTGGTTGTCGTCCTTCCCAGGTATCACCACTCCAGTTTCCAGGATTCTACAGCTTCTGAATCAGAGCAGAACCTTTAGCATAGGGCAGAGCATTAGGCTTTTGCTGTTGAGCAAAGGGCGCGACTCTGTGACCTTGGCCCTTTGGGACTGCTGGCTACCAACAGAAAGACCTCTCCTAAAGCTGTACCTGTCTGTCCAGAGGCTCCCTAAATGCTTGCTTCTTCCAGGTCCTCTCTTCCTCTCTTTTACGGCACCCTACCACAGGCTGAGAGCAATCACTGACTCATTCTATTATCCTGGTATTTTCATACCAAAGTATAAGTCTGAATGGCACGTGGCTGGAGTCCCAAGAGCCACTGGAAGATAGTCTAGCCAACTGCCTTGATAACATAAAAATAAGGAATGCAATTTTCCCAGCCTAGGGTCTACAGATACTCATGGCACCCCCCTCTCCCCAACCAGCCTTGATTCAGCCATTTGGGGCTCACCAATTTCCACTCCCCAGTCAGGTTCCAATTTCTGTATTACGATTCGTTTAGTAGTAAGTGACAGGAACACAACTCAAACTCCTTTCTGCAAAAAAGACATTTGTTGGAAGTGTCACACAGCCTGAAGAAGAGCAGGGATGCAGCTGACCTCAGTGACCAAAACCACTGAGACTTTCTCCCTGTCCCTCTTGCTTACTTTCCTCTGCCTGTCAGCATCATTCTCTCCAGCAGGTTTTGTGCAGATGGCAGAAACATGCCCCTGGCAGTTGGCGTGACTCACCTCTCCCTCTGCACTAACACAGAAGGATGGAGTTTGTTTCTCTAATCCTAAAATTTTAAACTACAAAGAAAGGTTCTGAACGGCTTAGCCTCCCCCAGGTGTCCAGCTGGATTTTGGACCACATATTTAGAAGGAAGAGAGGGAGCATTTCCCAGAAGAGTCTTTTCTGGTTAGACAGAACAGTAGATGTGCTCTCCCCCCAAAATCAGAGAAATACAAATTAAAATAGCAATTAAGTACCACTGGAATGAAATGAAAGGTAGATACCCAATGCAGTTTTCTATTGCGGAGGTAACAAATTACCACAAATTTAGTGGCTTAAAACAACCCAGATGTATTCTCTTACAGTTCTGTAGTCAGAAGTCCCACACAGTCTCACTGGCTGGGATCAGGGTGTTGGCAAGGCTGTGCTCCTTCTAGAGGCTCTCGGGGAGAATCCATTTCCTTGCCTTTTCCAGCTTCTAGACATCTCCCACATTCCTTGGCTCGTAGCCCCTTCCTCATTCAAAACCAGCAACATGGGGCTGAGTCGTTCTCACCCAGCTGTCTTTCTGGTTCTCTTCTGCCTCTCTCTCCCACTTTTAAGGACCCTTGTGATTATATTGGGCTTATCCAGATAATCGAGGATAATCTCCTCATCTTAGGATCAGCCTGTTAGCAACCTTAATACCCCTTTACCAAGTAAGGGAACCTATTTGTAGGTCCCAGGCTTTAGAGGAGGACATCTGGGGGGGACATTATTCTGATTATCACAGCTGGTGAGAGTGCAGTGCGTAGATCCTCTCAAATTCTTCTGGTAAAAGTGTAAATTTGCAGGAAATTTCTGAAAAGTAGGTTGATAGTTTGATAAAATAGGCATTAAGATGTTTATATTTGTTCATCTAATAATTCTAATAATCTGTTCTAAAGAAATAATGCTAAATATGTGTGGCAGGTGGAATTTGTACACTAAAATATTCATCACGACTTTACTTAAACCATCAAAATGTCCAACCCTAATGTCCAGTGGTGGCAAGGCTGAGTAAGCCATAGGATATCCAAATAGGGAAATTATGTTGGTAGTCAAAAGTTTTGTTTCTGAGAAACTTTTAATAAAATGAAAGTATGTGTATGCCCTAATGTTCCGCTCAGTTTTGCTGTGAACCTAAAACTGCTCTAAAAACAGTAAAGTCTATTAATTGAAAAGAAAAGAGGAGAATACAAAACAATCATAGATACAGTATGATTTTAAAAAATAGACGTACAAAAAGGCTTGGAAAGAAAAAATGTTAACAGTGGTTAACTTATGGCTGGTGGGATTATTTACAGGTCATTTTTTCTTTATATCTACCTTTTAATTTATTTTTTAATTAGCCCTTCCATGCACAGAACTGGGTTAATCATAATCCTTGTTTCATGACACACTCATCATTATTTTAGGCATAGACACGTCTGTTTATTTATTTGGTTAGTTTGGTAGTTATTTTGATAATGGAATAAGTACCCACAAACCTAACACTCAAAACAAAACACCCCTAACCATGCCCCCGACACCCTCCCTGTAGCCCTCCCTATTCAAGAAAATTGTGATCCCGAATCCCACGTTTGTCTTTTCTTTGCTTTCCTGTTTATATAGTTTTACTGCATCTGTTGTGGGATCGCTACCTCCTCGAAAAGTCCTCTTCTTTCATTTATTTCCAGGAGGTCTTGCAAGGGGGAAGCATTTTCATTCTTAGACCAAAGAAACTCTTCTACACTCAATCAGGGGTGTTGATATAAGAATAACTGATGAAATGCCATTTTAACTATTTATCCTTCAAATCGTCTATGGTCATTCCCATAACACTCACACTCAGTTCAGAAGTTGCAATTCAACACCGGAATGTGTGGTGGTCAAATCCCACACTCTTGGTGAAGGGAGGTTTTGAGGAGCCCTTGAGTTTCATGTGGGATTCAGGCCTTCCCTGGGGGGGAGACCCACTTTCCCTGGTCTCATTCTCTGGTCTGTCTCAAGATGGTGCCAGGTCATTCCTGCCCAATGGGACACAGTTGACCTACCTGGAATCCAGATGGATAAGTTGAAGGCCTGTGGCCCAAGCTTTCTCAAGCCAAATTAATTTGAGGGCTCCCAGGCTGACTTCCGTGCTCAGGGATTTCATTTTTATCTCAACTACTTGGTAACTATTTCACCAGGAGACCTCTTATGAGTATCAGCTATATGTCTTCAGACCAAAGGTCTTAACCGAGGACCCATTTCAGAATCACCTGAGAATGCTTTAAAAAAGTACAGATGCATAAATCAACCCCATTCCAACAGGTGCTGTAAGTCTCGTGTCAGGAAGTTTAAAGCATTCCCTGGAGACTAGATGGGCACTCTCGGTTAAGAAGCACAGTGTCAGAAAATGTCTGGCCAAGGTTCATGCCTGCCTTGGCCTTCACCAAACTCTTCAATGCAATTCCACTCCCCAGGAGCCTGTCTTTTAGCCCTATGTTTCAAGAGACAGATGTCCATCTTTTTTTTCTTATGCCTCCCCACAAATTGACATTCACCTTCTGACTATCAGGAAAGGGGCCAACTGTCCTTGAGAGATGCTTGCGTTGGCAGTTTTTCATATTTTGGCCACTGTGATTTCCTGCAGACATGTTAGATCTCTCTCTTTCTCTGTTTTTCTCTCTCTCTGCCCCTCCCCATCTCTCATTTCAGATTACCCTGCAGATCAGCTTTGTTCTTTTCTCCATGGAATAGGCACCTGCAGACTTCCATCCTGCACTTCTGAGACCCAAGAGGCAAAAGGATTTCTCTCTCCAGGACTAGTTTGAAAAATCTTGCAGAAAGACCATGTTTGAGAGAAAATTCAAATGATGGCTAAGAGCATGGACTCTAGAGCCAAAGTTTAAATCCCGGCTGTATAAAACAGACAAATTATTTAATTTCCTTTGTCTCAGTTTCCCCATCTGTAAAATGAAGAGGAGAACTGTACCTACTCCAGTGGGTTGTTGGGAGGTTTCCATGAGCTAACGATGCACTCAAAACAGTTCCCAGTACATAGTAAGTATTTTATAAGTAGGTGACCACATGTCCTGCTGATGACTCAAGAATGTTTAATTTGCTTCATGAACTCAACTCTCTTAAAGTGGAAGAAATAAGGTGAGCTCTTTTGTTGGACCTAATTCTAAAACATGTGTCAATATTGGGTTATGATGTAGAAGTGACTGGACTTTGGGAGAAAGAATTCACTTCATCATGGAGCCCTTTATGGTACAAAAGGGACCTGTGCTCATTGCACATATTTAGTCATGTTCACTTCACTTAAGGAAAGCAGATTTCAACAAGTTGGGAAATTTGCATGAGTCAGAAATTTTAAAGAGATTATGGCTAAAGAGGGACAGAAATCTCCAAGGAATAAAATTCTCGTTATACAATCGTGGATTAACCAAGGAAGCATGCTTGGACATGCCTCTTCCTCCTTTGCCATGTTTCATCCCCTTCCAAGTACTGCCCGTTTTATATCCCAAATTTGTCTCGGCCTTTCTTCCCATTCCCACATCACCCCCTCTTGTTCAGGCTGCCTTAAGTATTCAGCTGGGCTATAGCATCAGCTTCCCAACTGGCCACCTCCTATCAAGTCTGGCCCCTTCCAGAGTTCCAGTGCGTTCTTCACTCTCCACACTGTAATGAGAGTGCTTGTTTTGAAATACAAATCTGATTGTATTCCTGCTGTCCCTGTTCCACCCCTAACCCCTGAAAGCACTCAATGGCCTCCCTGTTCTTTCAGGATCAAGAAAAACAGCCTTAACAGCCTACCAGGTGCTGCAGAGTCTTTCATGGCTCAATAACTCATTTCTTTTTTAGTGCTGAGGAATATTTCGTTGTCTGGATGGACCACATCTTAATGTATCCACTCACCTACTGAAGGACATCGTGGTTGCTTTCAAGTTTTAGCAATTATGAATAAACATTTTTTGTGTGGACATAATCTTCAACTTATCTGGGCAAATACCAAGAAGTGTGGTTGCTGGATCCTATGGTAAGAGTATACTAGTTTTATAAGAACTAAACTGTCTTCCAAAGTGGCGGTACCATTTTGCATTCCCATCAGCAACGCAGGAGAGCTCCTGCTGCTCCACATCCTCATCCACGTGCGCTGCCGTCAGCGTTTTGGATTCTGACCATTCTAGTAGGTGTGTAATGGTATCTCATTGTACTTTTAGTTTGCATTTCCCAATGACTGTGATGTGGAGCATCTTTTCATATGTCATTTGCCATCTGTATATCTTCTTTAGTGAGATGTCTGTTCAAATCTTTTGCCCATTTTTTAACTGGGTTGTTTCCTTCTCCGTTTTAGACCCCAGTCAATCCTTCCTACTCATGTTTTAGATCTTAATTCAGTGATTCCTTCCTTGCATCTTTGACTAGATTAAAAAAAAAAAAACATAAATTCTTAGAGCACCATGTAACTCTTCTTCACGGTTTTCATGCTTGCAATTTTATATTTACTTGTTTGATTATTTGAATAGCATCTGTCTCCCTGAGTCTGTAAGAGCATGCACCACATCTG
The DNA here is from genome assembly GCF_041296235.1 of Equus asinus. Classification (NCBI taxonomy): domain Eukaryota; kingdom Metazoa; phylum Chordata; class Mammalia; order Perissodactyla; family Equidae; genus Equus; species Equus asinus. Next base: position 42,221,942 of record NC_091805.1, on the reverse strand, counting down.
GTTCTGTTCTTTAGTATGTCAGTAGTGCCCAGCACTGTGCCCAACACATGGTGGGTGCTGAACAAATATTTGTGGGATCAGCAATAAACTAATAGCCTCATTGAGAAAGACGGTGGACTAGGGGGGAGGGGTCATCTAGAGAAACCACTCAGAATACGGAGTGAGCCCAGAATTTCAAAGAGCATGTCCAACAGTGGGGGTGGGGGCAGACAGCCAAAAACAAATGCCAAAAAGCACAAACCTGTAAGACTAGTGTCAGGAATACTAATGTGTAAAAGGAGCTGAGGCTTAACCAAGTGACTGAGACCACAGAAAGACTGTTTTAGAAAATTATTTGGAGCAAGAAAAATAACAAGGAACAGCTAGGCCCTGCACTTAGTGGAAGGGCATAGTTTTTAATGCCTCCTGTTTTTCTCCCTCAAGAAAAGTAATTCTCAAACCAGAAAGTATAAAGGTAAATTCCAGAAGAATGTCAAGTTCAAGATCAGTGAAGAGGTGGGGAAGCATCTGGCCACATTACGTGAGCTTTAGTTTCAGATGAGTCTCATCAGAATTTGGAGATATGATTGCAGAGCCAACGTCCATGACTTCTGAGAAATTTGGGAAAGCAGCCAATAGCCAAGGAAATGTGAAGTTTCTCGGTTTTCAAAAAGGGAAATAATGTGCACTTGGGTAAATTTATTGACCTCTGACTTCCAAACTCGACATTGATTCATGGCACAAGTGCATACTGGATTTGTAATGGGGGCCCTAGAAAGTGGAATTTTAGATCTTTCCACCTCAATAAGCCACCATTTCAAAGTCACCAGCCAGCAAGGGGGAGGCAGCAAATCACCCTAGAGGAAGTCTTTGCTTCTAGAACAATCACACGAATGATACCCTTCAGCTGTGTAAATGTAGGCAGCTGGGTACCATTATCCTGAGTATAGGCTACAACTGGACATTTTCCCCTAATGTATAGCTTGACAACAGCTGTTCTTCTCCATATTTCTTGGTATGAATAGCAGGTTCTAGAAGCAACTGGGCAAATTTATACAAGTGTAAGGAGCCTTCTGAGAGAAACAGGATCAGGACCAATCTCTTCTCATCTGAGGCCAAATATATTAGATCTTCTCTGATGGGTTGAAATGGTCATACCTGAATAGATGACTGAGCGCTCCACCCCACGCAGCTCACCCCCACCCCTACACCCCCATACACCCCCCACCCCACCCCCATCCCCACCCAAGGGGGAAACTAACCAGGGGTGAGGGGAAGTGTGAAATGTTGACTTGACTGCCATCCGGCATAGTTTGTGGCTGGAGCACCCTCCCAGCCAAGTTGGCCCAGCTGAGAGGGTTTGGTGTAGGAGCCCACGTGGGGCATGAGTGTGTAAGCATGACACTGGGGGAGACACACTGGGGCCTGTGTAGAGAGCTGGACTGTCGGCATTAGTGCATCAGGCACCGGGTGGGGCCTTCTCTTTTCCACAGGGATACAGAGACAACAGCAGCAGAGACAGCGAACTGGTTCCCCGGGCAAGCCCTGCACAGACTGCATGGCCAGACGCAGGCAGCAGGGAGAGGGAGCCTTGCTTATTTGGTGTACTGGGCTGAACGGTGTCCCCCAAAAATTCACGTCCACTGGAAACCTCTGAATGCAACCTTATTTGGAAATAGGGTCGTTGCAGATGTAATCAGTTAAGATGAGGTCATTCTGGATTAGGGTAGGCCCTAAATCTGATATGACTGGTGTCCTCATAAGAAGAGAGGAGGACACAGAGAGACCCCTGGGGAAGAAGGCCATATGACCACGGAGGCAGAGGCTGTAGTGATGCGGCTGCAAGCCAAGGAATGCCAAGGATTGCCAGGAGACACAAGAGGCTGGGAGAGGGCCATGGAACAGCTTCTCCCTCAGAGCCTCCGGGAGGACCAACCCTGCCAACACCCTGATTTCAGACTTCTGGCCTCCTGAGCTGTGAGAGAATAAATTTCTGTTGTTATAAGCCACCAAGTTTGTGGTACTTTCTTATGGCAGTCCTAGAAACAAATTGACTCGGGCATGTGGGGATTCAAGAGATGAATTTGGAAAATAAGGAATGAGGTAAGTCTTATTTGAATGCCAATCTGGTAAACCAAGTTCCACCAGCTGCGGAGTATTAAACAACAGTCTTCTCTGTTTTGATAATCAAGAAAATGCAGAAATGATAACATCTTATACTATTTTGGTGGATGAACTAGAGAAGTGTGGGTTAGATGATGACACAAGTATGAGGGTTTTCAGCCAGCTCACCACTCAATGGGACTGATGGCTGCATGCTGACCCACCGAAGAGGCAGCCCTCTGTCCTTCCATAGCAAGCTGGATGAGACTTTGACTATGTTCTTATCAAATGTAGGATAATATGGTAGAAGACAGATCCCACGTTGCAATTAATCAGGATAGCTGGAATGATAAACCAAAAGCCCCAAGATGAAATTTTATGGGGAAAAATGTAAAGTTAATCCTTAAGATTCAAAGAGTCAATTGCAAGAATGAACTGGAGGAGACGTGGCTTGAGAACAGTTCACGGGAGATCTGCAGTTGACACTAGCTTAAAAGGAGACCGCAATATGACACGGTTTCTCAAAAAGGTAACAAAATTTTAGACCACACTGATGCAGATCTACTCATAACAACTAATTTATTAATCAAGTTCCTTACCAATAGATTAAAATGATTTTAATATAGGTCATCAAAGTATTTACTGGGAAAACCAGAGAAGTAACAACTAACTTTGATACACAGGAGTAATGAAGTGAGTGTGTTGGTGAGGAGAGGGAGGCAGGTTCTGGGAAAACAATCAGCATATATTAAATGTGAAATGAGGAGCCTCAAGATTCCAAGCTGTTCCTTCCCATCGGTGCCCTTCCAGGCCGAGGAATCAGAGAAGCTGCAGCAGATCAGGCAGGAGCTGCGGGCGTGGCCACTGCCCCACACCAACAAGGTAAACTAGCAGATAAGCAACAAGCTGCAACAGTGCCCCAGGCCTGCAGAGTCACCAGCACTCCTTCACTCTGATTTCACGCCATTGTCTCTTGTGGTCCAAGCCAACTCTGAATTATGCAGAGAAAGAGAATTCTGGGAAATGTAGTTGCAGCGTAGCTAAATTGATACCACGCAAATCCAACATATCTGAAAGACTACTTTTTAACTTGTCATTTAGAAATAACATTAGGCTTATAAAAAGATTGCAAAAAGAATTCCTGTATACCCTTCACCCGGCTTTCCCAAATGATCTGACACACCATAGTACAATGATCAAAACCAGAAAACGAACATTGACTGATTTGTAGATCCTATTCAAATTAAGTTGGTTGTCCCACTATCTCTCTTTTCTGTTCCAGAACCCAATCCAGGTTCCCACAGAGCAGTTAGTTGTCATGTCTCCTTAGTCTCCTTCAATGTGGGACAGTTCATCAGTCTTCTGAAAGAGTTTTTGAGAGCAAATTTGACAAACCAGAAAATGTCCAGAATAGCGAGGGTCTGGAAAGCAAGAAGCACGAGGAATCATTGCCAGAACTGGAGCTGTCAGCTTAGAGAGGAGACGTCGTAAGGGGACACATTAGTTGTCTTTAAACACTGGAAGACCCTCATGCAGAAGACAGAGTAGACTTATTCAGTGTTGCCCCAGGGGGTGGAAATAGAACCGAGGTGGAGTTCCCATTAGGAAGATTTCAGCTTGGTACTATGCAGAACCTTCTTTCAGTTAGAACTAACTAACTGTACCCTGGGCTTGGCAACACTTGACCCAGCACTGAGCTGGATCAGGGCAGACAGATAGGCCTGAGTTCAAGAAGCCACACAGAGGGAGGTCAGGGGTGGGGTGGCAGAACAGGAATAGCCATTTAGCAGCTAGCCAGGGCCCTCATGACTTAGGGATGTCAGACTCAGGGTGGAGAGCAGAGCAGACAGAGGCTTGATTGGCAGGCCCAGCAGAGAAAGTTGGCGAGACAACAGCACAAACAGAGGGTGCCTCATCTACAGGTTTGCCGCCAACTCCACTGTTAACAGGCAACTTGAGGCATTGCCCACAGCCCTGCGAAGAGGCCATCTGTCCAGTCTGTCTAGTCTGTCCACTTTTACAAGCTCTCTGACCTCTCGTGAGAGGGAGGGTGCCTCTGAAGGGGCAAAAATTGTGTTGTATAGTCCCGAGAAGCACAGGGACACCTCTTTGGGGGTATTGAGGCACGCTGGGGACTGCAAGGGCACCAGATCCCTGACACTGACTTCAGTCTGGCAGTTCCTGCAGCTGAAGGTTTAGGCAGGGACCTTCAAAGGGCTGGTAATCATATCTCTTTGAAATGCATGTCATCGTTAAAAACAAAGCCAATTCAATGGCAGCAAGGAAAAGCAATTAGCTAATGCCTAAGTAAAGGTCTTACACTTCTATTTTTCAAAACTAATCAACAGTTGAGATTTTCTGTCAGGTTAGCTTAGCACACATTAAGTTCACAACATCCTAGTGAGAAAGTAGTCAACAAGTGCATCTCGATGAAGCACCGTGAGTACTGTGGCCTCGTCCATTTCTCTGGCCACAGCTCTGTGGCTCTGTCCTGCCATTCATCCATCCAGCATCTGTCCCTCCACCCATCAAGCTAACCTATGTTTAACTCCTACTTCAGGCTAGGTTCTGTGTTGGAAACTGGGAGCATAATAATGAAAAAAAATCATCTTTCCTGCTCTGAAGGTGCTTATGGTTTAGTGGAGGGGTGTGGAGGTAACAAAACAATGAAACTGTCACTGGGTGAAACACAGACATAGGAAGTTTAGATTCCCATTTAAAACTCATCCAACTGAGCAGTTTCCACAGATGATTCAAAGTCACCTGTTAGGAGTAAGTGAACAGTGTTCAAAGATCAACAGGTAGGCTCAGATTTTATGTGGCTCATGAGAAATTCTTGGCATTGGAATCAGACTCAATGAAATTCAATTTAATAAATATGTATTGAGCGCCAACTAAGAGGAGAGGGATGAATACCCCAAGCCCTACCCTTTTCAGACTGAAGAGCATGAGAACCTCTCTAAAGAACCGATGCTGTCCCACCTGAGGACTGCTGGTGGGAAAGGCCACCGAGAGCTGTCACCAACAGGAAGGGGACTGTGAAGAGATGACTGTCGCCTGCTGACTCAGCTGCCCTAGTGGGCGAGTGTGTTTGTAGGAGCGAAAGCGTGGAACTTTCTTGGCCAACCACAACACTGAGAGCAAAGGCGTGTTCTTCCTTGAAAAACCACCATGGCTTGTGCAGTCTGAGCTATGGACGCCACTTCACCTGTGAGCTGGGTGGGTCAATAGTCAATGCTCATCAAAGGACCTGAGTTCCAGGCACCTCACTGTCACTTATTGGCCACCTGAGTTGGCTGAAGTCCCCAACCATAGACTGGGGACATTACAATTCCTTTCTTAAGAGCGCTCCTTAAAGGCTTCATGGCTACATTGAGAGGCTACGTGGGAAGGCTCTCTCACTAACTAAGGTAAGAGTGTGTCTCGGGAACCAGCTCCAGCATTGCCACACCCTTAGACGGGTCATCAAGCATCACTTCCTACTAATTTTCACTTTGATCTGGGGGGAGAGAAACTGTTGACAGAAACTTAAATCATCAATTGTTCTGCCCTATTTTGGACAGTAGCGTTCTTTGCTTTTTGACTTTTTTCTATGTAACCTTTCTAAGCCTAATTTGGCTGTAAAGGGGAGTAACACAATGTACCTCACAGGGTGATTGTAAAAATTAAATGAGGTATCAAGTGTCTACCACGAGGCAGGTCCTGGCTCAGGCATGACCTGTGAAGTCAATCCCTGCTCTCCTCCCGTCTTGCTCAATCTTCAGCTTTAGTGAGCACACACAGAGTAGTACTCAAAAACAGTTGATAACAGCCAGCGTTAATATAGCACTTACTCTAGGACAGACACCATTATGTCCCCTTTTTGTATTAACTCATTTCAGTCTTCCAACAGCCCTATGAGATGTGTACAATTACTATCCCCATTTTTTCAGAAAGGACATAGGAGAACAGAGAAGTTAAATCGCTTGGCCAAGATCACACAGCTGGTAAACAGTAGAGCCAATGTACCAGTCCACACATTCCACTCCCAGTGCCCTGCTCCTGAGTGTGTGCTGTACTGCCTCCTTATTGGGGTGGAGACAGATTCGGTCCCAACTCAGCTTGAAAGTGGCTGAGAGTAATGAACTGTAGGTTACTTCTAATTTGTGCTAAACCTTGGCCAAATGGGGCTTAGTTCCACCTGCTTTTCTCTTCCTTTCTAGATCATCTCAAGAGTGTGTTTCAGTCTGCTTGTCTCTTAATTTGTTTATGCTGCTTACCTCAAGTCAGGAACAATTTGACCTTTTACACTTTCATCGCACCAAATGGTCACATGCTTGAGAGAGAGAGAGACAAGATTAACATAATACCATGTATCACAAACAGGTAGTAGCCTGGGTCCAGCTGAACATTAAAAATCAGGCCAAATTAGGGGGGAAAAGGAGGATCCTCTTTTGAGTAACATGTTTAGAAACAAACATTTTGCCCCTGAGAGGCATAGTGCAAAATAAGAATTTCCAGTATGAATGCAGCCTGGGAATGATGCAGACTGTGGCCCCAGATATGATCGGTACAGAAAGAGAAGTCTGATGCAGTTGATACCAAGGTGGAAGATGCAAGGAGGGAAAGACATCCAAGCAGCCAGAAAACCGGGGTCACCGTGGAAACCCATAGTGCTGGGAGATACGGCTCAGAAGCACAAGGGAAGGGAGAGCCCAGCCAAGGATGTTGGTGGGCAGGATTTTCTTGAAGGAGCTCTGCCTGGCTCTTTGCCCTGGTGTCAGTGACTGCCAGTATCCTGGTTTTCATAAAAACTGGGGTGAACTCTGCTGCATTTATGTTTTGAGCACTGATCATGCATCTGCCCGTTGGTGAGGGCCAGGATGCAAAGATGAACCAAAGGCTGCACCTGCCCTCAGGAGGTTTACCCTCTCCTAGGACAGACAGACTGGCAGGTGTGTGACGGCCATGCTGTGTAATGATGGCTTTTATGGACTTGGGGAAGAAGAGCAAAGAGGAAGTAGTTCCAGGTATAGAGAAGACGATGTGTGGGCTGCAACTTGGAGAATAACGTGGTGTTTTCCAGGTGACTGAAGTGTCATCATTCCTGGCATAGGAAACTCCATCTGCAAAGACACTGGAATCTGAGCTAGTATGGAGTATTCTGGAAACCATGCTGTGGGGTGCGATTGGAGTGGAGGGCCTGTGTGGGAACATGGTGATAGATGGGGCTGAAGGGGTGGGCAGAAGTCAGATCAGACGGGCTTGAGTGTATCCTGAAGATGCTGCTCACCTCTGATGGTTTGCTAACATCCCTGAACAGGGCAGACTTTGCCTGCCTGGGTGCTGCTGTGCTCGGGGCAGTACTTTCCAGTATTTTTCTAACTACAGGTCACAACCCATTAGTGGACAATGAAGTCAGTTCAGTGTTTTAAGACTAGAATTTTTTTAAAAAAATAATGAAATAGACTAGAACAGTGCCTTTCACATGATCTGTTGTGGATGATCTGCTTTTTTTTTTTTTAATTCTAATCTATCATGGACTGATCCTTTTGTAAAATACAATAAAACAGTAAAAATGAATTACTAGAAAAAAGATCACGCTCTTAGATGGCACAGCAATGTCAAACTGTTATAAAAGTCTCTAAAAATACTTACTCTTTGTTTTTTAGCAACTTTTTTGAGATATAGTTCACACGCCATACAATTCACTCATTTAAAGTGTACAATTCAATGGTTTTTAGTATATTCACAGAGTTGTGCAACCACCACCACAACTAATTTTAGAACACTTTCATCACTCTTGAAAGAGTCAATTTACCCATTAGCAGTTAAGCCCCTTTTCCCTCCAGACTCCCTCCCTCAGCCCTAGGAAATCACTAATCTACTTTCTATCTCTAGATTTGCCTATTCAGGATATTACATGTATATGAAATCATACAATATGTGGTTTTTTGGTAACTGGCTTCTTTCTTTAGCACAATGTTTTCAAGGTTCATCCATGTTGTACGATGTATCAGTAGTTCATTTCTTTTTATTACCGGATGATATTCCATTGTATGGATATACCACATTTTGTTTATCCACTCGTTAGTTGATGGACATTTGGGTTGTTTCCCCCTTTTGGCTATTATGAATACTGCCGTTACGAACCTTCATGTACAAGTTTTGGGGTGGACATACGTTTTCATTCCTCTTGGGTGTATACACCTGGGAGTACAATTGGTGGGTCATGTAACTCTTTGTTTACCCTTTTGAGGAACCACCATCCTGTTTTCCACAGCAGCTGCACCGTTTTACATTCTCAGCTGCAGTGTATGAGCATTCCAATTCCCCCACGTTCTCATCAACACTTACTGTAACCATCCTAGTGGGTGTGAAGTGATATCTCATCATGGTTTGTGTTTGCATTTCATTGATAGCTACTGATGTCAAGCATCTTTCCATGTGCTAAGCACTCAGCTTCTGCACTTATCTCCTCCTTGGCGGGTGAGAAGCAGCTCACAGACCACACTAAGTAGCGCTGGACTGGAAACTGTGAGTGCATCACACGGGCGAGTGGTGATTCAGAAGGCTTCTGTTTCAGTTAGACACACGTGCATGTACGCAGGACTGAGATAGAAAACGTATTGGCGTTTCCCGATGTTTGAAAACCTTCCTGACATCCATCTTCAGCTAGAGCCAAACAGGCCATCCTTGCAGAGGGACATTGTCCTTCCAAATGCACCTCCTGGCAAAGCGCCACCGTGCAAGCCCTGAGAAAGTCTGACTCGCAGCTTCAAAACATGAAGCTAATAAAAAAGGGTTTAAGTCCCAAACAACTTAATTAATGAAATAGACCCACTGTTTTGAACTCCATGAAACATTTCAAAAAAATGTGAAAGACTATTTTCATTGTGTTTTAATGCTCTATTAATTTGATAAAAGTTTTTAAAACTTGCTGTTATTTCAAGAAAATGAGATTGCTGAAAAGAGTTGGTTTGCTCTGAGGAATACTCAAAGGCAGGTCCCGCTGGGGTCTACACTCCATGGGGGTGTAAGCACACACCTCTCACGTGTATGTGCACTCGTCTGCACGGACGTGCACACAGGCAAAAGTCTTCGATTTAACCGACAATGCTGCTCATCATATTCGCCTCAGCATTATTCACAATAGATAAGCAGCGGAAGCGAACCGAATGCCCATTGAAGGATGACCGGGTGAAAAAAAAATATGATGTACACATACAATGAAATGTTATTCAGCCTTGAAAAAATAAGGAAATCCTGTCACATGCTACAACATAGATGAAACTTGAAGATATTATGCGAAGTGAAATAAGACAGTACAAAAAGACGAGTACTGCATGGTTCCACTCACAGGACTTGTCTAAAGCAGTCAATCTCATAGAGACAGAAAGTGGATGGTGGCGGCCAGGGGCTAAGGGGAAGGGGAAATGGGGCATTGTTATTCAATGGGTGCAGTGTCTCAGTTTTGCAAGACAAAACACTTCTAGAGCTCTGTTGCACAACAATGTGAAAATACTTAATATTGCTGAACTGCACACTTAAAGATTGACAGTAAATTTTATGTCGTGTATTTTTTTTTTTTTTACCACAACTTAAAATAGACATTGTTTTCAAAGATGCTACTGCTTGGAAGTCACACCACTTAGGCAGAACTCAGGTGCTGGATCTGACAAAACTGGATTGAAATCCCCACTCCGCCTCTTCAGAGCTGTGTGACTCAGGTGAGTGATATCCACCCTTGACTCTTGAGAGCTTTCAACAGTCAGAGAGCTAGTTTCCTGGAACGTTAGCTGGGAGTAAAGCGCCAGGCTGAAACTGAGGGAAATCCAAAGAGCTGTGCCTTCCACGTGCAGTGTGTGACCTCCAGACCCTTCCCACTGCACTCCAGTCTGCTCGTCTGTCCTCCAGTCTGCGGGAGCCAGTTTGCAGAGCTGCAAAGCAGGGCTGCCTGGAGCTCACTGTGCCATCCCAGTGAGCCCCTCTCTGGGGACAGCTCCCTAGCCACCAAAGGCTAAGTCACACTCCCTGAGAACAGGACTTTCATTTCCTTGAGAAATTCTCTGATGCTCCGAGGGATCCAGCCTTGGGTTCCTTGTGAGAATCTTTTAGCAGCTCCGCCTGGCTTCCGGCCTCCTAGGAGGCAGCCGGAGACAAGCTGTGGGATTTTAGGTGTGTTCCAGGAGAAACAGTGAGGACTTTCTGTACCCAGGAAAACTCCCCAGCCCGTCAGGGCCTCATCCGTTGGCTCAAGGCTTTGCTCCCATAAAACACACACATTCCTGAGATCATACTAATACTCTTCCAAGTAAATAACTTTACAGTTTCCTAAGAGTTTTCACATACAGAATACCCATCCAACCTGTGAGGCTGGGTTCTAGTCTCTGCTTTTGCAGATGAAAATGTTAATGAGCACTTACTGTACTGCAGCCACCCCTCCAGCCTCTTCCTCCCACGTTATCTGCCTCCATTCGGTAAGTGGCCCAGGGAGGACTCGGAGCCAGATCTCCATGCACGGTGCTTTGCCCAGAGCACCTCAGCTGCCTTCTGAGCCATTTTTGCCTCAGTGTGAACCACCAGGCCCCTTGCAGAGAACAGGTTTTATAGGGCGAAGAGCACAGCAGGAGGGTACATAAAGGAGACAAGGCCTGCCAAACGGAGGAGTGTGCAGCCAGAGGAGACAAGATGAGGGGCCAGAGAAGTGGGGACCCCAGGACTGTGGTGGTCGGGACCCTGGGCCGCCCTTCCCTGCCCAACTTTCCTGGGCTCTCCCCACTCTCTCCTCAGACCCTACCTCCCTGATGTAATGCGCGAGGGCACTGGCCTGAAAGGCAGACAGATCTGGACTGAAGTCTCTGCTAAGCCTCAATCTCCCCATCAATACAACGGGGATAATAAGAGTACTGAGCCTCGGGAATGACAGCAAGGCGGCCATGGAGGGACAGTCCCCTGCAGGATGAGGAAATTCCAAGGCGCTTAGGACTCTGAGATAGGGGTTAGGGAGAGCGGCAGGACTTCTAAGGGCTAGTGACTTCCTCTGGGATGCCAGCAGCACCACCCACGAGCAGGAGGGTGCCGGAAACCCATCAGACTGAGCTTGTGCAGAAGGTTCCTTGGGTGGTGTGAGCCCAGCAAGCCTGCTCCCTGGCTGCCGGCTCTGGATCTCCTCTGCTCTGAGCCTGTCTGCAGGATGGGACTGGGAGACCCGCTGGGAGACGTGGACGGGTGGCCTTCCCAGCCACTGTGGCCTTTGCCCCTCCTAGGGACTGAGGCTGCACCCACAGCCCCTCACTTGGGCCGGGTTAAGTGCCAGGATGCCGATGGAGTAAACAGGAGGGAGAAAGATGAACATGAAGCTCTCAGCATGACTCCTGGCATCTGGTAAGAGCTCAGTCAATGCTGCTATGGCTGGTCAGCCCTTCCCTCCATGGACTCCTGCCTCTTGTCCACTGCAAGTCCCTCTCTAGACACTCTTTTCTCACCCAGTCCTGCTCCAACCAAACCTCCACTCTTGAAAAAAGCCACAGGGAATTACATCAGAACCAGAGAGACAGCTGGGACAGGAGAGGAGCGAGACAGCAACAGAGAGTCCCTACCGTCTCCCTCTCCTCCGGGAAGACAGGCTGACCCCTGAGGTCCAGCCTCAGGAACTAAGTCCAAATTCTGTCCTTCCTGTTTACTCCATCGGCATCCTGACACTTAACTCGACCTGAGTGAAAGGGGCTGTGGGTGCAGCCTCAGTCCCTAGGAGGGGCAAAGGCCTCAGTGGCTAGGAAGGCCACCCCTTCGCGTCTCCCAGCGGGTCTCCCAGTCCCATCCTGCAGACAGGCTCAGAGCAGAGGTGATCCAGAGCCGGCAGCCGGGGGGCAGGCTTTCGGGGCTCACACCACCCAAGGAACCTTCTGCACAAGCTCAGTCTGATGGGTTTCCAGCACCCTCCTGCTCGTGGGTGGTGCTGCTGGCATCCCAGAGGAAGTCACCAGCCCTTAGAAGTCCTGCCCCTCTCTCCAACCCCTATCCCAGAGTCCTAACCACCTTGGAATTTTCCCATCCTGTGGGGGACTGTCCCACCCCCACCACAGCCACCTTGCTGTCATTCTTGAGGAAATACCTTAACTGAGACCCCATCCAACTTGGGTCTCTTCAGCAAGACCACAAAGAAGGTCTCACTACAGAGGCAGCATAACACAATGGGAAGACCATGGGCTTGGCAGCCAACAGGCTTGTGTTCAATCCCCAGCCACACTATTTGCTAAAGGTTCTTTAACCCCTTGGAACCTCAGTTTCCTCACATCTATAGTGACTATAATAACACTTACTCTATAAGGTTACTGTGGGGATTAAATAAGATGATATGTGAAGGTACCTACCACACTGGTACATGCAAAAGATGCTCCATAAATGTTGTTTCCTCCCACTTCTTCTGGAGGGAGCATCACAGGCCATTGCTTAGTCCATCACCCACTGCATCCTGGTCCTTTCACAGTGTTATTTGTGCCCTAGAAACGATTACAGGGAGGAGGAGATAATGTCTCAGCCCTAGAGAAATTCCCAAGCAGGTGAGGGAAACTGTAACACATCCACACGACTAGCAAACCAAGATGTTGCCGCCGACGCCTCTGCTCGTCCTGCAGTCACTGGGACAGCGAGGTACCAAGTTGGGTAATGCCAGCACCTCTGGTGCCTCTTATGATTGTAGCATGCCCTCCTAATATATTTTGTAGGAAGTAAATTCTGGCATACAGGAAAGTGGTTGACAGCAGAGCAGCTAAGAAAGCAGACCCAGGAGCCAATCGCCTGGGTTTAGGGCAAGCCACTGAACCGCTGTCAGTTTCCTCGTCTACAGAACGAGGACATTAGTCTCCTGCCCCGCCCCAGGCAATGCGTTTGGAACACTTAGGACTTGGCCTGGCACAAGGTGTGTTCTACGTCAGTCAGTCAGCCGTTCTTTTTCAGTCGCTTAAAATATTTGCCTTTCAGTGAATTCTCTCAGGTTTTCTAGGTTTGCAATTGTGTCATCAATGGATAAGGAAAAACTGGTCAGTTCTTTTTCCATCATCTTACTTTCTGTTTCTATTTTCTGTCTTATCTCTGGCTATAATGTAGGCCATTCTTGGAAATGATGAAAACCGTGTTGAATTTTCGAGCAGCTGTAAGAAGGATGGAGGTGAGACGAGAGCAGCTAGGAGCAGAGCGATGGCTGGGAAGCTGTCGCAGTAATTCGGTGAGTGCTATGAGGGTGGCTCAGCTGCGATAAAAGCCTAGAAGACAGTCAGGAGGGGCTCCCGCGAAGGGATACCTTGGAATAAGAGAGGACTGGATTTGAGGGTAATGTTGATCATGAAAGAAAAATGACTAAAACCAACCGTCAAAGTGATTCTGTTATAGTTTATTCATCTGAAAAGGAGAGAAGGAAGGGAAAAAATTCATCATCTCACTTGATGATTAGTTTTGAGACAATGGATTTTGGAGAAGTTTGCAAATACTTTCATTTTCTACTTTATCTCTACTGTTTCTCACAAGTTAGCTATTTCCAAAATACTTGACAATTTATTAATGTTTGTAAAGAGTATTTCTAGTTTACAAAGCAAACCTACGCAATTGGCCTCATTTTGTCTTTACAAAATCCCTACGGTAGAGGTTCCTGAGGCGTCAGATGTGAGGCACTACAATGCAGTGACTAAGAACATGGCTCTTGAGTTTGAAATCTGGCTTACTAGCTGTGTGACCTTTGGAAGTCACTTAACCTCTCTGCACCTCAGTTTCTGCATCTATAAAATGGAGGCAATAATACGATCCCTATCATGGGGTTGCTTAGTAATATGGTAAATACTCTATAAAGGTTAGCTGTGATTATGCATATTTAGGAATTTTAGGGTTTGCAAAGCTCTCTTTCTTGCCTGTCCATCCTTGACACTCACACACTTGTTACACATTTCCTTGTAATTCACATGCAATTAAACCACGGACTGTCCTGTTGCTGGGTACCTCACGTAGCTGCCTTAATCCTGAAACTCTGGTTCAGTTAGGAGAGTGATACTGCCCAGGATGTATGAGGCTGAAGGCTCAGCTCGGTCTTCAAGAGGGGAGAGGGTGGACCTGCTGGCCCTGGAGGCATGGCATGAGCTCAGTTCCGCATGCCCTGGAGAGCATTGGCAGCCCCTCTGATTAGGGTGACCATATGATTTACGGTGCTACCATAGTCTCCCCTTATCCGGGGTTTCACTGTCCGCGGCTTCAGTTACCCGCAGGCACCCATGGTCTGAAAATATTAAATGAAACATTCCAGAAATAAACAATTCATGTTTTAAATTGCATGCCATTCTGAGTAGCGAAGGAAGTCTCGCGCTGTCTTGCTCTGTCCCACCCAGGACATGCATCTTCCCTTTGTCCAGCGCATCCGCGCTCTGCACACTACCCGCCTCTTAGTCACTTAGTAGCCATCATCTTGCTTATCAGATCAACTGTTGAGATGTTGCCATGCTTGTGTTCAAGTAACTCTTATTCTACTTAATAATGGCCCCAAAACACAAGAGTAGTGATGCCGGCAATTCAGACATGCCAAAGAGAAGTCATAAAGTGCTTCTTTTAAGTGACAAGATGAAAGTTCTCCATTCAACAAGGACAGAAAAAAATCATACCCTGAGGTTGCGAAGATCTCTGGTAACTTTTATTATAGTATATTATTATAATTGTTCTATTTTATTATAATTGTTGTTAATCTTTTACTATGCCTAATTTATAAATTAAACTTTATCATAGGTATGTATGTGTAGGAAAAAACGTAGTATGTTAGGGTTTGGTATTATCCGTGGTTTCAGGCACCCACTAGGGGTCTTGGAACGAATCCCCCTGGATAAGGAGGGCCTACTGTATTAAATAACTAGTCCGCGGCAGCAGGCCAGAGCCAGGCCCGCACTGGGCAGCCAGCCTGTGTGGCCACCTGGCCTGTGAGAGCCCGTCTTCCTTCCCACACCGCAGTCGTGGCCTCGAGTGGCTCCGCCTGACCCTGGCCCTCTGCCGTCCGACCGAGGCAGCCCTTCTATCGCGCACAGGCACACAGCCAGGACTCCAGGACAGACTCTGCTTCAGGGCTGGGTTTCCTCTGTGCCATCCCTGAGACAAGCAGAGAGGAAGGGAAAACAAGGGATGAAGAGCAGGCAGAGATCACCAGGCACAGGCGGGCATGGCGGGTGGAGCTCCCGGTCAGACGAGGGTCCCGCCGGGAGGCCACTGGACGCGGGGCAAGGAGGAGACTTCCAGGAGTCAGAGGTTCCCAGGAGCGATGGGTCTGAAATGGTGTCTGAGGAGGATCAGGGTTTGGTAAGGAAGAGAAGGAACAGTGCATGTGTGAGGTAGGCGCAGAAACGGGCTAGGCCTGGGGCAGAGCCCAGAGCAGCTATTTGGTTGCAGTGGAAAATCCCAACCAGAAGCAAGAATTTCGTTCAACAAATATTTATGGCACCTACTCAGTGCAAAGAGGAGGGCCAGGCCAGGCTGAGTCACTGGACGGCCCTGTCCTGGCACCGTGGCTCGAGGGCCGCTGGAGTGGACGAGGGGCTAAGAGAGGGTGCCGGGACCAGCGGGTGCTGTGCAGCTCTGCCTGCCTCACTCGTCTACTGTTCACTCAATCCTTTCCTCTACCTCTTCATCGTTGGGATGTGTCACCAGGTGACTTCTGGCTTCACTGACCTGCTGTCCCATTGTCCTGTTTTGTCACAGGGTCTTTGTCTCAATGTGGTTTGCTGGCCCTACCCTCTCGTGCCCCACTGTCCCAGCACATATGGCCCAAAGGCCCAGAAGTAGCACCAAAGCATCCTCCAATTCTAGATTCAGGCTTTGGCCCCCTTGCCTTTGAGCTGTCCATCATGCGCCCCCAAGATCCTGGGCGGGCAGCTGGTACCAAGCAGAATGACCCCACAGAGGGTTGGTAAAAGCACTAGCCTGCTGGGGTGGGAGCAGCCTTCTGTGGCCATTCCCCAGGAAATGGCACCCCGAAAGGTCAATGCAGAAGTGGGCTGCTTCTGAGGTGCTAGCCTAAGGACGCCTCGTGTTTGCAGAGCTCTTTGCAGCCTGCAAAGCACTGTCACAGCTAATCCTTACAGAAACCCCTGGGTCACAGTGATCCCATGGTACAGAGGAGGAAACTGAGGCTCAGGGAGGTTAAGTGGCCCGCCCAAGCTCAGCAGCTAAGTGGGAGAACCTGGACTCAGACCCAGGCCTCCCTGATTCCACACTCTTCACACTAGATCAAGATCCTCTCTCACTCTTCACTGAACATCAAGTCCCCAGGATGGGTTGGCAACTGCCTCCCTGCCTAAGGCAGCCACCGCTGCTTATTTATGTCCCAGCCCCCACCACGTTCTGCAGGCATTTCCTCCTTTGTGTTCCCTCAGTTACTGTCACTAGCCCCAGTGTGCCACCTGCCCTTTGCCTGGAGGGTCCTCTCCCATTTTCTGCTTGCAGCCAGTCCCTACTCTTTCTTCAAGAAATGCTACCTCCTCTGTGAAGCCCTCCCTGTCATGACCCAGCATAAACCTACTCTCTCTGGGCCCCTGCATCTCTCTGGCCCTGCATCTCTGTGTGCTATGATGTTGACCCACTAAATGGTCATTAACCACTTGTGCATCTGTGCCCTCCACTCCCCACACCAGCCCAGGAGCACTGCCCCTCCTTCTTCTCAGAAGCTGTTGAAGGAGGGGATGAATGAATGAATGAAGCCCAGAGAGTCTGGTCTTGTGTCATTAAGAAGGAACTTGCATCAGGAGGGTATCTTGTCATCTTGAGAAGCTAGAGAAGCCCAGGCCAGGAGAGTGACTTCACTGGCCGTTGAGCCACCAAGGGTCACATGTCCTCCTCACTTTTGGGCCTCCCCCGTGAGGACATTACTCAGCAACCCCTCGGCTCCACCCACTCCTCGTTGTTTCACTCAAGGAAGGGACAGCTCATGGAGTCATCTTTCCCACCTCCGTTCTTATTTTCCACTTTCCATGGAATCTCCCTAGAGCCACTTCCTCTTCACCCCTGTTTCTATCCCCTGCCCCCCAGAGAAGCCACCCTGGGTCCTCCCTCAGACCTCGCTGCCTTCAAGGGAATAGTCACGCCTGAACCAGTGACTCACTCTGACCTTTGGGGCCCTATTGGTGAGGCCAATGGCGCCAGCAGTCCTCCTGCCCTCCTTCCCGCAGGCGGAGGGCCAACACCCCAGCCCTCCCTTCTGTAGAACCAGCCCACCCTTACGTGGAACCCTCGGAACACAGCTCCAAGGAGCCCCAGGAGAAGGCTGCCTCGGCTGTTGTCCAGACTTTCTGGGCATCAGAGCCGTGGTCAGACGCCCCTACCTGTACAGTCGCTGCTTTCTGCCCTCCAGGATGCTTGACATTCTACCATTAGAATCCATTCCGTTGATGAAGCCCAAGCCTTCGGGTACCTTCCTGGGAAGGCCAGCTGATCTAGTTTGGTTGTTTACATCTCCATGAGGAGCCAGTTGGCAGAGCGGGAGCCTACTGGAAAGGGCGGGTCTGGAGGAGGGCACTGGCTCCTGGGCATGGACGATATTTACCTCTGAGAGGAAGGAAATGAAAGCTTGACCTCCCAGTCCTGCCTTGGGGCACCCCCAGATGGTCCTTTCGGGGACGAGGGCAGGGCATGATGTGGTTGGCACTGGAGGGGTTCACCTGGGCTGCTCAGCCTCTGTGCACAAGGAGGCTCCTGAGCCCACACCTTCTGGGTGTAAGTGGAGGCAGGAAGCAAGGCTGGCCTGGGGCTCCTCAAGCCACAGCCTCCCCCAGGCGGCCTCCGTCTCCCACTCCCTCACACCCCCACCCTTCCTTGAATCCATGTCCCAACCCCAGGAAGTGCTGGCACGGGGCACTGGCGACTGACTCACCCGAATGGATGACAGCCGCCCCAACCGCACTTGCACCCGCCACATCTGTTTCTCTTCACGCCTGCTCAAGTCTCCAGCCAGCTGGGCGCTGCTCCAGCTGAGGGGAGGATGACCCTTCTCACCCAGGCCGGGGCGTCTGCACCACTGGTCCCAGTTGCTCAGGGCACTCATCAGAGAATTCTTCCACAAAGTGTGTGGATACCGTGCTCCACCTGGCACCTCCTAACAGCTCTCCCCACGCCACTCTTGTAGCCAGAGTGGGATTTTTCAAAGGCAAGCGTGGCCACGTAGCACTCCTGCCTAGCATCTTTCAGAGTCTGCCCATTGCCCTGGCACGAAGGCATTGCTCTGCAGCCTGGCGTTCAGGGCCTCCAAGGTCAGGCAGCCAGGACGTGATCTGTCCTCTACGTCTTTCCTCTCGCTTGCCCTCTCCTCCATCTACCTGGAATACTCACAACTCCCTGAAAAGGCTCTGCTCTGTCACCTGCTTCACTCCACACTCTTCCCACCCCTGGCCATGCCTTTCCCTTCTGGCTCCTACATCCTTGAAGCATATGCCCTCTCGGCCCTTCCCGACCTCCCAGCAAGGTAAGAGGTTTCCTACCACCCCCCAAGGGGCTGGCACAGCTCTTAGGCAGGCAGGAACCGCATTCCAGCACTGTGTCGGGAGCACCGTGGGCCATGTGTGCCGCCTGCAGGATCCGCGCAGCCCACCGCGGCCTCCCACTGGGCCTGCTATTGCTGGCCTGCTTGTGAGGTGGCAGAGACAAAGCTAAGGGAAGTCATGAGGACTGAAAGTTGGTGGCCACGAGACCTGGATGCCCGAAGGATTTCAACCCCTCCAAGAAAAGTGCAAGAGGCGTCTGGATACTGTCTGGGGGACCCTCATTACACGGACCCCTGACCAACCCCTCCCTCCTCACCCATCCCCAGCCTGGCGGGAGTCACTAAGCAGGAAATTACCTGGAGGCTCCCAACTTGAGGAGAGACCTCCTCTGTGCCCACCCCCAAGACTTTCCCAAACCACCCCCCCCAATCTTCCCTCTGCCCCTCTTCTAAGGGCAAAAAGGAGGCCCAGCTGAGCCCAAAGGGACAATTCCCTGGCTCCCCACTGTCTGAGGCTTGTGGCTCCAGGAGGGGCCCTGGAGACTGAGGGTGGGAAAAGCAGTCTGATGGCCTAGGACCAAGAAGGAGAAAGACCACCAACAATGTCTGGCAGGGCTGGGGTGGGGGCAGTTATGCTTAGAACAGGGACTCTGGAGTCAGACTCATCTGATTCAACTCCTAGCACTGGCCCTGGGTGGGACCCCCTCCTCACCTGCAACACAGGCTAAACGATGGCGCCCGTAAAGTGCTCAGCACAGAGCCTGGGCCAAGAGAAGTGCTCAGCAAACGCAGCCACTCCGAATAGAGGAATAGATGGGGACAGAGCTGCCCAGGGCCTGGGGACTGGGAGGAGGCCCCACCCCCTCTTCAGGCTGCTGCCGTCCAACAGCAAGGATGGACCCACACACCTCATACCTCTGACATGGCCTGTGGCAGAATCAGCGGTTCACGGGTGGGTGGGGTGGCCACACTTACCCACCAGACCCAGAAAGCACATGCTCAACCCCAACTCCTGACCAGCCACAAAGCAGAGGAAAGACAGTCAGGGCCACGTGGCCAGCCCATTGGCTCATCCCCTTAGACACTCTCCCCACTGCCCAGGCACGCCAGGCTCCTAGCCCTTGACTTTCCCCCTCTGTCCTGCCCTCTCCTCCCTCCCCTTAGTGTCCCCTGAAGCTGGTCTCTGTTCCCCGCTGAGCCTGCCTTCCTTCCTTCTGGCTGGTGAGGCCGGTGCCCGTCGGATGGTGTGGAGCTGCCGAGGCCGTGATGGCTTGACGTCTCATGGTCTTACTTGCAAAGGCTAAAGTATTCCATGACCAGTTGGGTTCCTCAAAGCCATGGTCCAGTATTGGAGGAGGGGCTTTTCCCTTGTACACCCACCCCATCCCCACCGCCCATGGTCCTCCCAGCCGGGGAGTCAGGATGGGGAAGGGACGAACATAGAGTGCAGCACTCAGCACAGTTACATCTGAGGCTGAGCTCTTCACTTACTAGCTGGGTGGCCTCTCTGTGAACTGGGGACAGCCCCCTCCAGGATGGACACACAGCCAGGAGGCACGTGAGAGGGAGGAGTACCCATTCCCCTGTGGGGTGGCTATTAGGAGGCCTGAAGGGCAGAAAGGGAGTCTGTCCTTTCCGTGCTCAGAACCAGGTGAAACTGAGCTGCCAACCCTGCCCGAAGGGACAGAACCGAGCCAGGCAGCAGTGGACGTAGTGCCCAGACGGAGGTCACAGGGTGAGGACAACACTGAGAGCTCTTGTCCCAAAAGACAGACCCAAGAAGATACAATCTTTTAATTATACGCTCAGGCTTCCTGGGCTGCTGGCCAGGGTACATCCAACCCTTGGCCTCCTCCACAGGCCCAGCAGGGACGCTGCCTCCCTCTGCCCTGACCCTTTCTGGGGACCGAGGGGTCCGGGGTCCCCAGGACAGAGGAAAGGAGGCAGGAGACCCAGCAGGAGCTGGACTTGGCGCTCTTGTCTCTGGAGGAGTGGGTGGGGGTGAGGGGAGAGCAATGGGGTCCAGATCAACTCAGGACTCCCCGCACAACATACCCACTCAGGCTCTGCCAAGACCCGGGTGGGGCTGGGGATGGGAGCAGCATCAATCCTGTCCCCTGGGACATCCAAAGCCTCTGGTCCAGGTTCTCTGAAGGCCAATTCGTTGGCCTGCTGTAGCCAGGCAGGCTAAGAAGTGCTTGAAGCAGCCTGCACAAGACAACCGGAGTGCGGGCTCTGTGGTTGACTAGAGCGGGGAACTCATCCTCTCCCACTCAAGGTACTCAGAATGTTTTTTTAATGTACTATTTTTGCTGGACAAAAAAAAAGTGTCAGGCCTGTCCAGGCCACAACTGCCGGCTTGTGACCCCTTCAGCTGGTTTCCCCTTTATCTCCAGAGGATCCCAGCACCGATGCCATCAGCCCCACCTGAGTCCAGGCGAGCAGGAGTCACCTCTGGTGGGGGTCCCACAGGGGTGGGAGGGGCACCACCCTTCCGAAGAGGAGCTTTTCTGTGCAGCGTCTCTCAAGTCAGGCAACAACTCTGAGAGGAGTATTTTTTAACCCCTATTTTGCTAGCGAGGGAACAGACTCTACGTGAGCCTTGATGAGAGGACAGGACTGCGGACCGCGAGGGCTGGATTTGGCCGCTTCGGGCTTGCTGCCTCTCAGAGGAAACTCAGCCAACCAGCTTGGATCCGTAGAGCAGTTGTGCGTTTACAAAGGGCTTTCTCACATCAAAGTGTGTCTAATACCGTGGTTTACAGATGGGAAATCCAGTTTACGGCGACAGTAACACCTCAGTGCAAACCTGGCAGGGGGAAGACTAGAGGCCAAGTTCTAGGCTCTGTCCATCT
This sequence comes from Equus asinus, assembly GCF_041296235.1. Classification (NCBI taxonomy): domain Eukaryota; kingdom Metazoa; phylum Chordata; class Mammalia; order Perissodactyla; family Equidae; genus Equus; species Equus asinus. The sequence goes on along the minus strand of NC_091805.1, from coordinate 42,200,525 downwards.
CCACCAGCCAGGCCTGCCCTGTGCAGAGGCACCCAGCGTGGGCCAGGGCCCCAGGGCTCACCTCCTAGTCTCCAAGCACAGAGCCATCCTCAAGGCACCTGGTCTATTCATCCACCCAACCATCTGGGAAAGGCAAGCAGGTTGGAACGAGGTTTGCCCCACACCCGAGCCTGAGGGCTTCCCGGTGCTTTCTCTCGGGCACCCATCTGAGGAATGCACCCAGAGCTGAAGGATCGCTTCCCACCCTGCTCACAGTCACAGCCTCTGTAAGGGCCCCAGCAGGGAGAGAAGATGGATGGCACCAAGGGAGAGAGTGTGCCAGGAAGGCCTCTCCAGGCTACTGCAGCACTGACCTGGAGAGAACTGGACTCCCCTGCCGGGGAGCCCCAACTCTCAGCCTAGGTCCCTGCCCAGGACAGTTCACTCTGTACAGAGAAAAGGCTTTGGCTACTAGCCAGCTGACTGTAGCCTCCCCAACCCCACTCCAGCCAGCCAACATACTTGGGAGGTGAGATACATACGCTGGAGCCTTTCACTGGGGGTTCAAACCCCAGCTCAGCCACCTGTTAGCTGTGTGACTTTGGGCAAGTTCTTAACCTCTCTGTGCCTCAGTTTTCTCATCTGTAGAATGAGGACAATAATATAGTACCTACGCCATAGGATAGTCATGAGAGGTATCTGAGTTAACACATGTAAGGTGTTTAGGACAGTGCCTGACACATTGTAAGAGCTACATGAGTGATAGGTTTATCACTACTACTGTTATTATTATTTTCTGACCCAAGAAAGACTATGGATATCAGAGCAGGCAAAACCTGATGCCCTGGAGGAGGTTCTGTGGGAGGAGGGGAGGAGGCCTGTTATGTCACCCTCCACAGGCGGGTGGCTCACCCAGGGGGTGACATGGGGTGGAAATTACCATTAATAGTAGTTCCCTCTTGGGCCAGTCACAGACCTACAGAGCACGAGGGGGTGAGAAATTTTACTATTGTGGGAGTGAGAAATGTTACTACTGGGCAGAATTCCATTTTTAGAAACTGGGAAGTTATTTTGGGTGGAGGGTTGGTGTTTGTGATTTTTTTAACAGCCTCTGCGCTCTAACAATATGTGCGCTTCCCGCTCTTCTCTTCCCGGAAACCAGGGCACAGTGGGGAGTCTGCCATGCTGCTGTGGTTGCTAGGCAACCCCTTGGGCCTCCCACCCCAGCTGGGGCCTAGTGCAGAGCCCACGGTGGGCTCCACGACCCCCACAAGCCCCCATTACCAGTGCCAGGGTGCACTAGCTGTCTCTGTGGCCCTCTCAGGAAGTCTAGAGAGAGCAAGCTCGTGTTTTCCTGCCTGAGCAGCAGTTCGGAGGGCAAATCAGCAGAAAAGAGCATCTCCTGCAGCTCCAGGCACGCCTCACTTTCTGGGGCTAGATGAGTTTCTTAGGGCTGCTGTTGAAAATTACCATGAACGTGGCGGCTTAAGAGAAATTTATTCTCTCAAAGTACTGGAGGCCAGAAGTCCAAAATCAGTATCACTGGGCCCAAAGCAAGGGGTCAGTAGGGCTCTGCTCCCTCCAGAGGCTTTAAGGGAGATCTGTTCCTTGCCCCTTGCAGCTTCTGGTGGCGGCTGGCATCCCTCGGCTCGTGGCAGCATCACTGCAGTCTCTGCCTCTCTGGTCACGTTGCCTTCTCCTCCCCTATTTGTGTCACAGCTCCCTCTGCCTCTCTCTTGTGAGGACACTTGTGATTGCATTTTGGACCTAGCTGGATAATCCAAAAGCATCGCCCCATCTGAAGATTCTTAACTTAATCTTACATCTGCTAAGACCTTTCTTCCATATAAGGTAACATTTATAGATGCCAAGGGGTTAGGATCCGCCATCTTTGGGGATCATCATTCAGTCTGCTATTCAGCCAAGCCAATGTCTTCTCCCAACAAAACCAGACAGCAGGTCACCACTAGCCTCCTGGCATTCTGGCCTGTCACTCTCTACCTGGAACCACACACTAGGGTGAGGACAACTGAGCACACGGTGCTGACACTGAGGCCCTGCCCATCCTGGAGGTGTCTTGTATGGCCAGGCCTGGAGCTTCTGGGAGGAGCGGGGGTATTGGACTGCACACTCAGGCAGTGACAGCTCCCTTGAGGCCTCCAGTCACCACCACAAAAGGAAACAAGGAGCAATAGACCAGATGCCAGGACCAAACAAATTTAATAAAGAAAAGGAAAAAATAGAAAATGCTAATCCTTCAGAATCCTGGCCTCCAGAGGTAATAAAAAAAAACTTGTATAAAGCAATCTTCCTTCTAGACCTTTTTCTATTCAGACGAAACCATATAATTTTAAAAAACAAAAGTGGGCTTATACTATACATTCTGTTCTTCAACCTGATTTTTTCAATAAATGATATATTTTGGGCGCCTTTCATGGCAGCGCATGCAGCATTTCCTCCACTTTTCTGAAGGCTGTTGGGGATACCACTATGTGGAGGACCATGAGGAGTTACCCTATTGATGGGCATTTGGGTTGTTTCTAATTTTTCAGCTGAGACAGATGTGGTGAGATAGTTTAGTGAGATGCTAATAGCTGACTTGCTCTCATTGCTTCAGGAGGCTCACAAAGATGGGGAGGCAATTTTCTCTCTCCTTTACACCACACAATTTACCCCAAAGCAACCAAGCCTCGGGTGAAGGAAGTCAGGGTTTCCCCAGCTCCCAGGAAGAATTAATAGGCCTTTGTTTTCCAAGGCTGAGCCTCACAGAGACAAGGAACGGGATTGTTGGAGAAGGGGAGGGACTCTGTGTTTGTGGGGAGGCTTCCCTACCAGCACACAAACATCTCCTTTCAAACTGGCTTAGACAATAGAGAGAATATATTTCCTCCCTCCTGCATCAGAGAAGCCCTAAGGCTAGGTGGGATTCAGGTGCAGTTTGATCCAGAGGTTCATGATACCATCAGGCTCTGGTTCTGTTTTTTTGTGATTCTCTCGGCTCAGTCCTGCTCTGTGGGTTATTTTTGTCCACAAAATCACTTTCCTCCTTTTAGTAAAAAAAGCTAGAGCATTTCAGGGCCCACATCCACCCATGATGCTATTCACAGGAAAAGAAAAATTTCTGTCCTAGGACTTCCAGCAATCTTCTGAGATGCATCCTGATTGGACCAGTTTAGGTCCTGTGCTCACCACCGAACCAGTCACTGTGGTGAGGAGCTGGGATGTCCTGACAAACTTAGTCTAGGTCACTTGCTCCCACTCTGGGGTTAGAGGTGCAGATGGCTTTCCCTAAGTCAGAGGGATTTTCCAATAAAAATTAGGAAGTTGTGAAAGGGGCAGTAGGAAGGAGTGGAAAGAGAGGAGGTAACCAACGGGGGTTCATGGGAGTCTTTAAGGGTGGACGGGCTCGAAGCAGCCCTGCTTAGAGGAAAAGAAATGGGTTTTCTGAACTCTGTAAACCCACACCCTGATGCCTGTAGAATTCCAAGGGGCCAGAACCCAAATCCTCGGGTATGAGGAGTAAATTCACACCAACTCCCCAGAAATGCACCCTGAGCTTCCTGGTGTGTGAGTGTATACCCTCATTCTAGGATAAATTCCTAGAAATGGAACTGCTGGGTCAAAGAGCTGGCATGTTCTAACTTTCATAGATATTGCTCAATTGCCCTCCAGAAAGGTTTTTACCAGTTTCTCCTTCCAATAATACAGCCTATGAAAAGGCCCATTAACCCACATCTTGTCAATACTAAATATTATCCATCTTGCTAATGACTGCCATCCTGATAGATTTCATTTGGTTTTGTAAAGCTGTAAGGTAGGATGAACATCTTTTCATACACTTATTAAATAATTACAATTCCTGCATATGAAAAGCCCAGAGGGTGGGTGGGATTCAGGTGTGGTTTGATCCAGAGGTTCATGCTATCGTCATGATATGGATTCTATGGATTATTTGCTCATGGCCTTTGTTCGTTTTTCTATTGAGTTGTTTATCTTTTCATTATTTAATTGTGACAGCTCCTTGTAGATTAGGGATACAAACCCTTTGTTTTATCTGTTGCAAATATTTTCCCCAGCTTGTCCTTTGTGTTTTGACTTCGTATACAGAGCTTTTGTTGTCCAGAACTTTGCAAATTTTATGTGGTTCAGTGTATCAGGCTTTTCTGGTTTTTTTGCTTAGAAAGGTTTTATCCACTCTAAAATAAAAAATGGTCACCTATGCTTTCTTTCGTGACTTCTGTGGTTTCTTTTTATATTTAAATATTTCATCTATCTGAAATCTATTTTACTGTATGATGCATGTGAAGCAGGGGTGAATTTTCTGTTTTTTCAAATGGATAGCTGATTAGGATGTCAGAACTTTGTGAGATTCCAGAATCTCCATAACTTTCCTGTGGTTCTGATTTTTGCTACCATCTTGTTTCCATGGAGTGATCAGAAGGGATTAGAAGGAACACGGCTGGTACTCATCTTCAAGCTCAAGAACAACCAGGGGAGGGGGCTGAAGGAGCCCAGGGCGCAGTTGACAGACAATGCCAGAAGGATGGGGCATGGTGCCCAGAGGAGGGGAAGCGGCTGAGCCCCTGCAGCGATGAAGCAAGGAGGGAGGGGAGAGCCATGCTCCTCTTGAGAAGAGCTCAGGGAGCAAGAGAAAGACCCCAGCAGCGTCCGCCGCTCCCCAAACCCCACGGTAGGGAGGCTTCGGTACTGTAGCCACCTGCTTTCCAATCTTTCAGCCCGGAGGCCTGGGTTCGTTAGTGTGTGTTCCTCCCACAAGTATTTATTGACCACCTGTCTGAGCCCAAGAGTCCAGCCTAGTGATGACGGAAGTTCATAAAAATAACCCTGACGCCTGTGGAGTTCAGGAATCAGGAGGCAGGAAGCCATTTTAGAAGGATTTCCTTCAGATGCGGCATTTAAAATTTTGTTCTTCAGATCTGAAGTAGTATCTCCCTGACTCTGTCGGAACATGAAACGGCTCTGTTATTAACAGTCACCGCCACCCTTTCCTTCCCTGGGAGGGCCGCCCTGGGGTGTTGCCTGCCTCATTTGGGAGAGGTCAGAGGTCAGGAGCACCCTAAGGGAAGGGCACCACCATCGGCAGCCATCGTGGCCCCCACAGCAGGGGCTGGAGGTCAAAGGCTCACAAAGCAACTGGCCCCCATAGCTTCCACAATAGCATGTGTACCTCTCTGTCCCTAAGCATCCACATGGCTCTGGAATCATCTTTAGGTGACCTTCCTCATTGGAAGGCACAGGTCATGCATTTTGGTGTGGTAAGCGCTCCAGGAATGGCTACATGAATGACCGAGTCAGTGATGCTAGAGAGCAGGGTGGAGAGCTGGGCTGCAGCGCTGCCCGTGGGCCCAGCCTAGCTGAGGACCACATGGGCACAGAGGCCCCCAAAAGGGAAGGGAGGCCCAAGTGCAGCCTGCCGGGGAGCATGGCCCCTTACATCTGCTTCCTTGCACACGGGGTTGGGATGGAGAAATGGCCATAACCATCCAGTCACATGCCAGGAACCCTATCTCCCCGGAGTGGGTGACCTCCACGGGCAGTTCCTCTCCGTGAGCAGCAGCCTCTCCTCCCTCGGAAGCTTCAGCCACTGCAGGCCCTGTTGGTCACCCACTTGCATTCCCTGAGCCCTTTCCCGCTGACTCACTGCAGTCCCTGCCCGGCCAAGCTTGCCGCCAGCAGCCCAGCGGAGGCCAAGGGGAGGGAGGGGGAGGCCGAGGAGACTGCATCAGGATCCAGGAATGCTCTGCTGGGTGGGAGGGGGTCTACTAACTTCCCAGTTTCCGATGCTCTGAAGGGACGACCAAGAAGTGAATTGTCTGGGGACCCAAGTGGATTCCTCTGTCCTTGACTCAGTCACAGCCAGGCGTTCACCAACCCCCATTTCAGAGAACTAGGCTCCCCAGCCCCCAGCCGTTCATGGCCTGCCGTGTTAGTGTGCGTTCCATGACAATTGCCTGTGACCCTGTGTGGCTGTGTGCGGTTGCCTGTGACTGTGTTCTCATGTGCCGACGAGCGCGATTGAACATGACTGTGGTTGTCTAGAGTGTGTGGTTGTGTGGTGTGAGTCTGCGTGTGACCGTGTGCCATTCTGAATTCCTGAGCACAGCTGTGTCCAGTTGTGTGTGATTACGTGCCGACGAATGGTTGAGAGCGAATGTGTGTGGTTAAGCCTCACGGTTCGCAGTGTGTGTGAATCCGTGGGATCATATGGCATGGCCCGCTAATGCATGATCACCCATGTTACATGGGATCCTACACGGCTGCACGCTGCTGAGGGCCACAGTGTATGATGGAGCGTGTTTGTGGGTGGTTGTGTGTGGCTGGGTGGGCTTTGCGTGATTCTTCAGGACCGCGTGTGTGTTCCACAGCACAGGCCCAAGGAGGTTAGGGGTCTGCGGCCCACAGTCCGTGACAGGTGAGGGGTTGGAATGTGTGTCTCTGTTGTGTGCTTGCTCTTTTTCTAAGTTCTGTGCCTGAGGAGCCTGTAATGGCTCCCACTTAGGAAAGGAAGCAGAGTTAGGCTGCGGGATGCTCTTCTGCCTGGGTCGCTGACCAGTTTTAGAGTGTTTTCTTGGAAGTCAGGCTGCACTTCAGGGCGATGTCAGCCCCGCTGAGCCCTCACAGCAGCTGGCTGCCAGTGCTGAGTCTCAGCAGGGCCCCGGCTCAGGCCCAGGGTGCCTCCCACCCATGCGGGGACACGGCCAGCTTCTCTCAGCCCTGGCCCTCTGAGCCCACCCTCCCCATTCCTAATCTGGGTGCGAAAATAACGCAGGCCCCAGCTCCCCTTCTTTCCCACTCTGAAGACAAGCGTGTGCCTTTTTAGGGGCTTACCACCAACCCCTTCAGGAAAGCAGAGAGAGCAACAAAAGCATCCCCCACGAGGGACTGACAAACGTGTCAGATGCCCATGAGCTCTTCCAGTGCTGGCCCCTGGACCACTGCCTCCACTTTTCTACCTGAGGAAGGTGGGTGAGCTTCCTGTCCGACCTGCCTTAAAGGGGCCCCAACAAGGCAAGGCCCTCACTCACCACCAGCACCCCTCCCCCAACTGAGGCAGGCCCTCTGCCTCTCTGAAGAGAGTCCAGCTCTCAAGGCCATGGCTCTGCCCAGAAATGACAGAAATGATCCCTCTGACTTGTCTTCTGCAGATCTGGGTTAGGCAACAGCTGCCAGATGCGGGGGCCTCAAACTGCTTCTGCTGGGAAAGCATCTCCATGTTCAGAGTCCGGAGCATCTGCCACGGCTGGTCCTGGGCCAGGCTGAGGACGAGTGGTGTGGTACAGAGTCAGCAGGAGACTGAAACACCCCAAAGGGAGAAAGTTCCGGAAACAGGGGTAGAGGGAAAAAAGAATTGAGAGTGGGGAACCAGAGCACCCTCCATAGAGAACTGGGCCAGGGCTAAGGCAAGTGTGCCCTTCCAACACCAGTGGGTCCCCAGACCCAGGTGGGAGAGCTGTTGTAGAGGAAACCTCTGGACTGCCAGCTCAGGGTACCTGGGTTCTATCCTAACTCTGCCATCCAGCAGCTGTGTGACCAGGAGAAGCCACTTTCCCTCTCTGGGCTTCAGTTTATCTACTTTGAAGGCTGAAACAACAGAGGAAATGAAATATGTAAAGCACAGAGCCCAGATGCGTGAGCAGGTGCTGACAGACTTCCTTGTCACACACCCAAAAGACATTTTTTGAGCCCTTCCCGGGAGTCTAAGGCCCCTCCCAGCCCAGGTGGTCTACGTCTCTGAAAGAATCCATGTTTTCTTCCCCCATTAGGACCAGCAGGGCCCACCACACCCAGGTCCTAGACGCTCTGCTCAGAGTTGGGTGGAGGGTTGGGGAGCCAGAGAGGAGTTGACAGTAAGAAGGGAAGAAAGCAGGGGTGAAGAGAGGTGGGCTAACCTGGCTACCCACAGCAGGGCCTGACCCTGATGCCTGCCAAGGCTCTTCCTGCACCTGCCTGACGTACTCATCTCACCTGCGCCTGCTCCCTCCCTTCCCAACGACCACACATCCCTGGGGCCACAGCCCTGGACTCAGAGCATCTGGTTGGTGCTGGGGCTCAACATCCGCGGAGCATCTAAGCTAAATTCAACACCCTAAGCCCAACAAGCTAAGCACCAGAGGCTAGAAAAATTAGTAAGACACAGGCCTCACCTTCCAAGAACTTTTAACTACAACAGTAAGAACACCTATTGATTCTACTAGTTAAGATCACACAGCAAATGCAACTGCTGTCAACGTTCAGACAGATGATATAAATGGCTGAAGCAACCTGGCAGAAGGCAGTAGGGCATGGTGGGGTCTGAGGACCAATTGTGGACCAACATATCCTTTTTCAGAGTGGGCCAAAGAAAAGACAACTGCTTCTGGCCACCTTTTATGACATTTTCTGAGTTCTTGCTAAGTGCCAGTCACTGTGTGAAGTGCTTTCATGCATTCTTTCACTGAATTCTCTCAAGAATTCTATGAGACAGCAATTAGTACTGTAGGAGACAGACTCTAAGGTGGTCCCCATAATCCCTGTCTCCTCATGTTCATGCCTTTCTGTAATCCCTTCCTCTTGAGGGTGGACAGGAACAGTGACTAGTTTCCAACCAGCAGAATAACCAATATGCCAATATCTAACCCATATTAGCAAAGGTGGGAGCACGTTGCTCCCATGATTACATTATGTTATAAAAGACCCCGTCTCGCTGGCAGGTCAGTGCTAGAGACTTCCTCTCCTGCTAGCTCTGGAGAAGTGAGCTTCCATGTTCCGAGAGGACCGACGGAGAGGGCCTCCTAGCAAGGAACTGTGGGTGGCCTCTAGGAACTGAGCAGCCCCTAGCTGACAGCCAGCAAGAAGATTTCAGTCCTACAGCCACAAGGAGATGAATTCTGCCAACAAACTGCGTGAGCCTCCAAGTGGATCCATCCCCACGGGAGCCTCTGGGTAGAACTCAGCCATGGTGACACCTGGACCGCAGCCTTGCAGAGGACCCAGCTAAGCTGCACCCAGACTCCGGGCCCACAGACTTTATGAATAACAAATGTGTGTGGTTTTAAGCTGCTAAGTTTATGATAATGTGTTATGAAGCAATAGAAAACTAATATAAGTGTTATCGCCATCTTAGAGATGAGGGGTCTAAAGCCCAGAGACTGAGCAGAGTCACACAATTAGTATGAGGCACAGCAGGGACCAGAGCCCCATCTCCAGACCCCTCAGGCTGATGTTCTCGCCAGGCCCCAGCCTGCTGTGCTGGTCATTGTTCTCTCGGTGGCCACCTAGATATTAGAAGAGGAATCTTACAAGGGCTATTAGAGAGATGAAGGTTACAGAACGAGGAGGGATGGGATGTGCTGGAAGCATGTGGTGGGGCAGCCAGCCCAGGCTGAGGGCCAGGGACAATCTCCGTTAGGAAGTAACAGGCAAGTCCCCTGGGTATGGGCCTAGTGAAGAGTCAGCAACTTTGCATTGCAAGTGAGTGAGTGAGTGAGTGGGTGAGTGAGTGAGTGGGCGAGCTTTCCTGGTCTAGGATCCCCAGGGGAGAGGACTCTCCAAGCAATGTGAAATCACCCTGTTTCTGTGCACTGGCTTCTAAGACACCTTGTCCCAAAGACCCAGGGCCTCTATGACTGGCCTGTGATGCCCAAGACCTTGGAGCACCACTTCCTGGATTCGTCATGGGTGGCTGGGGTAAGGGTGGGAGTTGCTTAGCTCTCACTCTCAGTCACTAAACATCCCCAGACATCTGGCAAGGGAAGAATTACAGGTGGGATGGGAGGAAACACAGGCAGATGGGAGGGCAGGGGGCGGGGGTGAGGGTATGAGCAGACCCAGAGAAAAGAGCAGGAATTAGAAAGGGGACACCCCCCTCCATGGGCCCAGCTGCAGTCTGTGATGGCTGAGCAGACCCAGGGGTCTTTGCAAATGAGCTGGCAGGATGTCATGGATCAGGCAGGGTCCCAGCAGGAGGCAGACAGCACACTTGACTTGGGCCATTTGAGGAGCATTTGATAAAGAGATTATTTTCAAAGGTAAGGGCAGGGTGTAGGAGAGGATGCAGGAGCCTGGACCAATAGCAGCAGTCCAGTCTACTGCTAGACCTGATGGGGCCAGAGGAGGGGACCAGAGCTGGTCTAAGTGGAGACGGCCACCTGAGGAGAGCTGCAGCCTCAGTCGAGGGCTGCAGCCAGATCATGGCAACCCCACAGCGGGTGTCAGGGGGAATAACTGCCCTGCACTCTCTCTCCTTTCTGCCTCCCATATGCTGTGGGGGCTCTGCACGGGACAAGGTGGAGAGTAAGGGCACCCACTGAGGCAGTCCCCACTGGCCAGCCTCCAGGGCACAGCGCAGGGTGGAGAAGTTGGGGAGCAGACCTGGAAGTGAGAAGAGGCCCAATCCCGACTCTACCTCTTCCCAGCTGGGGACTCTGGACGAGCCACTCAACCTCCTCGGGTCTCAGTTTCCTCCTCTGTAAAAGAGGGGTGGCAAGCATGCTTACGCTCAGCTGTTCCGAGTGGGGAATGCAATAATATATTTAAAGACTCCAGATTGAGCCCCACATGCATTGGCTGGCTCCCAGCACTTGGTTTCTAAGAGTCGGCAACAAGAACACAAAATCGGGGCTACTGAGAAGCCAGACGCCAGCCCAGAAACACTGAACACGTGAACAATGAATGCACTGAGGAGAGGCCGGCTCAGCAGGTCTTAGAGTCGCTGTCAGGATGGGAACCCAGACACCCTCTCTCCCTCTGCAGGGCCCTTAGGGGCACACACACTCATACCTGCTCCCAACTTGCAGCTGCGGGAGAGTGGCACCATGCCTCTTAGCCCCCCTGGAGAGAGGCAGCAGCAGGTCTGTGCAGAGCCCGGGGTCTGCACTCAGGGCATGTCTGAGGGGGGCAGGGGCAGGCGGCAGGCCTAGGGCCCAGCTCTGCCTGGCATCATGGTCCCGGCTAGAGGGACACTCCCTGTGTGGAAGCCCTCCCATGTACCCTAGACTCGTGCCATTTAGGTGGGACCCCGGTAGCAACAGGTGGAGGGGAGCTTACCTCCCCACAGGGCACCCAGGGCAGGCCCCTGCCCCTGGATGTCCACTGGCCTAGAGCCCGAACAGCCCAGGCCCTGCCTAGGACAGCCCTCGGAGCCTCAAGGACAGACTCCAGCCCCCCACCCCCGAACCCCCTCTGCCTGTGACATCACTTCAGTGCCCAGAACAAAGGCCCCTGGTGAGACCCGCAAACCTCTGCCCTTTATGTTTCTATCACCCACATCTAAAGTTCACAGGAAGAGGGTTTTCACAGCATCGAGTCAAAACGGCACTGCACACTGCGGTCAGTTTTTTCCGAAAGAAAGGAAGCCAAGATGGATCAAAGAAAAGCAGGTGCAGCAGATTAAGGCCCAGCCCGGGCCGGCAGGGGCGTAGGGAAGGATGTGAGTGCCCCCGGGAGGAGGCCCGTGCGCTCCCAGCTCTCCAGGGAGCGGGAGGCAGAGAGGTGGGGTAGGGTGCGGCTCAGCCTCCCCTGGGAGAAATCACCGAGGGACAGAAGAGACAGCGTGGCCTCTACTGCTTTTTAGGTTGAGAGATGACAACCCAGGGCCTGTGCCGTGAAAGGACCAAGCACAGAGGAACAGGGCTCACTGTGCCGCCTGGGAGGAGCACAGCCCTGGCCAGCACCGGCTCCCGTCCCTCTCCAGCTCCTCTGCCCGTGGAGGCCCTCGAGATAAATCCAGCCAGCCTCCCTCTCCTGCACAGCCGAGCCCTCACCTGCTCCTGCCTGGACCCGACAACAGTCTCCTGCCTGTTCGCCCACCTGGGTTCATGGTGTCGAACTCCAGCCTCCATGCTGGATTGGCAAGTTACCTTTTTCTAAGCCACATAGTCGCCAGTGTTCTTTATGTCTCAGGTGCATCCCAGAGCTCGAAATGGAAACACAAAGTTTCTGCATCTCCTATGACACTGTGATTAAATTGACAAAGTTGCTCTTAAAAATGTGGGCTATAAAATTATTTATTTTACTGTTCCTGTTTTCCTTTTGCTTCATTTTTCTGGCTTCTTTTTCTTCTATTTTATCTTGTATTGAATGAATCCTTTTTAAAAAAGCTTTGTGTTTGTGTGTGTGAGGAATATTGACCCTGAGCTAACATCTGTGCCAATCTTCCTCTTTTTTCTTGAGGAAGATCGTTGCTGAGCTAACATCTGTTCCCATCTTCCTCTATTCTACGTGGGATGCCGCCACAGCATGGCTTGATGAGTAGTGCTAGGTCCACGCCCAGGATCTGAACCTGCCAACCCCAGGCCGCCGAAGCAGAGTGCACAAACTTAACCACTATGCCACTGGCCCGGCCCCAAAAAGCTTTTTTTTTTTAAGTTGTAAAATGTTCCAAACATTTGGAAAAGCACAGGGATTATATAATGAACATCCACCAGCTTTATCAATTCTTAACATATTGACACATTTTTGGGTTTTTTCTTTTCTTGTGGTAAAACATACTAACATAAAATTTACTGTTTCAACCCTTTCAATTTCTTTTAGAAACGACATTATACACACAGTCAAAGGGCCCTGTGACCTCTCTCCTTTGCCCGTCTCTTCTTCCCCAGAGGTAACCACTCTTCTGAACCTGATCCTCCTATAGAAGTGACCCCTGTGACATGTGTTTCACAATGAAGACCACCCATCCAGTGGAGAGGGACATAAGGCCCCAGGTAAAACCCCCCGGCTATCCCCAACCTTAAACTCACTCTCCCAGAAGTGACCATTGTTAAAACTCTCTATGAACATTTCCGGATTTTTTTTATACATTTGAATTATGTTAGCTTGTTTTCTTCTTTGACACAAATGAACTTACACTATGTAGATTGTTCTGCAATTTGCCTTTTGTTTCGTTATTGCTGTGCCTTGGGCATTTTTCCCTGGGAGGACTAATAAATCTACCATATTGCTTTTAACAGCTGCATGGGATTCTACTTTATTCAGTAGTTTCCCACGGATGGGCATTTAGGTGGTTTCCAGCTACTTAGTTATTCTCAACAAGTCTGCACTGAACATTCTTTTTTTTTTTTTGGTGAGGAAGATTTGTCCTGAGCTAACATTCGTTGCCAATCTTCCTCTTTTTGCTTGAGGAAGATTGTCCCTGAGCTAACGTCTGTGCCCATCTTCCTCTATTTTGTATGTGGGATGCTGCCACAGCGTGCCTTGACGAGTGGTGTGTAGATCCATACCCAGGATCCGAAGCTGCAAACCCCAGGCCACTGAAGCAGACTGCGCAAGCTTAACCATTACGCCACTGGGCTGGCCGCCAAACACTCTTGACACATATTTTTACTTACTTGTGGGAATACTGTATATCTGTAGAATAAATACCTAGAAGTGGAGTTTCTGGATAAGAAGATATTGAGCATTTGATGTCTTGAAAGATATTGCCACCGCCCCCCCAAAAATGATCAACTTAAACGCCACCCAACACATGACAGTTGTCTCCCCATGTCCTCAAGAATATCTTTTCACACCATTATCAGCCTTTTGTTATATTCTGTGAACTGTCTGCTCTTATCCTTTTCCCCAGCATTTTATGGGTTTACTTTTTCAATTTGAATCTTTGACTCACCTGGAATCAATTTTAGATGCAGTGAGATATTCTCTTCAATTACACTTATTGCTCTTCTGCTCTGTCAGTGGATTAAGTACCAAGATAAAGGGGAAAGCGTATCTCTCCACTGCTAACAGGCCACCAGCTACCTGATTTTGCCTCCCAACTTAGAGCTAGTCCATTTCAAGGTTCTAGTTTAAGAAACGGAACATTGCCTCTGCCCACCCCTCTTCGTAATGGATGGACCGGACCCAGATGCTCTGCAAACATCCAGTCAATTATTCAACAAATAGGCAGCAACTGATGCAGTCACTGGAATTTCGGTTTTTTCCCGAGGAGAAGCATATTGCCAGAGGAGCAGACCATGGCAGACTATGAACAGTCCACCCGAACCTATTCTCCTTCTTGCATTGCAATGGAGTTGAAGCAGGGCACGTGGCTGCCTAAATAGAAACAGCATTTCTCAGCCCTGTACATTCAGATGGGGGCCTAGGACTACATTCTTACCAGAGGATGATGTGAGCAAAACTGGCTTGTGCCCCGCTGGCTATAACAGTTTCAAAATATAACACAAATTCTTCGACTCTCTTCCCATCAAGAGGTGGGGGGTCTAGGACCCCTCCATTTGAACCTGAGCAGTCTTCAACCAAGAGTACAATGGGAAGAGCCAGCCCTGATGCCCTAGCAGTTAAAAGATCTGTCTTCTCTGCTTCGGCAGCCCAGGCCTGGTTGCCGGGTGCAGAACCACACCACTGGTCTGTCCGTTGCCATGCTGTGGTGGTGGCTCACACAGAAGAACTAGAAGGACCTACAACTAGAATATACAACTATGCACTTGGGCTTTGGGGAGGGGAAAAAAAGAGAGAGAGGAAGATGGGCAACAATGTTAGCTCAGGGCCAATCTTTTTAAAAACAAAGAGTACATTGGGAAGTAATGTGACTTCCGAGGCTAGGGCATAGAAGGCTATGCATCTCCCACCTTGTTCTCTGGGAACACGCACTCTTGGAGCCCTGAGCCTCCATAACAGATGCCCAACTCCCCTGAGGCCACCGAGTTGGAGAGGCCACGTCTGGGTGCACTGGTGCAGGCCCAGCTGAGCTCAGTCTCCCAGCCAAGCACCAGGTGAGCAAACATGCCTCCAGATGATTCATCCCCAACCATTTGAGTCTCCCCGAGTCATTTGCGTCTCCCCCTTCCTTTGAGCCTTCCCAGCTGAGGCCCTAGATGTTGCAGAGCAGAGAGATAAGCCATCCTCCTTGTGTTCTGTCCAAATTCCCCACATTCCTCAGAGACCTACAAAACCTGTGAGGATAATGAAATGGTTGATGTTGCCAACCCATATGCAGCAGTGACCCATCCTCAACTATACAGATGACAATTCCTAGGGACAGCAGAGCCACAGGATGGAAGGAACCTGGGTCCCTAAAGGACCACAAGGAGCCCTCCTGCCAGCTGATAAGAAACTCACTTCAAGGGCTATGTGAGAGAGGAGTCAATGTCTTTATTCCCTAAGCCAAACAAACAAAACAGAGATACAGCAGCGAGCAAGGCCATATTGAGGCAGCATCTCACATGCCACAACCAGAAGGACCCACAACTAAAATATACACCTATGTACTGGGGAGATTTAGGGAGAAAAAGCAGGGAAAAAAAGAAGTTAAGTAGGATGGGAGGGAGGGAGGAGGAGAAGAACATTCTGGCACCGGAAGTGGGTAGAGCATGTGCAAATGCTCCAAGTCAGGAAGGAGAGAGTGAGTTTGAGAAACCGAAAAAAGTAGCCAATGTGGGCCTTGTGGGTCAGGCTAAAGATTTCAAATATGATCTCTAAGAAACGAGAATCCATGGGATCCTTCCAGCAGGAGAAGGACCCAATCAGGTTAGCTGCTGGAAGCTGTAGGGGAACAGACTGGGGGCAGGGAGACCACCAGGAAGCTGATGGAAACCCTGAGAAGTGATTACATCTGAGAGATATTTGGGAGGTGGTTGACAGGATTTGGAGGGTAAGGGGAACTTGTTGAGAGAGAGGAGTCAAGGATGAAACACCAGTGAGACGGTGTCTGGTCTATGAGTAAATTATAATGTCATGGCCAAAGGAAACCCAGCCGTGGCCAAGTTCAGAGGCAGCTCAGAGAAGGAGGAAGGGGATTGGATTCATTAGTGGGTGCCTTTGAGCAAGCCACCTTTTACATCTTTATATCTTTGTCTATAATATGGGCACAATCCACTACACAGGGCTGCTTTAAGCAGAAGGACAGTGGCTGCGTTTATTCGCCAAAAGCCACATAGTGAGCAGTGCCTCTGATGTGTCACAGATAGGATGAATACATAAAGTACATGGCGTGTTAGTGAAAGTGCTGAGAACAAACGAGGCAGGGACAGCAGACAGGGCAGCAGAGGTCAATGTTTAGACAGGATATTCGAGGTACAGGGTGGATCCAGGTTCTGTGGAATCTGAGGGGCATCTCCTTTAGAGAAAGAATATAAAAAATCTTATTTTTGCAAATTTCACAAAAATACGTGGCCATGCGTATAGACGTCTGGGGCCTTGGAAGGGGCAGGTGTGAGCGAGGCGCCCAGAGCAGAAGCTTCAAGAGATTCTCAGTAAACCCACCTCCGCTTGTGAGTAACAGAGCTGTGGGGAGGGGAGGCGTGCAACCGGTGTCATGAAAAGAACCTGTTTTCTGTGACTGAGGACAAGTCATTCAATTACTCTTGACTCTCAATTTCCTAATCTGTAAGTGAGGAAAACAATATCACGTCCTTATAAGGTTTTAAGGAGTAAATAAGGGCATGTGAGTAAAGTTCCTGTCTCATAGTAATAAGCAGTAGTTGTTATTTTAATTTTTATTCCTATCCCACACAGATGGAGAACCATGGTCTCAGCCTTGGGGAGGGACCAGGAAGAACCAAAATAAAAAAAGGATTGTGAGCCCCAGTGTGAGTGCTGGCTCAGTGCCTCTGGGATACATGTGCTGTACATGTGTTCTTTGACGTGTGGAATAGGTGTGTGGCAATGGCTCTCGTGCTATGCTCTGGGGCACAACCTATGGAGATCACACATCCAGGGAAGACCCAGCTGCCCCTACAGACATGATGTGTGAACAGGATGAGCAGAAAGCGTAGAGGCTGGGCATGCAGCTGACATTGTCTTCTTCACACAACTCTTACAACCATCCCCAGAGCCTTCTCTTGCCTGTGAACAATGGCAACTCTTGAGGAAAAACTGATTGCCTTGGTTGCAGAAACAGTCCCAAACAATAGGATCACGGTAGTGGGTATTGGACAAGTTGGTATGGCGTGTGCCAGGAGCACTCTGGGAAAGTCTCTGGCTGATGACCTTGCCCTTGTGGATAAGGGAGAAATGATGGATCTGTAGCACAGCAGCTTATTTCTTCAGACACCTAAAATTACGGCAGATAAAGATTATTCTGTGACGGCCAACTCTAAGATTGTGATGGTAACTGCAGGAGTCCCTCAGCAAGAGGGACAGTCATCTCAATCTGCCGCAGCGGAATGTGAATGGCTTCAAGTTTATTACTCTCCCGATCACTGAGTATAGTCCTAAATGCATCATAATTATGGTTTCCAACCCAGTGGGTATTCTCACACATGTTATCTGGAAAGTAAAAGTGGATTACCCAAGCACCATGCGATAGGAAGCCGGTGTAATCTGGAACCTGATAGATTTCACTATCCTAGAGCTGAAAAACTTGGCATTCATCCCAGCAGCTGCCATGGATGGATTTGGGGAGAACATGGCAACTCAAGTGTGGCTGCGTGGAGTGGAGTGAATGTGGCAGGCGTTTCTTTCCAGACTCTGAATCCAGAGATGAGAATGGACGATGATAGTGAAAATTGGAGAGAAGTGCACAAGATGGTGGTTGAAAGTGCCTGTGAAGTCATCAAGCTAAAAGGATATACCAACTGGGCTATGGGGTGAAGCGGGATTGATCTCATTGAATCCGCGTTTAAACTCTATCCAGGATTCATCCAGCGTCAGCGATGGTGAAGGGGACGTGGGGCATTGAGAACGAAGTCTTCCTGAGCCCTCCACGCATCCTGAATGCTGGGTTAACCAACATTATCAACCAGAAGCTGAAGGCTGATGAGGTCGCTCAGCTCAAGAAAAGTGCAGATGCCCAGTGGGACATCCAGAAGGACCTACAACACCTGTGACTTCTGGGTTCTAGGCTGTAGAAATTCAACAACTCCAGCGTGGTTAACCACGAACCCTGAGTTTTCATTCATGTACGTTGCTTTTATCTTCCTGGATATGTGAATGGGGGCTCGCAGAATCAAAGTCCATGCTTGGTTTATTGCTTGCAATATGAGCCCTTGAATAAATAAAATTAACTATTATAAAAAAAAGGAAAAGTAAAGAGAGAGTGGAGGCTGAGGCCTCAGGCAGGCCTGGATGCCAATCCTGCCCATGCCTCTGCCAGGCTGTGAGCATGGCCGGTGGCTTCACCTGTCTGAGCTGCTGCTTCCTCAGCTGTCACACAGCAGGATGGTCCTCACACTGCTGCACAGGGGCTTGAGGACATAATGTGCAGGCACACACAGAGCGTGAGGTCGCTGCTCCTGTCTTCCTCCTCTTGCCGCTTAGACACTCTCCGGGACGTGTACAAAGGAGGAGACGAGGCTGTGACGGCCTTGGGCACCAGTGACTGAGAGTTCTCCCAGGCCCCGGGTGTGTGGCTGCCACTGCAGATGCTCTCAGGCGTATAACAAAGCAAGCTTGGCCCGTGGCGGGTGATGGTGACGTTCGATGACCTAAAACAGTTAAACCCATAATCAGAGGGTGCTCCAACTCGGCTGCTGTGGGTTTGTTGGCCCACAAGTCACGATCAACTTGCTGGGAGCGCACATCGGCCGTTAGCCCTCAAAGTTCTGTTGCTAAGAGATTATGAACCAAATGATGTTTCTAAAAAATAACCGTGACAGGATGTTCCAGGATAGAGCCATAATAACAGCCCAAACCGAAGGGATATGCTGTTATTGATAAGTCCTTATGAAGAGCTGAGGAATGGGGTGATGGGGAGGGAGCCTGGCCATACACATCCTATGGAAATTACTGGTTTGCGAAGGTTTGGAATGTAACAAAAAAGACTCAGTGATAAAACTGTAAGGGATATAATATAACGTCTTCATGATTCTAAAAGTTCTTCAAGCAGCCAAGATGTATTTGTGGGGCCTGTTATTTGCCTATTCCATGCCTGTTTACGACCGTCTCAGCCACATTCAGTTGCAGGCGGTGACTAACTCTAGCATAGCCGTAACCACCCCTGTTTGGCACAATGCCCGTGGGCAAGAATTGATGAAGTGATTTAACATAGCTGTTTGCAGCCACCTCCACAATTGCTCTGTTGCTGGAGCAACAGGAACCAGTCAACTCACAGAAGGCCAGGTTAGAGCAGGACAGAGGTTCCATCGATAGGGAAGTCAGCAAACAGGCACTGGCAAGAAACTGGTTGTCATTTGGCACCCAGAACAGCTCTGCCCAGGGGGCTTTCCTGGGAAGTGGCAGCAATGCAGCACTGTGTCCTCACCAAAGGCCACTGGGTCACCTCCTGGTGACCACTGTCCAGCAGAAGGATGAGTGCAAAGGAGCTATTATCTCTTAGGAAGGGAGCTCCTGCTCTCTGCCAGCCTCACTCCGGACCTGGGAGCAGAGCAGTGAGATGCCAGCCCTACACGCCCTTCCAGCTGCCCCCCCCCACCTCCTCCCCTGCAACCCCTTCCCAGCCACCCTGCTTTCTGTCTGGTCAGGCCCCCGGCTGCAGTGGCCTCATGGTCTACATTTCATTTCTCTGAGCAGATCATAGATGGCAAGCTGTGTTCTGCTCTCTCGTTTCACACGTGAGGGAGCCAAGATCCAGAGAGACACAATGGGGTGTCAGTCACACAGCTAGAAAGTCAGGAGGCAGACTCGTGTCTTCTACCCCAAATCCCAGGACCTTCACTGCTCACCAGACCCCAAGCACCCTATGATGCGTCGCACAGGAAACCGCTGGGTGTTGCAATAGCTCCCAGAAAGGGGTCAATGTTTCCATGGGCCAACCCTGCTGACCCTGCTGTGTGGCCCCCAGGGGGAGGGAGCAGAGCCACAGGCACTCTGCCTTCCTCCTTCGTCCAAGGGGCAGAAGCAGGGAGTCATGAATCAAGTGAGTCATTAAGATCCCAGACTGGGAAGTTTATTCTGCTGCTCGCTACCTGGGTGACCTCAGACTAGTGACTTAATCTTCTGCAATGCTGTTTCTTATCTAAAAATTAGGACAAGACTAGAACCTACCTACTTCATAGGGTTGTTATGAGGAACGCATGAGATTAAACAGGTAAAAGTGGTTAACAGGGTGTGTGGGAAACACTCAATAAATGATAATAGCGGCGGCAGCCACAGCTGTAACAATATCGTCATTTTCACTACCACCATCACCACCATCCACTTCTGCTCGGGACCCGGGGTGCAAGTAGGTGACAACTGGAGTGCCATGGTAGTCCCCAGTGGTGACTGGTGTGTACCATGAGGACCTCTGGTGACAACGGGACACATTTCTCAGGGTTCCCGGTGACAGATCCTAAATGTTTCAGAAGCTGGGCTCAAAGAACAAGGCAGCAGCATTGTGGTTTCTGTGCCTGTCCAAACACATGTGCTTCCAATTGGCTCCCCTGGGCTGGAATTCCCCGGTGCCCAGTCCAGCACAGCTCCCCCGACTGCCTAACGCCCCCCACCCTGAATCATGCTGGGCTTCTGCCCTTGGCCAGGCCTGGGGCCCTCAACGGTGGACTGCTTCCTCCCCACCACTTAACAATTCTGCCCCTTGGAGTGGGAAAGAGCTGGCCAGTCCATGGCCCCCCTCAAGTGTGTCTGAAAGTTGCTACCCAGAGAAGGGCATCGAAAGGGGTGCTGGGGGTTGGGGGGTGGAGATGAAGGCTGAGGTGGAGGGGTCATGAATTAACCAGCCCTGCCACTTGGCACCCACCCCCAACACAGCGGCTCCAGTTGTCCTGTGGGGTCAGGATGCTGTTTCTGCCGAGTCATCCTTTCTTGCCCAGAGGGATCCTGGCCCAAAGCCACATTCCTAGTGGGGTCTGAGTGCCACAGAGTATGCAAACTTCCGTTCTCACCAGCCCCCAGACCTCCAGCCCTGCACACAGGCTGGTCTCTCAGCAGCCTCTGCTGGCAGCGAACTCTCCTCCAAGTCTGTGTGTGTCCCCCCAGAGCTCCATCCGGCCCACCCCAGACCCTGAGCTCCAGGAGAGCTAAGAACATTCCACAGGGAGGGAAGGGCGCTAGCATGCAGCGCAGGGGGGGCAGGGTGGGGGAGACTGGACCTAAGGGGAGGGGGCTGCAGGGGGATTAAGGAACTATTTAAAATTCCTGCCTGCCCACTTGGTGGGCCCTCCTGCCATTGAGGGTCCAGCATCCCCTTCTTGTGCAAAACCTCGGTGTCCCCAGACAAGCAAGCTGGCCCCACCGTCTCCAGCGCTCATGTTCCAGGAGCACATTTTGAGCACCTGCTGTGTGCCAGACACTGTACTAGGCACTGGCCCCACAGCTGTGGACAAGGCAGATGCGGCCCAGTCCCTGATGTCTCTCCCATCCTTTCCAGGCCCACAACCCTTGCCTCTACTCCTGTTCTCATCGCAGACTGCTTGGGTTAAAATCTTGGCTCACCACTTCTTGCTGTGTGACCTTGAGCAAGTTACTTTACTTCTCTGGACCTCCATTACCTCATCTGTAAAATGGGGGCAGGCTAATACCTACCTCATAGGGATGTTAAGAGAGGTAAATGAGTTAATACATGTAAGATGTTTAGAACAGTTTCTGGCACAAAGAGCTCAATGTGTGTGTGTGTTGTGTGTGTGTGTGTGTGTGTGCGTTTGACACTGTGCCTTGGCTCAGGCTGTTCTCTACCTTGAATATCTTTCCCCTTTTCTTCGAGAGTCTGTAAGTTCAGCCTCAGTAGAGTTTCCAGAAGGGAGACAGATGGGGGACAGGCCTAAGGTCAGGCCACAGCCCTGCTAGGGCCACCAACACTTGCAGAGCATTTTCCTGTTTGCCAAGGATCTTACATATCCCTGCGAGGCAGACAAGGGAGGGGGCTCGGGGAGGTAAGACACCTGCCCCAGGTCGCAGCCCTAGTCAGGGTTGGACCTGAGAGTGGAGCTTGGGTCTTCTGACTACAAGTAGCTCTGTCCCTGTTCCACCTCCCAGTGCTGGTCCCCAAGAACCTCCAGATGCTCTGAGGCCATCGCTAGAATCTCAGAGCTCCCCCGAGGCTCGAGACCCAGAGGATGGGGCCTTCCTGGCCCTTCCGAGTCAGTAGGGTTTGTCTCAGAGCTGGACAGGGCCAAGGAAGGCCTCAGGACAGGGGGCGCGGGCCTGGCAGAGCCCTGAGGAGGGCCTGCAGGAAGAGCTCAGCCCAGGAAACTCTGAGCAATGCCGGCAGACCACAGGGCCCCGGGCTTCCTGCCCTCTCCACACAGGCTGCCCTGTCAACGTCAACGGGTTTGTGAAACCCTGCTGGGCGGGCAGTGGGGACTCGAGGGGCCCCCGAGTTCACTGGCTGTGGTCACTCTGCTCCTTCACAGCCCAGGAGAAGGTGGCTTTCCAAAGACTGCCATCTGCATTGTAATGGGATCCAGCTGCTGCAGGAGACGGGCACCTGATGGGGGTGCCACCATCTCGGGGCCCAGGCCTCCAGGCTCCAGAGCACCTCCTGGGCCCCCACAGATGCAGGGAGCTGCTGAACGCAGCTGTGGGGTGGGGTCCGTGGTTGAAGGACTTTGGGGTAACAGATAACGTGAGTTACAAGCCCTTGTTCATAGCTTTGCTTACTGTGTGACTGGGCAAGTTGGTTAACCTCTCTGTGCCTCAGTTTCCTCATGTGAAAAATGATGATGAAAACCACCTGCCTCCCTGCAAGGATTAAACAGAATGATGTATCTGGAAGGTCTGGAGCAGAGTGAGCTCTCCATAAATAGAAGCTGTTGTGTTAGCAACCACTATGAGTGGCAACGGTGCAAAGACTATTGCATTTCTTTGATTTTGAAATTTTAATTAAAACCACCCAGATCCAATCTACCCTACTTGAAGGAAGTCTATACCTTCCTCTTGAAGTCTCTTCTCCCTCTAAATTTTCCAAGAACCCCAAGTCTTATGTGCTCCAGAAGAGGGAGGTGGAGGGTCCAACTTCCACCCCAGAGCCAGGAGAACTGGAACTCTGAGCAGTCCCACTGCCTATTACTGACACTATTCCCATGAGGTCAGAAGGAGGAAGCTGGTCCTGTGCCATGCAGGGCCCCACAGGGCCACATGGATCTTGCAGGGGGATGATTCCCAGGATGGCCAAGGGTGCCGGTGCCTCTGTCCTGCTCCCACGCTCGTGGCCTCTTCATGCCCATATGTGGCCATTCCCAATGAGGAGTCTGCGGGGCTCCTGGGTCCATTCCTCCCAGTCTGGCTGGGGCCTGAGTCCCTTTTCCTTCCCCAGGATCCATGCTGGGGTTGGGTCTACTTCTCCTCTCCAGACCCCAAAACACATGGTTCCTCCGTGGTTCCTCCGTGTCTAAAAGTCCCTAGAAAGCTGTACACCTCGGCCACCCCCAGCACCAGCCCTCGACAGTCAACCCCACTGCTAATTCTCTGCCCGCAGACCACCCAGGTCACTCTCGCACAGAACAGAGACACAGTGGTCTCGGGTGGGCCGTCCTGTGTATTAGTTTTCTTCTCAGTAACTGGACAGCAGGGAGAAGCCAAAGCTGAGGCCAGGGCAGGAGGGGAGCCCTTTTCTCTTTATGCCCGAGGAGCCCCAGATGTGAGCTCCTGGAACAGGGAGCCAGGGCCTCAGAGGGTTCCATTTCAGCATCGTCTGGCTCCTGGCTCCAGAGCCTGAGCTCTCACCAACATGTCCGTATGGCTCAATGAATGCTTGTTGACTGACTGACTGACTGATTGACTAGAGCAAAAAGACATTTCTGAAGGATGAGGGATAATGCAGAGACGTCTGGTTGGACAGAAGAGGGGAAAATGGACTAGGCAGACTAGGGCAATGGGGCAGTGAACGGGTCTGCAGGAGGGGTGGGCAGCCTGTGGGAGCAGAGGAAAAAGGATGCATTTCTAGGGTGGTCTGAGCAAGGGGCAGTCAGGGTGGTGCTAGGGTTGCTGAAAGACCCAGGAGGCATCTCTGGGAGGACCCTGGAGATCACTGGACTTCTCCAGGTGCACGGTGGAGGCTGGGGAGCAGGAGGGCAGGACCCCGTGGAGGCAACCGCCCCAGTGGAGGAAGTGTGGGGGAGGTGGCCCCCAGGGAGATCCAGAGGCAACCATCGAAACTATAACTCCCCTCCGTGAAGGCACCCCTGGGTGTTGTGCACACCGTAAATCAACAGGAAGCACACTGCCCTTAACAGTGTCCAGAGCCCAGGTTGCCCGAGAGAGGGGCTCCCACTGCCTGGAGGTGGCTCCAACATCATTTATGTCCAGCTCAGTGCCCTGTGCTGAGACCTAGGCCTCCGAGGCCTCTGGGGCTTGAGCAACCTGGGGTGACCTGGGCTCTCTCAGGAGCAATGAGCACAGGGAGTGTCTGAGGGGGACGGGAGCAACAGCCAGGGCCACTGCAGAGACCACTGGAGCCACAGCCTTTAGAGCCCAATAACCTGGTTCAAACCCCAGCTAGGCCACCCACCAGCTGTGTGACAAGGTACCCTCTCTGAGTCTCAGTCGTGCACAATGCCAAAAGAATGACCCTCGTGGAGCCATTGTGAGGATTCAGTGGGAGGACATAAAGCACTCAGCATGGAGCCTAGCATGTGGCACGTAGGATAATGGTGGCCTCATGTGACATTGTGCTGGTAAAGGTGTGCCAAGGAACCAGGGAAGGGTGACAGAGACTTCTCCCAGCCTTGTGCCTTTCCAAGAACCTACCTGGCATCTCTCCCTCCTCCAGCTGGGGCTCCAGGCCCAACTGGAGGGGGCTGGGCCTTGGCCCAGAGAACAGGAGGTTTCTCACCGTGGCAGGGAAATTGCTGGGTTGGGGGTGTGGGCAGCCACAGTGACCGTCTCTCTGCAGGACGGATGCGGCTTTGCTGACAGAGAGTCTGCGGCCTGGACATGCCAGCGGTGCAGGTCTGAGGTCAGCAGTGGGGAGCCGGGCCCGCCGCGGCCTCACCGCTCCCAGCAGGGCCCCACCAGGGCAAAGGCATCTGCTTTCACTCAGCTGCCCCTTGGCCCAGGGAGGGATGGGGGCTGGGACCTCCTCCCCAGGCCTGACTTCTCACCACACAGAATGGACGCCGAGGGCGAAGAAGGACCGGAGATCAAGGTTTGCTGTCGTAGGTCACTAAAGCGACATCCTGCACTGGCCCCTTTTTGCAAGGCCATGTCTAATCCAGCCCCATCAGTCCCCCAGCTCCCCACACCCTGTCACAAGCCTCTGGCTTGTTCCCCACTCCAGGACCTTGCACTCACACCCTGGAGGCCCCTTCTCTGCCCTGCGCACGGCTGACCCCCATCCTTCAGCTTAAACCCCATTTCCTCAGGAAAACCTCCCCGACCCCCATTTGGTCCCCATGAAACAATCTTGTAGGGCACAATCTGGTTTGTACTCATGTATTTATCTGTGAGGCTATTTCACGCCTGCCTCCCCTCTAGGCTGGAAGCCCCGTGCAGGTAGGAACTGTGTCTGTCTTCCTAAGACTGTGTCCCTAAGATCCAGCACAGGGCCTGGCCCAGTACGTGCTTGACAAATACTTGTTGAATGAATCATGCCTCATAATTTTTCTAGCAGTTTCCTCCAGTCATCTTCAGTGTTTTGATCATCACTGGATCCCTCTAGGATAGTCAGTGCCTACACTCATTTTACAGGCCCAGAGTTGAGGTCAGAGGTGAGTTACTGGCCCCTGGCTCCTAATCCTGTGCTCACCCTTATCTAGGAGAAGGGGTTTATGCTGGGAGAGGAGAGGTGTGTGCCGTGGACTCAGCAACCAGAGAGAGGGCTGTGAGGGCCAGGGGAGGGTGGGGTGCTGCTGGACCCCTCTGGCAGCCAGGTTCCCCCATAAATAATGTACCAGTCAACCTGAAGCAACCCCATTTCCAGAGAAAGTCCAGGCCAATGCCACTGAGGATGTGTCTCAGCAGCCCCCCAACTCTCACCCCCAGTGACCCGCTCAGAGACCCCCAAGCTGGAGTAGCCTGCTTCTCCCCGACGAGGGGGGTGAGCTTTGCAGTCAACTACCCTGGGGTCAAAACCAAGTGCAGCCACGGACAGCTGGGCCGTCTCAGACAGGTCACTCACCTCTCTGGGTCTCAGTCTCCTCGTCTGTACAATGGTGCAATAACAGGCTGAGGCTTCCACTAGCCGGTGAAGGTCCAGGGCCCAGCTCTAAGGATTAGGTTTCTGTGCTGTCACGCCCTCAATGGCTCACGGGCACCCTCTCTCTGGCATTAAGTGGTTTTTCCGTTGGTGGTAGACAGGCCTCATGCCCCTCTCCCTGGGAGTGCCTTGGGGACAGGGGGCAGTCTCTGTCTCATGCCAGCCTCATGAGACAGCTCCCTCTGACCCCGTGCCTTGTCTAACATGGCCAGGGTGGCTGCTCAACTGATGAGCGAGTACGTGAGAGTTTGCTTGGGTCCAGAGCAGAAGCTCTGCTCCTGTCCTGCTGACCAGAAGACCAGGGCGCCGGGAGGAGGCCCCTGTCCTGCCTGGACCTGATGGCTGGAGGATGAGGGCCGAGGGCGGTGCTGTGGAGTAAAGGGGACCTTCAGAGAACCTGTGAGTTCCAAAAGAGGGAGCAAGAAACGCCTGAGGAGAAGGAGGGTATGACCAGAGTGGGGCAGAATCCAGAAAAGAGGCTGTGATGGGGCCCCGCGAAGGGTAGATTTGGCCTGGGACCCAAGGGGTAGCCCCAGGGCCTGCAGAGACAGGAAAAGGGTGCCTCGAGACAACAGGACAAGGAGCCCAGACCTTGGCCTGCAGGTGGGGAAAAGGAGGCCTAGGAACCTGGGAAACAAAGACACGAGCGTGCCACCTTGGATGCCAGGGCTCACAGGGTGTCTGTCCCACTCTTCACCAGGATGGAACTGCACCCTGGGTACCCTAGTAGCTCCTATCTAGACCAGGGCCTGGCACAGAGCAGGGCCCAAGGAACACTTGTTAAAAGAATGAAAAAGAAGAGATTTTTCTATGAGCCTCTTAACTGGTCTCCGCCTCCTCGAGTCTGCCCTCCTTACAGCCATGTCCAGAAGGCCGCCCCGGGGAGCGAACTCCGACCCCAGCGTCCCGACTCCTAACTGCGGTGCCTCCCCTCCCACTGCAGCCAAAGTCACACACTAATGGCCTGTGAGCTAAATCCGGATCACAGACCTTTCCGCTTTGGGCTACGCCCTGTGTTTTTGTTTTGTTACGTGTTAAATTTGAATTAGTTGCTAACATCTCAAAAGGAAAGTGCCCACATACAAATCTATGTTTCCAGTTTCTCTGAAGAGTCCCGTGGGTGACATATCACACGGGGCCTGCCTACCCACCTGGGACTGTGGCCGGAGTGGCTGGGAGAAGGCCTGCCCTGCCCAGACCAAGCTCTTCCTGCACCTGCATCTTCACCCCGCCCATCCCACCCCGGCCCCTGCAGACAGCAGAGCGTGCAACCCCAGCCCACAGGCTAAAGGCCAAACTCGTCCACCAGGCCCCCAAGGTCTCCGGGAAGCGACGCTTGGGATGAGCTTCTCCATCTGTCTGTCCCTACTGTCCTTGTCCCTCAGATTCTGGCCGCATCACTACCTCTAGTTGTCTGCCTCCTTGTGCTCTTTCACGCCCTTGTGTGCTTGCACTAGTGGACCTCAGCCTGTGGTGCCTGTCCCCACCGTGCGGACCCCGCCAATTCCCATCTGGTCTTCAGTGTAGGCTCAAGGCCACTTGGTGGTGGAGCCTCCTGCCACCTAGAGCGAACAGCCCCTCTGTGCCACCACAGCAGGGTACCCACAGCCACCCACATGTGGCTCCAGTTCTCTGCATTGCACCCTGGCTGTGGGCTCAGGGCCATGGGAAACACAGCTCTGTGTCCCCTTATGGCTGGTACCCACAGGCCCAGTCTCAGACCTAGAGTCTCAGGACACTCCTTGAGGGAATGAATTAGAGAGAAGCCCTTGATTTCATGGGTGGCAGCTGCATAAAAAATCCCCAACAGGGGTCGGCCCAGTGGCACAGCAGTTAAGTTTGCATGTTCTGCTTTGGCATCCTGGGTTCACCAGTTTGGATCCCTGGTGTGGACCTATACACACCACTTGTCAAGCCATGCTGTGGCAGGCCATCCCACATATAAAGTAGAGGAAGATGGGCCCAGATGTTAGCTCAGGGCCAGTCATCCTCAGCAAAAAGAGGACGATTGGCGGCAGATGTTAGCTCTGGGCTAATCTTCCTCAAAAAAAAAAAAAAAGAAAAGAAAAATCCCCAAACAACACCAAAGAAATCAAGAAACCTTTGGTTTGTGGCCTTATCAAGGGCTTCATTTTATCACATCTACTTCCAACCAACACACACTGCCCTGCCAGTTCCAGGACAGACTCTTCCTCAATCGGGCCAGCTCCAGAAAAACAAGAAAATGGGACAAATGTTATTTTTGGACATGTACAAACACACGCACACACACACACCACTTACATCAGCCACATGCATGCACGTCCCATGTCCACTACCATCATGCACCTCCTCTCTCACCCCCAGCTGGGGGGGCCATGCCTCTTTCATGTTCCAGGCCTTTCCTGACCCAAATGGCTGTGTCCTGAGCTCTCAGCCAGGCCTACTCCTTGCACCCAGCCTGCTAAATTGATCGTGGAGTTGGACAGCCCAGGCCCAGAGCTAGAGGTAGAGACTGGTATCAAACCTGGGAGTTAAAAGAGACTTCAAGACCCGCCCATTTTACAGATTCAAACAGTTGGCCCAGAGTCAGAGTCCCAGGGGCAGGGCCTAGCCGGGGTGAGGGCGGGCACACCCCCTGACCCGCCCACCCACCCCGGCCCTTCGCCCTTCCCGGAGCCCTGGCACGCCAGGCGACACTTAATCCTCACCGCGGCCAGCCGGCTGGGGCGCTGGGTCCCGCTGGCCCCCTTTGCAGATGTGGAACAGCCCACACAGCCAGCTCCTGAGTGGCAGGGCCAGCTCTGCCCCTCGTCTGCCCAGACCTGGCCTGGAGCCTCCTTCTTCACCACCAAGTTCCGAGAGTCACCCCTGGGTGACGGGCTTGACAGGGACCCGGAGAGAGGAAACGGAAACTAATACACCTACCCAGTGGTGCCATACACGGAGCTGGCATTCACATTCGCTGTCGTGTAGATTTGTATATTTAATGAGATTATCTTCCCACAGCCAAAAGTAAAATGTCTGGAAGAAGGGGCAGTTTTTTCTCACTGCCTCTGACCCCACTGGGGCCCCAGTGGGCTGATGGAGCCACTGAGACATTTCAGGAGAGGGAGCCGGGCACTGTCTATCAGTTGCCTCCTGGGCCAGTGAAAAGAGGAGACTCAGGCTCCGCGGGTGAGTCATTGGCCCAGGGGCATCTCCAGGACAGAACCCAGGTTGGCCTGCCTCTGGCCCTTGCCCCGGCTGTGTGCCCCCCAGCCTCGGGTCTACCCACCAGACAGAGAACAGGCCCAAGCAGTACCCTGGGAGGCTGGGGAGTGTTAGCGGGAGGAGGCAGGGGGACTTCCTCCCTAATAAGCCCAAGGTCTCCTCCCCCAGCCCTGGGGTGGGCATCCTGGGTCAGCAGAGGTGTCAGTCCTCCTGGGCACCGGCCACAGCACTGGGAACCAGGGCTCCAAGGGTGGCAACTCAGTTCTTCTTGGCTGCCTCCGACTCTGCCTCCTGTTGTCCTGGCTACCCTAGCCAAGCCCATTAATCACCTTCACTTGCCAATCCCCCAGGAATGTGGCGGTCTCATAAAAGTCAGCCCTGGGTTAAACAAACAAACCAACCTGGAGGCCTCTAAGTCAGCTGCAGAGGCTCCACCAGGTTTCTGGCCTCTTTCCTCTGCTCGGCACGCAGCACCCCCCCTCACCCCTACTGCGCCTACCACCACTGAGATCTCAGAGCCACCCTCCCACACACACCCCAGAACTAGGAGGGAAAGGTGTCATCCGGTGAAACCACCTTTAGATTGGGGAGTGGGTGCCCAGAAGTCTGAAAACTGCCTCCCCCTGCCCAGGGCCTCCCCTCTCCACCTGCTCCCACCCCACCACCATCTGTGGCACCCACTCTTCCTCAGGACTCGCAGGGCATATTTGGCGTCTAGCACCCCACTCCCCAATCCAGGGCTCTGCAAACCACCTTTCATCCTACCCAAACCACCTCTCATCCTAGCCTGTCCCCACCCTCGAGGGAACAGGACTTGGCTCTGGGGAGATTTCCCTATGGAAGTGAAGAGGCCAGAGGAGTTGGGGCCACTGGGAGGCTCTGGGGGTAAGTCTCTTCCTGCCCCCATCCTACCCTCTTCCACCCCCTCCTCAATTCCTAGGACTCAGCACCAGTAAAGTCCCACGGGCCCTGGCCTGGGGGCAGGTTCAGTCCTGCCTCAGGGACTTTCTGCTGAAGGGAAGAGGGACCCACACCCCTAAGTGAATATAAACAAGGGGGAAAATATGCAAACACTCAGCCAACTCACCAGAAGAGAAGAATCCACAGCTGGACAGAGGGATGCACACAGGTGCGGACCACACTGCTGCTCAAGTGAGCGGGCCAATCCAGGGCTGCGGCTCCCAGTGCAGGGCCCAGGACCTCCAGGGTTCCCAAGCCACTTAAAATATTTCAGAAAGCCAACGGACATCCTATATTTAGCCATGGTGAGGCTACTGGGGTTAACAAAAATTCCAAGGCTTTGCATTTGGCTGGAATTACATCAATGCAGAAACACTGGCCATCTTGTGCTGATAAACATTCTAAGGGTCCATGTACAAGTATCAGATTGAGGAAATGGAGAAAGAAGTAATAACTTAACAACAGCTGTTTAATAAATTTTTTCCAAACATGGAGTTTGTTGTGAAGAAAATAATAATATGGATCGTAGATGTTTATTTCCTTAATATACAAAGAGCTCCTACAAATCAATGAGAAAAAGATGAATAACCCTCCCCCAAAATAATCAAAGGCCAATAACATAGGATTCACAAAAAAGGAAAGGAAAGAAATTCAAACAGCTAATAAATAAAGAAAAGTATGCTCAGCCTCACTCTTAAAGTGATATCATTTTTCACCTATCAAATCAGCAGAGATTTAAAAGTTTGATAATCCCAGTATTGGTGTGCATATAAGGAAATGGGCATTCTCATACATTATTGGGGGAACTTTAAATTGTTAGTGTTTTTGGAAGGCAATATGGGAACATATCTTCAAATTTTAGTCAGCTGGCAATTAGCCTACAAATATAGTTGTTCATCTCAGCACTGTTTGTAATGGCAAAAATTGGAAGCAGTCTATAAATATCCTTCTCAAAAGGAACTGGTCATTCAAACCTTTACAATGGACTTGGCAGTCATTACAAAGAATTGGTAGATCTACAGATATCGACAAGAAAAAAATGTCCAAGATATGATATTAAATGAAAAAAAAGCAAGCTGTAAGACAACATGGTTATAGTACGGTCTCATTTGTATTTTAAAAAAAAGAAAATGCACATAGGGGCTTGTAGCTATATATGCTTGTTTATAAAGGAATAAACAAGAAATCATTAGGAGTGGTTCCCTGGGGAACAGCATGGGGCAAGGGGAAAGGGCACACAGAATGCTTTTGATTTTTATAGGCCTTTCTCTGCTCTTATAGTATTTACCATAATTTTTGTAATTTTTAAATCAATTGTTTTTATTGAGGGATAATTGACATATAACTTTATATTAGTTTGAGGTATACAACACAATGATTGGATATTTGTATAGAAATTGATTTTTAAGGGGTCACTGGCAAGGAAAGGATGGGGGCCCCCAGTTTAGAAGCTCCAGATTATCGCCAAGAATGGGCCATCGGAAGACGAAAGACGAGGCCAGCTGCAGCACGGAGGAGGGGGGCCTGCAGGAGCAGGCGTCTCTTTCATCTGCAAAAAGAGGGCCGTGGAGGGAGGTCTGCCCTCTTGGCACCCCCGTGCCAAATGGAGGCTGAGGAGAGGAACAGACCCTTAAATACCAGCACCAGCCTCGCAGGGGCAGCTGACTCGCCCTGGGGTCTGGCCCAGCCCCTCCTCTGCTCACTCTGCCTCAGGGCCCCTCCTTCTCTCTCTCACCCAGGCCTGGACCAAATCTCTGACCCACAAGAACGGAATTTGCACAAGAACTTTTCTAAAAGGAAAACAGAAAGTGAAAAGGCCAACCAAGAGATGGCTGTTTGAGAACAGGTTTATGACCAGAAGATCTTACAGCTGGGCCAGAGATGCTGGGGCGAAGGGTGGGGTCCTCTGGGAGAGGAGGACTTTTCTGGTCTTTGTGGGATTCCTCCTACCCCCACCTTAACTGCAGTCCTATGGAGGCAGAGTGGGGTCACAGGGCCCTCGACTGTGATGTCAGCTCCTGAGCTTCTTAACAGGGTTGTCACTCTGCTTCCCTGACCCTCAGTATCTTCATCTGTAAAGTGGGGACTGTGGTACCTTGAGGGTAGATGTGAGAAACAGAAATAATACAAACAAACATTACAGCACAATGTTTGCCATATAGCAAGTGGTCATTAAAAAGTATATAGTTAACTAATCTTATTGTGGTAATCATTTTGCAATATATTCACAGATCAATTCATTATGTTGTACACCAGAACTTTAACACAATGTCACATGTCATCATGTCTCAATAAAGCTGGGGTGGATGGAAGCATATATAACTATATCTGTTCACCAACATTCTCCAAACACAGCCTCACCTCCATGCCTTTGCTCAGGTGGGTTCCCCTTTCTGGGATGCCCCTCCTCGTTCTCGCAAAATCTTACTCATGTGTCAAGGCCTAGCTCCAGTGTCACCTTTGTCAAGGCTTTGGTAGCCCTGGCTGAGCAGAAGCGTCTCTCCTCCTCAGGGCTTTGGGCGCTTTGTTCGCAGCCCTCCCAGCCCTTCCCGCAGACTCGCGCGGGAGTCCTCTGCCCTATGCACTGGGGGTCTTGGGCCAGGATGCTGTCCTGGCTGGACACTGCCCTTCCATCCTTGTGTCCCTGTCCCGCTGGATCAAGCTTTGTCAAACGCCCACAGGAATGACTCCCCGTAGGGAGGGGAGTGAGCAGGGGAGTGGAACTGCTTTCTCACTAGTTGCATTCCGGCATTTGGTTTGATTCCAAAGGGGATGGGGTGCCCTGAGGGGCCCAACTCAGATACCTCCTGATGCTGGGGCTCCCTCCGCTGGGAGGGAGGGGCTGGGGCACCAAAGGCAAAGGGGCAGAGCTGGAGAGCTGGCCTGGGGGTGGGTTATGCCCAGGAAGGGTGGATGCCCACCCCCGTGCTGTCCCATCAGGTCACCCAACCTGGCAGCTTCAGGGGCCACACAGTGGCCTTTTGAGGAAAGGAGCCGGCCTGCCCACCCCCCCAAGGCTGTGCACAGCTGGCCCCTTCCCACCAAGCCGGGTGCTCCTCCCCACTCCCAGAAGGGCCTCCCCACCCAAGACCTGGGCTAAGGAAACGTCATGGGTAAGTCCTGCCCCCTGCTGGCCTCCAAGGGAATGGCCCTTCAGCTGGCAAGCTGGGGACAGGGGCTGAGAGGAGCT
The DNA here is from genome assembly GCF_041296235.1 of Equus asinus. Lineage (NCBI taxonomy): Eukaryota > Metazoa > Chordata > Mammalia > Perissodactyla > Equidae > Equus > Equus asinus. Next base: position 42,167,238 of record NC_091805.1, on the reverse strand, counting down.
GGGGGGCTGCCTGGCCACACTGTGTGGGATTGATCCAGAAGACAAAGACCTCCCCAGCCCTGGTCTGGATAAAATCCACCCCAGGTCTTTCCCATTGGTCTGTGGGTCTCACCATTCCACCTTACTGGCTCAAGTCGGAACCCCGCGGCCTGGCAAAGCCCTCCAGGACCTGGTTCCAAGGTCCCTTTCCAGACTCACTTCCCACCACTCCCTCCCAAAGCCCCTGGCCTGGGTAAAGCACCTGCTGTTTGTCCTTCGAATACACACCCCTGTGTCCTAACCTCCAGCCTCGCAGGTTCTCCCCGCCTCCAGCAATGCCTTTGCCTCTCCTCTCTGCTTCCAGAGCCAGTACAAGTCTCTCCTCCCGGCTGACTCTCAGCTCCAGGCAGCCTCACCCTGCTGAGTCTGTCCTCTACACTCGTTGGCCAGAGTTCAGTCCTGTCCCCTGCCACTTGTGCCCACCCTAGTCCCATCTGCAACCAGACCAAAGGATGGTCACACTGGAACGTGCACAAGCCCAGAGGTTCAGCACAGAGCCCCGCACAGTCGGGGAATGATCATAGCTGGGCGGGGAAGGTAAGCCATCCTGGCACCTCCTGCTCCCATTCCTTCCACCAGCTGCAAGGCTTTGGGGAGGCTGGCAGGGTCCCTTGGGACGGAGAGGGATGGTCTCAGTTTAATGTGTAGGGCACTGGTCAGCCTCCAGGCTCTGTGTCCTCCCAGAACTAGCATCCAGGAGTCACCGGCTGTCAAGGTGAGTCAGGAAAGGGGGACACCCCCTGACATGCAGCCGGACATAGGAGGAATCTGTGTCCATGGGACGCCGACCCCTCCTCAGACCGTTTCTTTACATCCCCAAGACTCAGTTTCCCCGTTCATGAAATGGCCCTGTTAATACCTACTTTGTAGGATTATCGAAAGGAAAAGAAATAATACCCATTAAGCACATCACACACCTCCTGGCAAAAAGGTGTTCAATAAATGAGAGCCACTATCATGAATGGCAAACATGGAGAAGCTACAAAGTTTCCAGAATCTTCCAAGTCTGCTAGTGTTCCTGACTGGAAGCTGCTTTGGGCCTCTACCCACACTTTGTCACCAGCTGGATGAGCAAATCCAGGCGGGACACAGATATCCCTGAGCAGCCCAGGCTGGGAGACACAGCTGTCTGGGCCTCTGTCCTTCCCAGGGATGGTGTGCTCTGGATGGACACCACAGCCCACCCCTCCTGACTTCCTGCCTTGCCCTTCAGGACCTTCCCTGGACATGCAGCTTGCTGGTTGGAAGGGCATGGCAAGGGCCTCAGCCTCTGCCCTGTGCCTGCATCCTGGTAATGTCCTCTCCATCACACGGGCTCTCCGTCTCCACTGGGCAGCCCAAAGGAGAGAGGTGGGATGGGATCAAAAGGGGTTTTGAGGAGTCAGGGAGCCAATTAGGACTGGACTGCCCAGTTCCCCACTGTAGGGGGAGCTCCCCAATCCCGGGGCCATGCAGGCAAACTCCATCCAGTGAGGTGGCCGCCCTGGCCTCAGTTTCCTCATCTGTAAAACACCAGGCTGGGCCTGGCCACCTCTGAGGACCCTCCCACAGGGACTGTCTGATTCGGCCTTCCCTCTCCTGTCTTAGATTCACCTGCTGTCCAGCAGGGGGAGCCCGCACCTCTTCCCAGCCGGCCAGAGCCAGGGCCTGGAGGCTGGCCAAGGGTCAGGAAATGTTCTTCCTACATCCCAGTTGTGCAGGGCATGTGACATGCTTAGTGCTGTGCCTGGCCAGGGCAAGCATGCAATAAGCAGTAATCGTGGTTGTGCCCATTTCAGATCAGGAAACAGATTTAAGAGTTTAATTTGAACCCAGGGGTTCAGGAACTGATGATGATCTGGGAGGCCCCAGGAGGCAACGATACTATCTCTGAGTATCTGAAGGCCTTGTCTTAAAAGAGGGGGCACATTGGGTGGATGTCCCGGGATGCAGGCTTCACACAGGCCGATGGAAGAATGTTCTAACGGTCAGAGCTGGCTGGCTGGAAGAGGGACTGCCTTGGCTGTCTGTGAGCATACTGTCCTAGGGAGTGTTTCAAGGAGTCAGGGTTTAAGGGATGGTGGGTCTCTCTAAGGTCCCCTCCAGCCCAGGGGGCCATGTTCTGAGAGGACTGAAAGGCCAAGCACAGGGGGTGCCTGCCTGGAGTCACAGCGGCCACTGCCCTTCAGGGGGCTTGTTTCCCCCCAGGGCCTCAGGGCTATCTGGACACTGCCTGGGACATGGTCAGCCTCATGGCTGGAGGAGCCTGGGATGCTGTCTGCAGGCCTCTGGATCCCAGTCACAGGCCCAGGAGCAGCCCCTCACTGGCTGTTCCACAGCTGGCCCCTCCCATTCAGGGCTTACTCTGGAATCCAGGGCAGGCCTCCCAGGGCAGGGCCGTCAGTGGCTTGAGTCCTGTGCTCTGTTCACGGGGCCACAACCCCTCCGGCCTGCACACACAGACTAGGCTCATTCCAGGAGCCCTGCAAAGCTGTCTGCTCAGGCCTCTACATGGATGAACATTCCGGGTTGGAGTTGAGAGGCTGGGCTCCTGACCCCAGCTGCTGTCCCGTTGCAGAGCAGAGCATGGCAGGAGAAGCTTCTCTGGAAGGACGCTGCCTGTCGGTGGCACAAGCACACACCTTAGGGCACACCCAAGGGACTGAGTGGGGAGGGCAGGAGGCAGGCAGAGGGACAGGTTCTCAGGGCCAAGCTGGTCAGGCAGCAGCCTAGCACGAGTCACTTTTGGGCGACACACTTAAGGCAGGACATTGCCAACTGGAGAACAGGGGAGCACTAGCTCCCATGAGAACCTCTGGGGAGACTGTAAAAATTTGGGTTCTGGGACTCCTTCCTGGGCTGGGAATGGGTGGAGTTAGGACCTTGTATTTTTAGCCAGCCTCTGCAGGGATTCCCATGGAGCCAGGCATTTGAGAAACTGCTCTAGAGACCATGATGGCAGCCTGCCTGGGCACCGTGCTATCTGGGTGGTTGAGCAGGCCAGGGAAAGCCTGCCTTGGGAAGAGACGCCTTGGAGGTATCGGGTCTACTCTGAGTGGCTCCACAGGGATTGCCGGGAGCAGCAGGAAGGACTTACAGGGAGGCCAACCTGGGGAGCATATTTATGGAGCCGCTCCCCTGCTCCAGACAACGTGACCTACGCTGTCTTATGTAATCCTCACAGTCATCAGCAGCCCTTCCGACAAATGATGAACCTGCAGCTCGAAGAACTCAGGTTCCAAGGCCACACGGCTAAGAGCCAGAGCTGGGGTTCAGACCGAGTGTTTCTGACTCTGAGGCCCTTGCTCGGCACTGCAGAGAGTCAGCGTGGCCTGCATTGCTGGCGGGTTAACGAGCCCCCGGTCACTAGAGGGTCCCAGCAGCAGCTGGACACTGCCGAGGAGAAGCTGGCTTTGTGGAGGCCCAACGACGTGGCATGGGAACCTGTGGTGGGAATGTGAGGGCTGAGAGACCAAGGACAGGCCTCCGGACTCCCCCGCTGGCTCTCCTCCCACCTCACCACCCCCCACAGACACCTCTCCCAAGGCTCCAGGAAGGCCAGCAAGGCACATCCAGTGCCTCTCAAGGCCAACCGGGGTGAGGCCTGGCCCCAGCCCAAGACCTGGGTGGCCTCAGTGGGGAGGCCTGAGATTCCTCAGGGTCACAGCCAAGGGCGCATGGCACAAAGGGGAGAGCTGAGCCTTCCCAGGTCCCTTCCAGGCCACTTACCTCACCCTCCAACAGCCACCCCTGTGTAGGACCGAGTTCCAGGGCTGCAGGAGGAGTACCTCTCTGGGGCATTTCTGTCTTGTTTTGTTACTTTAAAAATTCCTATTTGGGTGATGTGGAGTGGGAGTGGAGAGGCACTGATTACAAAAGTAACATGCTCTTTGGGACAAAGTTGGAAAATATAGAAAAGTGCAAAGAAGAAACCACGTAGGAGTCCCCGCACATCCTAGAGATGACTGACATTGTTTCTTTTCTTCAAGCCAGGCCGTGTAGGTTCACACGGCACTCCTGCCAAGGACGGGCTTGTGATCTGAGACAAACCACTGAACCTCTGGCATCTTGTGCCTGTTTCTTCATAGGTCACTTGGAGATGAAAACTATAGGATTTGCTTCAAATGGTTGTTGTGAGCATTCCACGTAAAGCACTTGGATAGGTGTCTGTCACAGAACAGGTGCTGAATAGATGTTTAGATTCACATGGTGACATTTTTTTCTATGTTTAGATTTTCAAAATTACAATTTTTTTACAAAATTGATATTACCATTTGTAACAAGCCTTTTTCACCTACTAGTACACTATGAACATTTTTTGTACTTAGATTTACATGATTGCAATGTTTTCTTTTTAGATTTATATGATTACAAATTTTGTTTTGATTTTTTTCCATGCTTCCATTTATATGATTTCAATTTCTGTATTTCTTTGTTTATTTCACAAAACTAGGAACTTACGGTATTTACCATCTTGTGGCCTGCCTTTCCCAGTTAATGCTGCATCATGAACTTTCCCCCACATCCTTGACTAGTCTTTTACATGCGGTTTGAATGGATGCACTGTGGTCATCTTGGGCAGTGGATTGAAGAGGGGGCAGGAGCAGAAGTGCAGGATGGAGGCGCTGGTTCAGGCCCCTCCCCTGCATCCCCGCGGCAGTCGGCCAGGCCAGCCCCAGGGAGAGCGGCCCAGGGCATCATCCCTCATGGTGATGGGACAGCCATGAGCTGGGCCCAGGTCAGGCCCCTCCCTTGAGATCACAGAGGGCATACCCTTCCCAGAGGCTGCCCCTTCCTAAGCAGCCCTCCCCAGCCTGGCCAACAGCTCCTCTCCAGCCCGGCTTTCCTGAAAGCCTGCTCTGAATCACAGTCCAAGGTCCAGGCCTCTGGCAAAGGATTTCCAGACGTCCCTGAGGGTCTCTCCTCCAGGGCTGTCTGGGCAAGTGGGGCTGGCTGAATCCAGGCCCCTGGGACCACCTACCTCCTTGGATGAGGGGTGTCATGCAGAATGGAGGGGAGGGAGGAGGTGGCAAGTGTGGGAGTTACCCACTGGATCCAAGGCTGGAGAGAGGCAGAACCAAGGGCACAGAAGTAGGGGGAGGGGTGCTGAGAGCATCTAGTATGATATCCTGCTGCCAGGGACAATGAGGAAGAGATAGGAGAAATAAGCCTGAGCACTGGCTTTGGGTTTGGGGGTTTAGGAGACTGAGGGACTCAGGGTGAGCTAGGCAAATGGGGGTCAGTCTGAGATCCCAACCCATCTTCCCAGTGCCTGGACGGGGTGGTTTCCAGGAGCACCTAAGGCCCAGCCTTCTCTCCTGAAAACTCAAGCCTCTGACACCACACTGGCCCCAAGAATTGACCATATGCCCTCAAATCACCCCTCCCCCAGCCTGCTCCTGCTGCCAGGCCCCTTTCCTTCCTCTGCCTGGGTGGGGAGGGTGAGATGGAAGTGGAGAGCACAACAGAGTCTCCCCAGGGAGGCAGGCTAGAGGCTGTGCGCCCAGGAGCCTCAGCTGGCTTGGGCCGCTTCTCTCCCAGTGAGGTCAGCCCTTCCATCTACACTCTGGACCCCATTCTCTGGCACCTTCCCAAAGTCCACTCTTCCAGGATGTCTCCTGTCTCAGCAGTAGCTTATTGCCGCTAGTATACATGCTGCAGTGTCTCCCATCATAAACACATTTGAACAAGTTTCCATATCTCACCCCCTGACCCCACAATCCCATTCCCAGCAGAGACTCTTGCACCCACCATCTACACTCACTGTCTCTACCCCCTCGCCCCCTTTTGCTCTTCAACCCTCTCCAACAACTCCAGCCCCCACTGCTCCAGGGGTCTCTGACTCCATCAGGACCACCCATGACCTCACGTGCACAATTACACAGACGATTCTCTCTCTGTGTCTTGTCCCCCACCTCCCAGTAGCACATGACCCAGGTGTCCACTCCTTCCTCCTAGAAACACTCTGCTCTCCTGCTCTCCTGCGATCTCATGGGCTGCCCCTCTGTCTCCTTAGCGGGTCCTCTTCACCTTCCCAATCTCTGAATGTCGGGGTGCTTGGGCTCCATCCTGAGATCCCTTCTCTTGATCTACATACTCTCCCCAGGGGGTCTCCTCCAGCCTCAGGCCTCTTATTATTTGTGTGCTTACAACTGCCAACTACTGACCATTTGTAACTTGCCTTTTCCACCTGATGAACTTTCCCCCATATCACTGAAGAGTCTTTTGCCGCACGGTTTTGAACGGCTGCATCACAGTCACCTCACCCACTGAGCTCCGACTCCAAGCTCCTCCTGCCTTCCTGTTACTTCCACTGAGAGGCCATAGAAACCTCTCTGACTGAAGCCAGCCAAAACGGAACGGAAACTCTTCATTCCTCCCCAGCTCCCAAACCTTCTTTTCTTTTCATTGTCCCCATCTCACCAAGTGTCACCATACCCCACCCAGTTGTCCAAGCCTAAGCCCTGCATCCTCCTGAAGTCCTCTTTCCCTTCACCCCCAATCTAATCCATAGCACATCCCGTCCGCTCCACCTGCACCCTAAGTGTCCATCCTCACGCCCTCCATTGTCCTCCCCCATCACTGGAGTAGCTGCTCTCTGGTCTCCTGAGCCCACCCCCACTCCCACCACAACCCTTCTCCCCACCACATCAGAGGCATTTGTCTAAAATGCAAATCAGGTCATGCCCCTCCTCTGCTTAAAACCCTCCAGTGTCTTCCTATTGCCCTTGGAATAAAAGCCAGACTCCTAGCTGTGGTCTGCAGAGCCCAGTGGTGTGGGCTGGGCTGCCCACTCTGCCCCTCCCTGCCCCTCTCCCTCACTCACTCCACTCGTCACCTTGGCTTCCTTCCCAGCTGCAGGACTTTGTCCTGCTTACCTGAGTGTTTCACACAACTGGCTCCTTCATTCCTCTCAGCTCAGGTCTTCTCCAATTACATGCATCCAAAGTATCCTCCCAAGCTTATGCCCTCAGTCACGCTACCCTGTGGATTTCTTTCCTGTCACTCATCAGGGCTCTGATTACCTTTACATTTGTTTGTTTCTTCTACCTCTGGAATGTAAGCTCCAAGGGTTGAGATGTCATCTCTCTTGTTTACTTCTCTGCCTGGCTCATAGAAGCAAATTTCCCCCACGTGCCAAGACTGGGGCCAGCAGCACAGAGATGGGGCCTGTGTCTGTGACTCCCCAGCAGTCCCAGGGCCAGGCGTCAGCCCCTAGCCATGACCACCATTGCTCAGGGCCCAGCCCCAGTCTGACATCAACGCCATGCCTCGTCCATGCAGTGTACCAGCAAGAGCTCTCTGGCTGGATCCTGCCCTGGCGTCTGGTTCCTCGAGCCTGAGGTACTCCTAGCTGGCACCCCATCCGTGGAGGTCTTTCAGCCACAAGCAGGCCTCTCTCCCCAAATACCAGAGCCCTGCCCTGCCTCTCACTGCCCTTCCTAAAAGCAGAGCCCCCTTTCCCTAGAGCCCTTCAGAGTTCCCAGCTCTGACCTGGGGCTGCTCTGGAGTCTCTGAGAGGTCCAGGCCCGCTTCCTGGGCCAGCCAGGGTGACCTGGAGGGGCTCCTTGGCCTCTTCTGCCTAAACCTGTGCACCTGAATCTGTCCCTACACTCCACCCCTCAGCAGCCTCTCTCTATACCCTGAGAACCAGCAAGTGGCAGGGCCTTCCCATGTGTCAGCGGACCAGCAACATCCTTGTCACACGTTTGTGCAAAACCATCCAGTGACCACATTCACGGCCAGGTGTTGAAGACACACATATCCCCTGCTCCCTGCTAACACCTCCCGGCCGCATGCACACACACGGCTCATGCTCTGGCCATACTCAACTTCTCATCACAGCGTTTCACCCACCCATCCAGCAGGATCGCCACTCCCTCGGCCTGGCATTCCCTCTTGGCTGTACTCCAACGTGCTTGTTAAGAGCCTGCCCCAGCATTCCCTCCTCTGAGAAGTCTTCCCTGATGCACCCAAGCAGAGTATGGTCCTTTGTGCCTGGGATGATGCACATACTTGTTCACAAGTCCTTCTCTCCTCTAGACTGTGGCAACAAGTCTATCCTAGGTCCTCCAGGATCCTAGTCTGATGAGGACGTGCCCCTTCTCGTGACGCATGCAGTAATGGAGGGACATGTGTACAAGATGTCTTGGAGCTGAGGGCCAGAGTCCCCACCAGCCCTGGGCAGTGGCAAGGCTTCCAGAGGGGGCAGCGCTGACATGTGGACGTGAAGGCATAGTGGGTGTTTCCCACAGACCAGGAAGGGATGGGCATTCCAGGCAGAGAGAACGGCAGGTAGCCAGGAGCAGAGGCACGACTCGTCCAGGAATCACAAGTCATTCTCTAAGCTGAGTGTAAAGTGCAAGGGGCGGGGAGTAGGGGAGATAAGGCCTGACGCAGAGGCTGGAGCCTCATACCGTGAAGCTCCTATTCCAATAAATAGGAAATATGGTGCTATTTGCTACATTTGGATAAGTGTGACTCCAACTCTCTCATCTGTCCACAATTTCACCTGCTGCTGCTGACGAATTTATCAAGGTGCAGGGACAAAACGATACCAAAAGAGGGCCTAGTCCCAGTTTAATAAAGAATGTAATATTGAAAGCTTTTTGTAAGGAATTCTTTCTAAACCTTTTGGAATCTAATTCTTGAGACTTCTAGGTTTCCTAGAGTTAATAAGAATTTATCCACTCCTCTGACTTCAATAAATTGTTAAATATCTTCAAAGTTTTAATAAATTTATGAATTTTTTTAATGCCATGATAAAGAGTGGGGATTTTATCTTAAGAGCAGTGGGGAGTCAGTGATGGGTTTTAGACAGAGGAGGGAATGATCGAATTTCTAGTTAAGGAAGCTCCCCTGTCCGCAAGGAGGAGGGAGGGCCACTGAGAACAAGACCAGAGGCAGGGAGGTTGGGCGGTGCCCACACGGGCACAGGCCGACAATCTCTCAAGGGTCTGCGCTCAGGCCGCAGCAGTGGGCCGGGAGGAGGGCGGGGGCTGTAGGAACTTGCTAAGGAGGTGAGACTCACAGGACGGGTGATAGGCTGGGTGTGGGGGCAGAGGAAAGACCTGGGGATGGTCCCAGGCCCCTGCTTGGATGCTTGGCCGGGTGTTGGTGCCTTCACTGATCTGGGGACATGGGAAGAGAGGCTGGATTATTTGCAGGGAGATACTGAACTCAGGCTGAGTTCCAAGGTCTCTCTTAGCGTCTAGCACAGTGCCTGGTAGACAGGAAGCCCTCAGTATATAGCTATGGAGGAAATGAATGAGTGAATGAAGGAACGAATGAGGTCCCACAGCCTTCATAGCCTCACAATTCAAGCAGCTGCCCTCTGAGTCCCTACCTCCTTCCGCTCCCACCTGAGTCCTGGCTGCTGGTGCCCCAGCCACGATTACTTTGCCAAAGAATTGCTCTGGCACCGGGAGGTTTCTTTGTGCAAAAAGCATCAGTTATGGCCCCCAAGTCCCCAGGGGTGGGTGGCCTGGTCTCTTGATCCTTCCTAATGCCCCCCTCCCTGGGTGGCTCCACTCTAGCTGACATCCACAATGCCTGGCACTGAAGAAGCCCAAGGCCCAGCCCCGCCCAGGCTGCAAAGGGTCCCTGTCCGAGGAGACTCACACCACTCCCAGGGCCACCTCTACAGGGCACTGCAGAGTGCAAGATGCCGAGGATGCCAGGTGATGCTCCTTGTTTCTCTGACTGAAGAGTTCACAGGGATCTCTGCGGGGATGCACTCCTTCCTCAGCCCCTGCCCCCACATCCTGTGAGAGTGCCTGCCATGCTCACACCGATGTAGGAGAGGCCTGTGGGCAGGATGGGCCTGGGCAGGAACACAGCATCTGTTGGGAACCTGGGCCAGGGATGGGGGTGGAATGTGGCTATAGCCTTGACGAAGCTACGGCTGGGACTGGGAGAGACAACTAAGGACAGGCCATCCTGTCTTGAAAGAAGCTGAAGGACCAACAGGCTGAGACCCAGGGAACAGAACAGCCAGGTCAGGAGGGCAGGCTCCCATAAAGCCACGGCCAGGGGCTGGCCCAGCAGGCACCCAATCCCTGGGCCCCTAAAGCTGGCTGCCCTATGGACTCTTACAGAGGGGAAGACCCCTGGCCAGGTGCAACTCCCTGGACTCCCTGCCATTCAGGGCAGTGTTGGTTGGCATGGGGGCAGGCAAGCAAGATCCCAAGATCTCCTGGGATGGCCCCAGCAAAGCCAAAGATGGAGGTGCAGGATGCAGGCTCCACTCCCAGACCACAGGACTCTCCATCACAGATCCTAACACCCACCGGGGCCCCAACCCCCTGCCCCACGAGATCCACCACCACACTGGCATTTCCCTCCCTCATTAGACTGTGAGCTTCCAGAGGGGAGGCAGCCCAGCCCACCCTGGGACCGAGGAAGGTTGTTAAATAAAATGAAGCACAGGGACTGGGTAGGTTCATGAGTAGGGAAAGAGGCAGGCCTCAGTTTCCCCCTCTTTGCAGAAGTCAGCCAGGCATCCACCAGAGGTCTGGGGGCATGGGGCAGGGTGGAAGAGAGTGGAAGAGCAAGAATTGGGGGAGAGGGCTCCCTGCTGGGAGGGAAGGGACAGAAGAAAGGACATAAAGAGGCAGGCCCTGCCAGAAAGAAATCTCAGCCCTCCACATAACACCTGTGAGGGTCCCAGTCCCATCCCCATCTGCTCCCACAGATCCATGTCTTGCTCACAGGCACCAGATGGGCACAAACGATCACGCACCCACATGTGCAGCACACGCACACACACAGGCACACGTGCCAGCCCAGAGCTTCCCCCAAGCCTGGGGTCCACCTCCAGCCACCTGGCCCCTGACCAGAGCAACCAGACTCTCCAGGGCTATGGGTGCCCTCTCACCCTGTCCCAGCCCTAGAGCCTGATGCTGACCTGGAACCCCAAAGGAGATACCCAAAGGCAGAGGGGCGAGGGAGCCACACCTTAAAGCCAGAGGAAAGCAGAGGAGGAAGCTGGGAGGCAGTGTCTCTGGCTAAGCTTGGGACACCTGTCAGCACAGGCACTGCCATGGGTCCAGGCTTTGGTGTCAGGCGAGTTGCGGCCTAGGAGGCCTCCCCACGCACCAAAGTCCAAAGAGCACAGGTGTGGCCGCCTTGTGGCGTCATCTCCATAAGGCCTGCCTGCTCGCCCAGGGCCCGCCTGATCACAGGGGCTCTGCCTGTGGCCGCTAGCAGAGAAGCTACTGGCCTCCCACCACCAGCACCGGACCACCAGCTCAAACACCCGCCCCTCGGGGGCACCAGCCAGCCGGCCTCGCTGGAACCAGGTAAGGGCCTGATCCTCAGGAAGATTAGGGCCCAGCCCAACCGCAGGGGACCCCAGGGCTGTGGGGGCAACTCAGTGGCTTCCCAGGCCAGGGTCTCCAGCCCATTCCCAGATGCAGCCAGGAGGAGCAACCTCAAGAAGGCCTGGGACTGAGGCGCTGGCCGGGAAGCAGGACCGGGGAGCCAGGGTCCAGAAGCATCTGGGCTGCTTCTCCGAGGGTCGGGATGCAGACACCCCTTCCCTGCTTCAAGCCACTAAATTCAGGGGATAAATGGGGGAAACTGCCCCTGCCCCAGGGGGAAGGCAGGCCAAACCCAGCCCCCTCCCTGCCTCGACTTGCCCACGGGGACCCACAGGGACCATCCTGGCCTGGGGGACTTTAGGAGCAGGGCTGACCACAGCCGAGCTCACTTTCTCTCCTTTCTCTTCCGTGTCTAGAAGCAGGAAGTGCTGTAGCCTGGGGGGAGCTGGGGAGACAGGGAGCAGGTTTCTAGCACCCTTACCCTTGGAGAGGAAAGGGGTCCCTCAAACAAGGCAAATAGAGCACCAGCCACGTCCTCCACAATCCCTTAGTTGTTTACTAGCAACTGACCTCCCCATCACTGAGTCATCTTATGAGATCCTCTGTTATTTTCATAACACTGCTAATAAATGGGTGTGGGCCACTGTCTTATACTTTGCCCAGGGTATTCCAGGGTTTCTGTACAACTCAGGTGCACCACATAGAGGCATGGATGCCCACAAAACTGACATCCTATTCATGATATAGACACACCTCATTCAAATAACACATACCCTTGATCCACAAGTTCAGTTAGCTCCCGCCCTGGCCCTGCACACACATACGCACCACATTGACCTCCATCCCATTTCAACATATTCTAGACCCCTCTGTGCCGAGAAGGCGCTGGGGAGATGGGGTGGCAGGTCTGTCCTCAGGAGGTCACAGCCCAGTGACAGTGTTATATACATATAACATATGTAAACAGTTAAAGCATGGAGTTGGCAGCCAGACTGGGCAGGTTCGGTCTCCATTAAATACTTACTTGTGACCTCGGGCGAGGTCCCTCTTTGAGCCTCAGCATCCTCACCTGGTAAATGGGCTAATAACAGTATCCACCTGGCGAAGTTGTTTCCAGGATTAAATGAGAAGGTAACGTCCATGGAACAGCGCTCAGCACAGACAGCCAAGGAAGAATGAGCGAGGGTAGTGAAAATTAAAGGAGGGGCTTGCACCAGGCTCACAGCACTAACCAGGGGGCTGTCCTTAGGGAGGAACGCACAAGGTTCTGCATGGCATTAGGAGGCCACTCTGGGCAGGGTAGGGTGTGGTGGTCAAGGAGGGCTTCACTGAAGAGGTGATACTTGAGCTGGAACGTAAAGTGTTGGGTGAGGAGGGGCTCTGGGCAGAGGGTTCAGAGTATGGAAAGACAAAGAGACAGGAGACTTGGCCAGACATTCAGGGAAGTGCAGATCACTGACAAATCCTACAGAGCCCCATCATAAACGTGCGTACACACATGCATGTGCACACGCACACACACCTCTCCTGAGCGGGTCCCCACTTTTGGAGCCAATATTGGCCTCCTTTCCGTGGCAGAATGGAAACAGGTTTGGACAAGAGGCTACTTTGGCAGGGAAGGCTGCTGAACCTAACAGCATCCCTCCAAGAGCTGGGTGTAGCCCATCCATCTGGCATCTTTCACACTCAAGCTCAGGGCGGGACCTGGTCCCAGGTACCTGGCCACACAGCTTTCCTGGGACCATCGGAATGCACTTTATTGACCAAATAATGGGAAGCTGGAGGCTGCCTTGGGGCCTCCCAGGCCCAGCCAGGATGGAGGGCTCCTCAGTGGAGCACAGGGCTGGAGATGGCTCCAGAAAGGCCCCTGGAATGGGGGGCTTTGGGTCTGGTCCCACGTGCTCCAGATCACAGCCTGGTCCAAGCCTCAGGCCCGGGTCAGGTAAGAGCTGCAACAGCGGCTCTCCTGCCCTCTCCGCCCTCGTGTTCCTCTCCCCACCTTTGATGGCTGTCTCTTTGGTTCACTTCGGGTTCTAGAGAGTCATCTCAGCCGCGTCAACATGTCCCGGCCCAGCAGCAGAGCCATTTACCGTAAGCTCTCTCTCCAGTCCCCTCTCCCCTTCCCTCCTGCTGAGCTCCCTGAACCCCCTGCCCTCCAGTCTCTCTCTCCCCACGCTGACCACCCCCTGTAGTTGCATATGTCTCACCTCTTCGCTTTGTCCCCCTGCAGTGCAGCGGAAGGAGTACTCCCAGAACCTCGCCTCAGAGCCCACCCTCCTGCAGCACAGGGTGGAGGTGTGTAACCCTGGGGCCCCAGTTTCCTGATTCAACCTAAGTTTTCCCACGTGCCTACAGCCCTGCCAAAAAACAGACATCTCAGACAATTCCCTGCCACGGAAGCAGCGGCCCAACGCAGCCCGATTCAGTGGCTCGGGTCCAACAAGCCTGAGCATCTGCTAAGTGCAGAGGAGGAAGATGGGGCAGCTGGGTGTTGGCTAGGGAGGCTGGGCTGGAGGTTGAGCCGGTGGATGTCCTGTCCCCAGGCAGGAACAAATAGTGGAGGGAGGGTCAGGAAGCATCTGTAACCACCCCATCCCATCTCCCAACCCTCCCCCCCGCCTTGCCATACTGGTCTCTAGGGAACTGCTCTTTGCCCAGGATCTGGCATGGCCAGAGGAAGGAATGTGTGAGGTCACCAATCCCTGTGAGGACTTGAAAGGGACACTATCAGAGATGGGAGGTGTCTGGCCTTGAGCTCCCAGGATGGGCGTGAGCTGCTTGGAGGCTGGAATGAGTCTCCGGCCCTGCCTAGGAGGACGACACTGGCACTGCAAGATCCAGTTGCCTGAAGGGCGATCCACACCACAGTGAAAGTACACGCTAGAAGAGTGGGGGTGGGCGGGTGCCCTGCTCAGGCCGAAGCACCTGGGTGGAAACTGTCCCCGGGCAGCAGCAGATATAGGGCCCTCCTGGAGAGGAAACATGGAGGGACACTGGGGTCTGGAGTCTCCAGAGGGCAGCAGAGCTAGGGCTCCGCCAGCGAGCTGGGTTGAGACCAGGGGGTCTAGGCTTCACAGCAGGGTGGGGTTGGGAAGTGGCTTCACTTAGGCCCAGCAGGCGAGAGCAAGAGGAGGCATGTCCAGGATGCCAGGGAGTTTGCTCATGATGTCAAGGTCCGCTGAACGTGTGAGCAGTGTGAACACCTGAAGAGGAGCTGGGAGCCATGCAGACACAAGGTGGTGGGATCAAGGGGCAGGAAGCAGATGGCATCCCCTAGCAAGGGCCTGCAGAGGAGGCAGGGGCCAGGTGCTCACTTGAGAAGGTGCGTTTGGATGGGAGAAGGGAGGGGTCTCTTGCAGGAGGGAGAATTACAGCAAAAACCTGCCGAAATGATCAGACTGGTGGTGGGTAAGGGCCTGAGCGGAAACCGATATCACTGTGGACCTCTCTGGGCTAGAGTCAGGGAGAAGATGGGGCTTGATCTTCTTCCTGAGAGCCTAGGAGGTGATGGACTAGCAGAGGTGGGAAAGGCATTCTGGGTACAGGGAAGAGCATGAGCAAAGGCATGGAGACAGGAGTGCTAGGTCAGTGAGAAGGACCAGGTTGGGATCGTGGGTTCCCAAAGTGGGCAAAGGAAGCCAGGGACAGAATTTGAGGGTCCGACATCCCACCCAGAGGAGTGCAGGCTTTATTTGTTGGGTGGTTGGAGCCCACAGCTACCACTATGCAGCTCCCTCACCTGGCCTGGAATGTCAAAGGCCATGACTGTCCTTCCTTCAAAGTCCTAAACCCCCTCGTGCAGCCCGTCAGATCAAGATTCAAAGGCTCTATCGAGCCCAACCAACTGCTTCCAGCCCTCACATTGGCCCTTGAAGGCTACTCCAAGGGGATTGCCTAGGACCTCCCCTACATGGAGGCCAAGGACACATCTTCCTCCTCTGCTGACTTACCCCCACCACCCATCCCCACTCACCACCACCTGTGCTCCCCCTCTCCAAACCTTCTCCCAGTCCTGGTCTCCTCCTCTCCCCTCAGCACCTGATGACTTGTAAGCTGGGGGCTCAGAGAGTCCGGGAGCCCAAGGATGCTCTGCAGAAGCTGCAAGAGATGGATGCTCAGGGCCGGGTGTGGAGCCAGGACTTGTTCCTGCAGGTCAAAGATGGCTGGCTCCAGCTGCTGGACATCGAGACCAAGGTCAGCCGTCCCACCATACCCTGCAATGGGTCATAGCTAACCTAGGCTGTGGAAAAGAAAGCATTGGCTCTTGAACTCCACCGCTCCATATATAATATATACCTGAGCCCAGAAAGAGACCAGGGACAGGCTAGGGATCAGGGGAGATAACACCCCATCCCAGGCCACTAGGAGTGCTAAGTCAACTCAGGTCAGGAGCTCCTAGGAGCCACCCTGGCTCTCAGTGGCCCTCATAGTCGATGTCTCTGCCTGGCCCAGGAGGAACTGGACTCTTATCACCTGGACAGCATCCAGGCCATGGACGTGGCACTCAACACCTGCTCCTACAACTCTGTCCTGTCCATCACCGTGCAGGAGTCAGGCCTGCCAGGCACCAGCACTCTGCTCTTCCAGTGTCAGGAAGTGGGGGTAAGAGGCCGTGGGTGGGGTTGGGGAGAGAGTAGGTGCAGGGTCCAACAGCTGTCACACACACACGTACACGCACTTGCACACACACACACACACACACACACACTGTCTGACCGCTGCTTCCTCCAGGCAGAGCAGCTGAGGACGAGCCTGCAGAAGGCCCTGGATGAGGAACTAGAGCAAAGGTAGGTAGCCTCAGCCCCAGCCCAGCTGCAGGACCTCAGAGCTCAGGCCTGAGTGGGCTCAAACCATAGCTGGGGGAGCCCAGGTGTCTGTGGCCCAACCAACCTGGGTCTGGAACTGGGGAGGGGCCAGGCTGGGACTAGGGTGCAGATGGGCACTGGGAAGGGTCTGGAGCTAGGCCCAGGGAACACTGGAGACTGTCCCCAGAGACTGACATGGGACTGAGAGGGCGCTAGGGCAGGCAGCTGAGGCAGGGTGGAGACACGGGAGGGACTAGATGGAGACCAGGGAGCGGGAGGGTAACAGGGAGGGGGCAGAGACCAGGGAGCAGAGGCTCCTGGAGAGAGGTGGCAGTGCCCCTGGGTCCTGGGGCAGAAGTGTGGGCAGGGCCTCTGTCCCAAGAACCCTGTTAAAGCTGTGTCCCCACCATGTGCTCAGCAGACCTCGATTTGGAGCCCTTCGCTCAAGCCAGGACAAATGGAGGGGGCCTCCTCTGGAAAGGCCACTCCCTAAGGAGCAGGTACCCCCACTGGAGCGGGGGCCCCCTCCAGAACAGCCCCACTGGATGACCCCAGAGTACAGTAAGTGTGGGGTGTGGGGGCAAGTGAGAGGAGAAGGTTTAGATCAAAGTTCAAAGAGGCTCTGGGCCATGGTCCCCTTATACTGCAGGCATACCACAGTCCCCAAGGCCCCTGACACGCCACTCCAGTGCCCGCGAACCAAGTACCTTCGCTCTGCCTCCTCCCATGCGACCCCCATCCCCCGAGGACCTGGAGAGGGATGAGGTAACTACAGGTTGTCTTGGGTTTGCTGAGGTTTTCTGGGCCTGGCTGAAGGGAGGACACCAACCTCCCCATGCCCCCTAGAGGCCAAGTGCCAGAATGGCCAAGGCTGGCCCTGGACTGAGGAGGGACAGGGAGGGTTGGGCAGCCCCTGGACTGGGCCTGAGGCTCGGCTCGTGGTGGGCAGGGGCAGGGGCAGAGTCGGGAGTTCCAGGGTGGGCCTAACTGCCCACTCAAGGCCACAGTTGTTTGGGGTCCAGGAGGTGCTGAGCCACGTGCTAAGGGATATCGAGCTGTTCGTAGAAAAGCTGAAGGAGGCCCAGGCAAAGATCAGTGGTAAGAAGAAGAAGAGACTGGGGAAGAAAAAGAAAAAGGATCAGGGGGGTGAGTGCTGAGGGCCGGGGGGAGGAGTTGCAGGGGCAGGGTCTTGGGATGATCCGTGACCCACCACCTTCTCCCCTTCTCCCATAGGGATGACACAAGCACAGTACATCGATTGCTTCCAGAAGATCAAGTACAGCTTCAACCTCCTGGTGTGTGATTCCCTACAAGTTCCCCAGCCCTCTCCCCTCTTCCTTTCCCGCTACCCCTACCCCCGCCCCCCCGGCACCGGAAACCACCTCCTCTTTGGTCTCAACATCACAAGCCTTTTCCTTCTCCAGCTTCTTCCCCAGAACCTCCACCTACCCCCGTATGACTTTTGGAGAGTGCCAGGCTCCCAAACAAGCCTGGGACCCTGAGGCTCTGGTGAAGGTGGGGCGGGATGATGGGTGGTGACATGCATCACCCTGCGTCCCCAGGGGAAGCTGGCTATCAGACTGCAGGAGACAAGTGCCCCTGAGTTCATACACATCCTCTTCCAAACTCTGGACTTCGTGAGTTGGGGGAGGACAGGGTGGTGAAGAGGGACAGGGTGGAAGGCAGGGAGCAGAGGGAGGTTGTGGGCTCTGCCATTTGCTCACCCCTACACACCCTCGTCCTTGAACCCGAGGCCCCACCCTGCTGTGCACAGCACTGGTCAGCAGACTAGAGGGCCTAGGGTCGGAGTCAAGGATACCAGGGCTCTAAGGCAGATGGGAAGGAGCAGCGGGCCTGCGGCAACGTGGCATTGCAAAAGTGGGAAGTCGGGGACTCCGGGCCCTTTCCCACTCGCATTTGGTCCCGTGGGAGCCTCGAATTCCTGACACCTTCCATCCCTCCCCTAGATCCTGGCCCAGTGCCCTCAGCCTGGCCTAGCAGCGCAAGTGATCTCACCCCTCCTCACCCCTAAAGCCATCGACCTGCTGCAGTCCTGTCTGAGCTCACCTGAGAATGACCTCTGGAAGGGACTGGGTGTGGCCTGGACTACCAGCCGGTGAGTGAAGACAAGCGGTGAACCGAATCATGGTAAGGGGTATGGGGGCATAAGGCAGGACATTGGAGGTGGCCAGGCTCTACGTTGTCACAAACCAGAAATGTCTCAAAAAAATTGGGGGACGCTAATGGAATTCTCTAACTTTGTATTAGACTAAACAAACAATTTCTTTACAAAACCACCACTTATCATCACCCACCACCAAAGGAAAAGCATTATCTCAGAAAAAAGAACAATTCTTCCCAAGAAAGGAGAGCTGGCAACCTTCCATTACAATATTTTCTCATTTTTGTCAAGGACAAAGTGAAAACTTTGTCTCAATCCAGCCCGGAATTTAAGAACTACTGATGTAAGAGATGCTGCAAATGTAGTATCAGTAAGACTTGGCAACCAATGGACCAAGGAGATAAGAGGGAAAGAGATATTCCATGGTGGTCGAACCGTGAGACCGGCAGCTGGACAACAAAGCCAAACCGATGAGAGCCGTGGGGGTGGGGATGAAACCAGCTTGGATGTGCTGAGCTGAGGTGTCAGTGGAACATTCCACAGACACAAGATGGCCGGGCCCTCACGTGAGAGGCCGTATGGGTTTGAGGGCAGTCAGCACAGAAGTGGTAGCTGGAGCCTAAAGGAAAGCGCTCTGTGGGGGAGGCCCAGAACTCACTTTAACAGCACAGTCTGCTCTTTTCCATGAGAGAAGGGCCGTGGGAAACTTCCGCATGTAGGTGGAGAAAGGAGAAAGGGTTAAGGAGGCAGAGAGAAATTTCAGAAAGTTAAAAGGAGAAACAAAAAAGCAGAGGCATGACAACCAGGAGAGAAGAGGGTTTTAGAAAGACAGAGACATCAACCGGGAAATAAGCCAGTTGTTCTAGTGGGTCTTTTGCCTAATGAGCGATTCTTTACAGTTCAGCCTCACTGAAAGATTTTTTGTCTAATCCATCTAAAGACATGAATTATAATTCAAGGTAACCTATTTCTTTGCAGATTATACATAAGAATATACATAAGACAAAATTTACCATTTTAACCATTTTTAAGTGTATAATTTAATGGCATTGTACATTAACAATATTGTATAACCATCACCACCATCCATTGCCAGAACTTTTTCATCTTTCCAAACAGAAATGAATGTTTGAAAGTTGAAACCCATTCAACAATTAATTAAACAAAACTCTGTACCCATTCCCACCTCTCCACAGCCCGTGGGAATCTCTATTCTACTTTTTGTCTCTCTTTATTATTTCAAATAGAAAATTAAGTCAGGGGCCAGCCCCATGGCTGAGTGGTTAAGTTTGCATGCTCCACTTTGGTAGCCCAGGGTTTCACCGGTTCAAATCCTGGGCGCAGACATGGTACCACTCATCAGGCCACGCTGAGGCAGCGTCCCACATGCCACAACTACAAAGACCCACAACTAAAATATACAACTATGTACTGGGGGTATTTGGGGAGAAAAAGCAAAAAGAAGGGAAGATTGGCAACAGTTGTTAGCTCAGGTGCCAATCTTTAAAAACAAAAAGGGAAAATTAAGTCAGATCTGTCCTATGTTTTCTAATTTCTTAACCAAAAATTTGTTAGTGAATGAATTGAAAGACAAAAATACAGAAAAGAGACTAACTAAAGAGATGTTAAAACCCTCAAAAGAGTTCAATTTCAGGCAAATTATATTTAGGTGACTTGATTTTAGGCAAACTGACCCAAAGTTAGAGATATTATTAAATGCTGTGATAATCCAAAAAGATATAGACCATATAAGGCCATTGTATCTGGCAATCAGGAGATTATCAGGACTTTAGAAGAACTAGTTTCCATAAAGTAACGGCAGAGGTAAAAAGCGGGTTGCGAGGAGTAACGAAAGAACCAGAGGTAAGAAAATCTAGACAGGGCCATTTGCGACAACATGGGTGGACTTTGAGGGTATCATGCTGAGCGAAATAAGTCTGATGGACGAAGACAAATACTGCATGATTTCACTTATATGTAGAAGATAAACACACAGATACAAAGAACAGATTGGTGGTTACCGGGGGGAACGGGCATGGGAGAGGGTGAAAGGGGTAAAGGGGCCACCTATATATGGTGATTGATGGAAACTAGACTTTCAGTGGTGAACACGATGTAGTCTACACAAAAGTCAAAATATAATGATGTATACCTGAAATTTATATAACGTTATAAACCAATGTGACCTCAATAAAAAATAAATAAATAAAATGTAGGCAGGGCATGTAGACACATTCTCAAAAAACTTGGTAAAGAGAAGGTAACAGAATGACAGCTTAGAAGGAGTAATAACAGAGCTGAGGGAAGACTTGAGCATGTTTTTAAGGCAAAGAAAAGAAACCAATTAGAAAGATCCAGAGGAGAGAATAATTCATTTGTTCCCATTGAATAAATATTTATTAGCTGCCTCCTATGTACCATCCACTGTGCTTACAACACAGCTCTGAAGGAGATCGATATAGTAAGAAACACACACATGTGAGAATCATGCACAACACAGTGTGAGGCGAGCAATAATCGAGGGTGTCCCAAGTTCAGCGGAAGAAGAGGAGATAGTCCCCTCTGCTCCGATGTGGCAGGGAGGGAACTTCCTCCAGGAGGCAAGTGGGCATTCCCCAGGCAGGGAAGCAGAGGATATTTCAAGCAGAACAAGCTTGGAAGCCACAAACAGCACCACCCATCTTGGGTCCTGTGCAGTGGGTGAGAGGGAGGCACGTACCAGCGCCCCCGCCAACAGTCAACCAGAGCAGCTCTCCTGTGATCACAAGGTGGCGTTCCACACACTAATCAGCTAGAAAGAACCAGGTCTGCTGCAGGGAAACTAAAATTAGGTTAGAAAAAGACTGCACAAGACTCCGGGGGCCCTTCCAGCCCTCACACTCTGTGGTTTTGCCACTTTAATTCAAACACCTAATCAGTGTGATGAAATACCCAGCATGTTCCTACAGAATTGACAGAGCTGCGCATCATGGGCAGAGGTGAGGCTGGCCCACAGACATCTGCACGGTGGGATTTGCTCACTCTTAACTGTTTGACCCTTTGTGGGGTTCTGGGGCCTTTCATCTGTGCACATGGGCCATGTCCTCCATTACCTAGAAGATCCCCGAGGCTAGGCCCTTCATCTCCACCCTCACCACATCCCACAGCCTGGCACATAGTGGACTCAGCTTTGTTCTTTCTCCAGGGCCGACTGGACAGGCAATGAGCCCCCACCCTACCAACCTACATTCTACGATGGTTGGCAGCCTCCAAAACCCTCCAACCAGGTAAGGACAGCTTAGCACAGTGCCCTACTCAAAGCCCTGGTTTCTGTCCTCTCAGTCAAAACCATGGCCACATGACAACCAAGTGATGGTGGGTACCTATATCTGTGTGGTGGGCAGGCAGGGGAGGGGACATGAGGGCGCTGTGTGCGAGTGGGTCTGTGGCCTGGTACCCCAGCTCCCTAGCACCAT
This sequence comes from Equus asinus, assembly GCF_041296235.1. Lineage (NCBI taxonomy): Eukaryota > Metazoa > Chordata > Mammalia > Perissodactyla > Equidae > Equus > Equus asinus. Next base: position 42,145,517 of record NC_091805.1, on the reverse strand, counting down.
GCCAGCTGACTCCCTGCTCTGGCTTACTCTGCTCCACCCTGCAGGCACCCTCAGGATACCAGGACTCTCCTTCCCTCCGGTATGCTCTGGGCTTAGGATGGGATGACCCTGGGCAGGGACGGAGGGGCTGACCCTGTGGATCTGTGCATTCTACATCTCAGAGACCCTCTGGGCTCTTTCCAGGCAGACATGTACATCTGTGAGCACATCCCTCCCCTACCTTGGGTAAAAAAGCCGCTTTTTACCCTCCTAGGCGCTAATCCATTTTCACAAAACTACCCACACATGCCTCTGATTTCCCAGAGCTCAGGTATAAAGTGCTAAGGGGAAAACTCAGATATAGACAATTCCACGGCTGGAGGAATCAGAAATCAACAACATTTCAGGCCCCTCTTGCCTGCAGAAACCTCCACCCCAAGCCCCACCTAACACTGACCTGCCATTAAACTCTGTGGGAACCCAAAAGTCACCACCAGACTCCAGGCGGACTATATCTGGGGCTCTGGGACTGGGTCAGGGGCTCAATCTCTGAAGTCCCATTCTCCAGCCGTCCTGACTCTGTCTCTGGGGGGAAGCCCTAGGTTAGGGAGTACCTCACACTTCGCTCAAGAGGAGACATACAACTATGGCCCTCAGCCTGGGGACCCCAACTTCAGGCCCTCCAGCCCCAGACCTGCCAAGCCTGCCCTGCAAATGCAAGTCCTATATGAGTTCGAAGCAAGGAACCCACAGGAACTGACTGTGGTCCAGGGAGAGGTGCTGGAGGTGAGGCATGGACTTGAACCTAGAAAAGGAGATGATGGCTGGTGGGAGCAACAGGCAGCGTGGGGTGGGTGGTCCGGGTATGGGGCTGCTGGGGTGGGTGGATTAGAGAGGGAGAAGGAAAGCGGGGAAGGGCCAGGAGGGAGAAAGCTCTGTGATGTGGGGGGAAGGCTGGCTGGACAGAGGCTCTGATGACTGAGGTAGTAACTCTCGGCAGGTTCTGGACCAGAGCAAGCGGTGGTGGCTGGTGAAGAATGAGACAGGACAGAGTGGCTACATTCCCAGCAACATCCTGGAGCCCCTGCAGTCGGGGACCCCTGGGAGCCAGAGCCAGTTACCCCCTCGGGTACTACCCAGCCTAGACTATCCAGAAGCTATTAGGCCTGAGTCGGAGGTGGGGGCAGGGAGGACTCAGTAGCAAGTGGAGGAAATAGTCCTGGTTTGATTTAATCAGTATTATTGCATGTTTACTGTGTGCCAAGTTTATCATGGGGCCAGAGGGGAGAACAAGCCTTGTCCTTGCCAGACAAACAAACCACGGAGTGAGATAAGTGATTTGATGGGAGCCCAGAGAAGGGACGCAAATGATGGGGGCTGTGGGTGGCTCTGACCCCAGTCCCCCTGATTCTAGGCTCCAATGCTTCGACTTAGCTCAAGGCCTGAGGAGGTCACGGCCTGGCTGCAAGCAGAGAACTTCTCCACCGCGTGAGTTCCTAGGCCCATGGGTGTGTTAGGAGAACCTTTGTAAAGGACTCAGATAATAACCAAGGAAATCCAGAGACCCAGAACATACAACCTAACCTACACGGGACCAGACAGACCCACAGGTGCTGCCCTATTGCAGCACTGCCACTGCTGCATCAGACAGCAGAAGAGGAGGCATGCCCCTGCCTCCGTTAGAGCACTAAATGAGGAGTCCTGCCACAGGGAAGACAGCAGGAGCAGAGGGAACTCAGGAAGAACCTCGGCTGCCAGCCACCCCCCTCCACCACAAGATTCTCTTCCAGGCCCTTCTCCCTTCAAACACAGGAGTTCTGAGATTGGTTTAAGCCAATATGCATATCTTACTCCTTCACCTCCAGATACCCTGTTCCATGAATCCTCCTGGAACCCCGGCCTCCAAGCCCAAATAGCCCCTTCTCTACCCAAATACTTAGGTCCAAGACCTTCTGCCCCAATACTGATGGCTTCTGCTGCTTTTGTTCCCAGCACGGTGAAGACACTTGGGCCCCTGACAGGGAGCCAGCTGCTTCACATAAGACCCGGGGAGCTACAGATGCTGTGTCCACAGGAGGCCCCACGGGTCCTGGCACGGCTGGAGGCCGTCAGAAGGATGCTGGGGGTAAGGACACTCTGGGGTCCTGACCCCTACTGGAAATATGGGATGTTCCCTGGACAACCCAGCAGGCCCAGCCCTGGGGTGGAGGTGAGGTGGCAGTTGCTGGCACAGGTTATCCTTCCAGGGTCTTGACTTCATGTGCTCTGGCATGCCTTGAGGCTCCAACTGATTGTTGACATGAGCTGTGGGGGGGCCTCGCCTGGCACCAGCCTCATCTCAATCCTTTTCTTTCCTCAGATGGGCCCTTAAGCACCAACGCAGACACCTCCAAGACCAAGGCCCTCTCACAAACAAGACGGCGGATCCATCTTCAGAGCCCCAAGAATTCCTCTTTCATGTCCCCAGTTTGCAGCAAACCCCACACCCCAGCTCACACAGCAAAGAGGATGAGCAAGCCCAGAGGTGGAGACAAATGGTGCCATTCTTGCTGTGTTGAAAGCCAACCCCAGTCACCACCTATTTATTGTATCTTTTCTAAGCCTGGAGCACTTATGCATAGATTTGCCAGGACTGTTTAGTTGCTCTCCTCCAGAATAAAGGCATCTTCAAATTTGTCATGTGCCTCCCTTCCAGATGCTTCTGGGCCTGATGAGGGACAAAGGCAGGAAGGCAGGAAGAGCTGGGACACTGGGCATGAGACAGCAGCAGCCCTGCATCCATCACTGGGCCAGACTGTTGGAACGTGAATGGGAATTCCCACTACAACCTGGAGCTGAGAGTCAGAATTTGAGAATTATGTCCCAAGCTCTCCTTGCTTTCTTTCTAAACAAACTCTAAATGCTCACCATCTTCATCATTCCGAGTACATTTCTCCCAGTATATTCCAAGGCACCCAACATGACTGAGGGCACAACACTTCACAGCAGAGTACCAGGGCTGAGAGCGGTAGGTTTCAATCAGCGACACTAGCTGAATATCCAGAGAAGCGCTAACAAGCATGTCAGGGGCTCCAGGCTCTAATTTCAACTTCCTCTTTTAATACAACTTTTATCCCCTCCTGTTGGGTGAGCCAACCTTGAGCTCTCTCCCTAGCCTGTCTCTATAGCAACACAGCATAGGGAACTTTGGACTGGAAGTCAGATGTCTAGCCATTGGCTGTGTGAACTCTGGTAAGTCATTTGATTCTTTGGGTCCCTATTTTCTCAAAGGTTAAGTGAAGAGTTTGGACTGTCCTTGGCTTCTAATATTTAGTATACACATCCTTCTTTAATCTCATAACTGTTATGGACTCCCTTTCCAACATAACAGAGGTTGTACTTTTACTGATTTAGTCAAAGGCCCCTTGAGAGTTCTTAAGTTGTTCCCTTAAGTCTCTCTTAGCTGAATTTGTCCATGACCCTAACATTGTCTGAACCTCAGATTACCCTATTTTCAGATTGCCTATGTCCTTCTCTCGAGTTCCTGGCCTCAACGTGAAACTTAAGTGGGAATAAATTAGCTAACATACATGAAATACCTAGACTATTACCTAGCACATCATAGGTGTTCAATAAATGTTAGTTTTATACCTCATTAACTTGTGACTGGCCCTTTGTCAGCTTGGGAAGAGAAAGTAAGGCATTATAAATTCATACCCTACACGTTTGCACTTTTTCCCTTCCGTTTTTTTACTGAAATGTCCTTTTAAAAAGTCCCAACCTTGCTTCAGCCGGATTAATGGGGAAATGTGATTTCCGACACCCAGGCAAGGGGCGGTAGAGGCTCAGCATCCGAAACAGCCATGCTGCGGAGGCCCCGGGCCAGAACCCGTCGGAACAGCTCTGGACTCCCCACCTGCCCGTAAAGCGCACATCACAGCTGGCGATCCCGTGATGGCCAGAGGCTGGGTCAGACCCTCGGGGCTCGTCCACCTCCTCCCGAGCCCCACCCCGCTCGATAACTTTACAGCAAGAATCCTACTCTCCCGGGGTAACCAGCGCCCCACTGCCCGGACGGTTGGCGCTCCTTCCGCCCTGACTGGCACTACTAACGGGCGCAGAGCCCAATTCCTGCCCCGCAGCACGCAGGCCACACTCCTGCCCCCGACTCGCCACGGGGTCTTGCCGCCCCGAACTCCAGGGACTTTAGAAGTCGCGCCGGCGCGTGGACCTCCGTACGCGCGATGCGAGGTGCGCAGAGGGTGGGGGCGGGGCCAGGGCGCTCACGTTGGCCCCGCCTACCTACGTCGGGTATAAAGCCAACCGGTTCGCGGTCTCCCTCTGTTCTTCGAAGGTGTGGTGTTGGTGTGAGCATGTCGTGCGAGTCGTCTATGGTTCTGGGTTATTGGGATATTCGCGGGGTGAGTGCCGTCTCAACGACTGCGCCGCTCGGTCAGGGAGACGGACGCGGAGCCGCCGGGGGCTCGGTCCGCGGTCGTCCAGAGAAGGGGCTCTACCCGGGAGCCACGCCTCCTTCGCCGCGTCGCGCCGGCGGTGCTCCCCGGCCGCGGAGGCCGACCCCGCCCCTGCCTCTGGGATCTGCGGCCCCGCGGAAAGGGTTGAGGACGGCGGGCCGGTCTCGGGGGACGCTTAACGAGCGCCCGGCAGGATGCACCGTCTCTGCGGCCCCGGCCTGGGGGACGTTGGCGGACGGGGGTTGGGGGCCGGCGGAAGCTGCGCAGGCGCTGACCTGGGCCTTTCTCTCCCAGCTGGCGCACGCCATCCGCATGCTCCTGGAGTACACGGATACATCCTATGAGGAGAAACAGTACACGTGCGGGGAAGGTAATGCGGCTCTGCGTCCCGGTGCGCCGGCGCACTAAACCGGGCAGGCCTTCCGACTGTCCCTTCTTGTGGCCTGAGGGTGGCATCACGCCAGAGTCGGGGGGACTTCTGCCCCGGTCACCTGGAGGCTCTCTGCTGTGTCCTGTGTGGGCAGAGAGGCATCCTTTATCTGGAGCTGGAGATTCTCCCCCTGCCATAGCCCAACCCCGTGTTAACCGTTCACCAAATAGGCCCCAGAGAGTAGATGGTTGAGCTTTTGGGGTCCGGAAGTGTGAGATATTGGAACTAGGTTATTTCATTAGATCGTTCCCTTCTCCTCGCATTAAGGAGGTTGGGTTCCACTTCCTTCTCTCTCTTACAGCTCCTGACTATGATAGAAGCCAATGGCTGGATGCGAAATTCAAGTTAGACCTGGCCTTTCCTAACGTAGGTGGCTTAAGGAGAAGAGTGGGCAGAAGGGAAGGCCTTCAAGTCTATCCTTGCTTCTTTCTTCTGGGGTCTAGAAGGAGCTAGAATAGGTGCTCTTAACCTGGATGGAATAGATAGAATTCAGGACTTGAATTTGGAACTTGAACTTGGTTGGAGAAAAAAATTACATTTTCGTTTCCACTAACCACTAACTGAAAGTTAACAGTTCCTTCTATTGTGAATATAGGCAATAAGTGACGTTAGTTATTAGCCATGTCTGTGACTTTGTTACTAGTAGAAGTTGAGTGTTTTCATATTATATTACGTGTGTTGTAGATATTGTAAATATTATTTACAGTCATCATACTTTGAAATTATAGTTATTACAGTTTAGTAAATGCGTTAATAGGCACATATTACTCTTATAATTTTTTAATGTTTTATAAATTGTGTAAATGTATGTAATTTGCTTTCTGCATTTAAACACCTTATTCTCAGAAAGGATCCATGGCATGCACATACACACAGGTTAAGAACCCCTGTCTAGAATCAGGTGGGGACCTAATTCCTACCTTCTACTTATTTTCTTCTTTCTCCTGACTCAGCATCTTTTCTCTACTGTTTGCTTCCCTGTAAGTCTCGTTTTCCTCAGGAGAGAGAGTCAGGTGGTTCGTTTGACCTGTCCTTTTCCTTCTAGCTGCCCTACCTGATGGATGGGAAGAATAAGATCACCCAGAGCAATGCCATCTTGCGCTACATCGCTCGCAAGCACAATATGTGTGAGTGGGGTGGGGCTGGTGAGGGAGATCCGGCTGGTTGCTCACCTGGGAGTGGATAATGCCAAGAGTGCTTTCTTGTCATTTGGCCTACAGGTGGCGAGACTGAAGAAGAAAAGATTCGAGTGGACATCATGGAGAACCAAATTATGGATTTCCGCATGCAACTGACAAAACTCTGCTACAGCGCTGACCTTGTGAGTTTCCTTAGCAGGCAGGCATCAACAAAAAGGGGCATTTAGGAACCAAGGGTTAATTCTGCTCCATTCTGCTCCTGCTACCTTCTCACCAACCCAGTCTGTCAGAATAGGAAATAGAACTCTTCTTTTCTGGGGGTTTGTTTGTCACATAACTCTGGTGTTGACCCCTCTTCCTTGCCAAACCCCTCCTTTCCATCCTGCCATCGCTCCCTGAAGGTAGTGAGAGGAAGGCACCTGGGGAAGGGGCCACTAAGTCTCTGTCACTGGCTGGTGCCCTGATTAGCTATAAGGATGACAGCTATTCTCACTCTCTCTCTTTTTCCCTCTCTCCCAGGAAAAACTGAAGCCTCAGTACTTGGAACAGCTACCTGGACAACTGAAACAATTCTCCTTGTTCCTGGGGAAATTCTCATGGTTTGCAGGGGAAAAGGTAGGAAGGAAGGAAAGGAACAGGATACTTTTCTATCTCTGCAGATGTTAATGAACTCCCCACACCTGACTATCTTATTGTCTGTCTAGCTCACCTTTGTGGATTTCCTCACCTATGATGTCTTAGATCAGAACCGTATGTTTGAGCCCAGGTGCCTGGATGAATTTCCAAATCTGAAGGCTTTCATGTGCCGTTTTGAGGTGATGCTCCCTGCACCTTTGCCTTACAAAAACACTCACCGGCTCCCCTGAGCCCCAGGGGACCCCATTGTGGTAGATTCTTGCCCAACACTAGATTTTGCCTAAAGGGATCAATGGTCGGATACCTCTAAACCTTTAAGTCTTGGGAAAGGCCTGGGTTCTACACCATGAAGGCCCTGTCTACAAAAAGTGGGGAGCGGGAGCAGGCAGCATGTGAATGTCACTGTTTTGGAGTGGGTCTGTTGGACTGAGTGAGAGTCTTTGTAAGATTTGGTATGCTTTCCCTTCAGGCGTTGGAGAAAATAGCTGCCTACATGCAGTCTGACCGCTTCTTCAAGACGCCCATCAACAACAAGATGGCCCATTGGGGCAACAAGAGAATATGTTGAGCATGAGGCAGACTTGCTCTGCTTGTTTTGTTCCATCCCGTCCCTAAGGGCCCTGTACTCCGTCTTCTCTTTTCAATAAATAGCACTTAGGCTGCTGGTGTCTAGCTGGATTTCTTTTGGGTGTAGGGGCTGGAGGAGAAACAGTAGGGTATGTGGAGAATTACCAAGATCTGAGTTCAATCACTGCAACATTGACATCCGCCACCCCCAGCTGTGTTCAATGGCTAGGGGTTCTTGCAGAAGCCTTGTTGAGTGAGTACTAGAAATAAAGGTGAGCTCGCACAGTTGTAGAGAACAGGTGTATTAAATGGGACTAGAGCCCCTATAAACACCTGGTGAACATATCAAGTAAAACTGTGTGGTACTGGGGACTTCACAGAACTGGAGTTCAGAAACGGACCCTTGTATGTGGTACTTTAGTGTGATGAAGATCGTATTTCACACTGGCGGGCTAACCAACAAATAGCATTGAACAATTACCAATTAAAAATAATAGAACCCTTCCTCATACCATTCACTAAAATTAATTCATCTGGAAGGTAAGGCCCAATGTTAAGTAGCAAGCTGTAAAAGTATTAATGAAAATGTAAAAATGTTTTTGATCATAGGGTAGGAAAAGATTCTCTAAATAAGACATAAAAATTGCAAATTGAACAGTACCAAATTCTAAAAGTTATCTGTGATAAGGCACAAATAAGCAAAATTAAATGACAGATGGGATAAAAACAAAGGCCTGGTGTAAAGACTATGTAAAGAACTACAATAAATGACTAACACAACTCACTTTTAAAAAATTGACCAAAAAACCATGAATGAATAATTTACAGAAACAGAAATATTGATGGCCAAAAAAGAATGTTAAAAAGATGTTTATAATCCAAAGAACTGCAAATTACACCATGAGAGACCATTATTCCACCTATCGGATGAACAAAAAGTAAGTTTATAAAGTGTCGGCAAGGCTTAGGAAGGTGATGTGCATTTCCTACGGGTGAACTTGTAAAGTGGTATAGCTACTTTGGAGGATAGTTTGTCAGTCTCTTCTGAAAGTCAGATCATATCCTGTGACCTAATAATTCCATCCTATTAATAACTCACCCATATACCTAAGGTATATACCAAGATTGTGGTATTGTTGGTAATGTTACCACACAAAGGGCACGATCTGCTCACCACAAGATGAAAGCCACTCATCAAGAGGCAAGATGGTGGCAGAGAAAAGACATTTGGTTAAGCAGTGAGCTGGCAAATCAAAATGGGGGACTCGTGTCCTAAAGAACCATCTTAAGGAAGACACAGAATCTTGAAGCAGTTATATAGGCTAGTGGGTTATAGGAGAGATGGTTAGGAATGTTGACCCTCTAGTGTTACAGACTGGGAGTGGACACACCAGGTCTTTCAGTTGTCATTGATGATGGCCATCAGCATAGACACTGTCCAGGCAGCATCACCTTCGTAAGGAACTCAAAAGGACAAAGTTACTGTCATCGCAGCTAGGAGGTATATACACAAGCAGGGGTCATGAAATGTACAGAGTAGGTAGACAGATCTCCTGGAGGGGGCAGATCCAGCAGGGTTAGTTAGTTAGAGGTCATTCAAAGTTACAATATGATTTCTACAATATGGCTTCCCTTATGTCAACCTTGTGTTGACCTGGTATTAGTAATAACAAATAAGTGGAAATTATGTAAATGCCTATCAATACAAGGAATACCATGAGACAATTTGAGATTCAACTGTATGAACTAACATGGAATGATCCCCAAGACACATTGCTGAATTTTTTACATTAGGTTGCAGATTAGTATGTTCAGTATGACATCTCTTATGTTTTAAAAAGGGAAATCATGCAGTAAGCATTTTCTGCAGATAGATTTATGTATGTGAATGCATAGAAAAAGTTCTGCAAGGACAAACCAAATGATATCAAGGCTTACTTCAGGCAAATCAGAGAAAGGCCCAGGCTCCAGAATGGAAGTAAAAGGAGACCCTAGAGATAGGCTAAGGACATTTTTCTTTTTTAACTAGGAGAATGTATTCATGTGTTACTGTGTAATAGAAGCTTGTTTTAAGAAAAGAAAGCAAACTTAAGGGAAACCGACTCCTGTGGAGATTGAATTGGCACCACTCTCCAATTGCAGAGCAAAGTCTTTGAGTAGTTTCCAGCCTAAGACAGTGACCTGAGGGCCAGATTGCTGCCCACTGTGGACCAGGAGCCAAGGATCCCTCTAGGGAGGGAGGGCCAGAGGGCCTGAATGTCTGGGATGCCCAGTGATGTTAGGAGGGCTGCCTCGGGAGGAATTAGTACAGATACGTGATACTAAGCAGACAGTTCAACAGCCACCTTTTGCCAGCTCTGGTAGCAGTAGTCAGGTATTCAGGCCAGTATCTTCAGTATGGGGAGCCTGTGGCCAGAAGAGGTGTAAAGCTGAGAGTTCCTCTGCAACCTGGTAACTATGGACATGAATTTCCATAGTGTGAGTGAGTGAAGTGTGCCCTAAGAGAAGGCCTTGTGGATCTAAGGGAGGCCAGAGAAGCTGAGGATGCCTGTCTGACTAGATAGAGGCTATGACCAGAACTCAGAAAGGGAATGTATTATTTATTGCTGTGTGACAATACTACCACCAATTTAGCAGCTTAAAACAATACACATTGTCTCAGATTGTCTGTGGGTTAGGAGTCTGGGTACAGCTTTACAGGGCTCTCCGCTTCAGGGTCTCATCTGAAAGCTGTTGTCAGTGTGTCAGCCAGGGCTATGATCTCATCTCAAGGCTCAACTGGAAAAGGATCTGCTTTCGAGTTCATGTAATTGTTGATAAAATTTAGTTCTTTATGACCTATTGGCCAGAGGGCTTCAGGTTCTTGCTGGCTGTCAGCCAGAGGCCACTCTTGGCTCCTTGCTTCATCAAACCCAGTAAGGGGGAGAGTCTCCTGGAAAGAGAGACACTATAGTCCTATGTAATGTAACCATGGAAACAATATCCCATCACCTTTGCTGTATTCCATTAGAAGCAAATCACAGGACCTGCCCACACTCAAGAAGACAGGATTTCACAAGGGCATGAGGACCACAGGTGGGATTATGGGGGCCATCTTAGAGTCTGTTCACCACAGGGAAGAGAGCATGGAAACAAGAAATTGGCCCTTCAGTCCTCTGAGAAAAGAATCCCGGGAAAGACAGATGACAGAAGAGAACAACATGGCAATTGGAAAGGAGAAGTTTAAAAAGCATAGGTCTGTATTGCACACGAATTCCAGAGAGAAAGACTACAGGCAAATCATATGTTCCAACTTTTCTAGTTACTATGTTTGTTAGTAAAAATCCACTTAACAGTTTTCGAAAACCAAGGACCTTACTGGCCCAGAAAGCAGGGAAGGCCACTGAGAGGAACAGATCCATTCACAGAACTACAGATGTGGTTTCCCCAGGCTCTAAATCCGCCCCACCTCTAATTCTGACATAGGCCAAGAAGAGAAGGCTGTCGCAATGGTTCCTTCAAGCAAGGAGGGGAAGTGCATGTCCTGTCATCCCAGAGGCAGAGGCCACAGAAATGTTGAGAAATTAGTATACCAGTGATGGGTTTGTGCAAGTAGCATCAATAACAGCTTTTCCAGAAAACAAACTTGCGATAGGTACATTAAATTTGGTGGAGCACTTCCTCAAAATGTATAAGGGTAACTCGTTGTACTCATTGTTGAAGGTTAGGCAACCTAATTAAGGCATTTCCAGTTCAGAAGGAAATGTATTATGTGATTCAAGAAAAATTCATTGTAGAGTTATTTCATTGAGAGAAAGGGTGGAGTAGGGGGCACTGATGTGTATGGACATGGATCCCCCTTTAAAGCAAGCTTAAGGGCTTATGAGAACACCAGGACTTCCAACAGAAAGCGCACATTCCTTCTCCTTCAGCTCCAAGACTAGATGGAGCAATGAGCTCCAATAAAAAGAAATTTAGAGAATTCAGAGAGTTGGCAGGGGAGAGGGAAGGAATTGACCTGTAGTGAGTGATTCGTCTAATGTGCAAATTTGCTCAGGTCACCTCCCTGCTTAAATACACTTGACGGCTTCTTAGGCCTCCAGAAAAAGGCAATCTCCACCAGTTTACAAGATCCTTCATAATCTGTCTTCTGCTTTCGTGATCTGGCTTTCTCCTTGCTAGGGCCAAACTGGAATGAAACATTTCTGAAAACCAACAAAGATGGGCTCTTAGTGTTCTTTGGGGATTTTCTGTGGAAATAATTATAGGTGACTGATTCGTAGCATTTAAATCCAGAAGAAAAGATTCACTGGATGTGTGTATACTTGATTTTCAAATGAACAGCTGCTGCTGTGTGGCCCCACATGGAGAAGAGGGCCAACCTAAGGTGATTAGAAGGGAGTGTTTTCAATGGTGCAGAGGGATGGGAACAGAACAAACAGGATAATCTTCCTATTGTGTTAGAAGTTTGAAGGAAACTGAGAATAGCTCTCTATTTTAGCTTCTATGGTGTAATGTTTCCAATTGTATTAACAGATTTTTTTATTTGGAGGAAGATTAGCCCTGAGCTAACATCTGTACCCATCTTCCTCTATTTTACATGCGGAACACCTGCCACAGCATGGCTTGACAGGCAGTGTGTAGGTCCACACCCGAGTTCTGAACTGGTGAAGCCCGGGCCGCTGAAGCAGAGAGCACGAACTTAACCACTACGCCACTGGGCTGGCTTCAACAGATATTTTTTTGAACACTGACTGAAACCGTATCTGCTTTCTTCCAAAATTATGTTTCAAATGGGAAAAGAACTGGAAGAAGGTAGGAACTGCAGGGCGGCTGTTGGGTCTTCTGGACAGGACTAGCCTTATGGGGGTAAATGTATGTTTAGTTCTAGTAGATATCACTGGTATTTCAAAGTGGTTGTCCCACCAACAATGAATGACAGTGCCAGATACTCCACAAATTCAAGAACAATTGTCAGTCCTTTTGATTTAGCCTATGTGGGTATGTAATAGGATCTATGTGTATAACTCCCCCAATATCTAATGATGTTGAGGACCTTTTCATATGCTTATTGCCCACCTGGATATTCTCTTTGGGGAAATAACTGTTCAAGACTTGGCCCTTTTTTCATGGGATCTGTGTTTGGATAAGTTATTTTTGCATAAGAGTCCTTTAGTGATTTCAGTATTTTCTCCCAGTTGAGCCTTGCCTGAATACTAGACCCACAAGTCAGCAACTATTTATGGTGGCATGGTTTGGGAACTCCTCAGCTACTAGAATCTTCCTCTTAAGCAGCTAACTCTACAGTGTGATTTAAAATTACTTCCAGAGGATGCAATGCAGATGGAGGAATGGTGACTATTCAATGGCCTGAAGGAAACCTATGCTTAGAAATGTTCCCGGGAGGGTATGAAGTGGGAAAACATCAGCCCTTAAGTCCCCATGTAGACTCTGGACTTGCAATGGCAAGAAGAACCTAAAAGTTCCTTAAGTTTAAAAAAAAAGGTCATCTATAAAGAGATCGAGTCGGACTGGCATCACCCTTCTCATCAGCAATGCTGAACTCTAGAAGCTGTCAGTAATTCCATCACATGTCTGAAGGTCTACGTCCTAGAAGTCTAGATGCAGCCAAAGTATTAGTTCAGTGTACACTAGGTGAGACATTTTCAAACATGCAAGGACTAAAGACATTTAAATCACAGGTACCTAGGAAAATGGAGTAACCAAGAAACAAGGTCCCAATGACAGCTGTGAAGCAAGCCAGGGGAAGGCGCTTGAAGGTATCTGAGAAAAGAGTAGAGATACGATCCTAGAGACCTTACACAAGTGATGAAGCCAGACGATGGAGAAGGGAAAGGAATCCTGGTTCTCTCCACTGGGAATTCCCACCACCTCTGGGCCCACCTCACTAAGACACACAGCTCTGCACAGCCATGAGCCCTCAATAATGGAGGATGGACGAAGGAGAGATCCAGGCCCAGAGGGAGGCCTCCCTTCCACAGACAGCCCAAGGAGGCTTCCTGTGTATGGGTGTCAGAAACAGGAACGAGGAGTCTCAGAACACCTTCCAACCACACAGGATGCCCATGGACTCAGCCACTGCCAGCATCACCACTCAGACCGTCAGAAGCAGCAGGGCCAGCTGGAGACTTCAGGTGGCCAGGAGAGAATAAGACAAGACACAGCAGGTGTGATTAAGGCTTTACTGGGGACCAGGCATGGCTGGACAGGGACAAGCTGGGGGAGCAAGGCCAGGACACCAGGACAATACTGGCGTTCAGAACAGTGCCGGGAGCTCAGGGCTGAGCTCTACAGACCAGGGGTCTGCTTGGGGACCTCAAACAGAGCAACCACTGAAGGGAGGACAGTCTGGTTGACTTTAGTTCATGAAGGATAATGCTGGGGGGACTTTGCTGAAGAAATGTAGGGAACTGAAGCTCTCAATGGCCTGGTTGGATGCGGGATAGGGGTAGGGAAAGAAGCCAAATGAAAGACCTGAGTGGGGGTGAAGGGAAAGAAAAGAGGGACTAAAGAACAAGAGGGGTGACTCTGTGAGTGAAGGAGGGTCCAGTTGTTCTCCAGGGCCCCAGGGCAGCAATCAGAGCACTGGCTCCTCGTTCCCATCTCCTGGCCATACACAGTTTTACTTGTTGCCCCACACAGCAATCTTTAGAAACAGAGGCTTTGGGAGGAAGCGGCTGGTCTTCATGTAGGCAGAGATCTTCTTCAGGCCCTGAGGGTGGGGAAAAAGAAGGTCAGATCCCAGGGACTGCTGCCCCACGGGGCTCAGGCACAGCCGCTCCAGGCACAGTGAATGCAGGACCCTGGTAAAGCCCTTCCTTGGGGGCTTAAGTGTTGGAGCATTACACAGTCTTTCTGGGGTCCCCAGCTCTGGAAGGTCAACTCATCCAATTTCCTGGAACTAACGTGCCCTCTCAATAGTTGACACCACTGCCGGAGACTCTGCACTGCCAGGAGCTGCATAGCCACCAGGGAAACAATATAACTACAGAATCTCCATACAACTACCTACAGGATACGATCTACTCTCACCACGTATCACGAGGGAAACTGAGGCACACATAGGGGAAGCACCTTCCTCATGCTCACACAGCCAGTAAGCGGGAGGGCTGGAATGCAGCCTGGCTCTCCCTCCAGTTCTCTGCTCTTTCTGCCACGCTCCCCTCCTCTCCTCCCCACAGGAGGCCCTGTCCTCCCTGTCTGCACAAACTTTCCCCTTTTGCAGAGGGAGGCACCTGGCTTCCCAGGCTTTGCTCACAGAGGGACCCCTAGCAGAACAAAGGGGCTCAGAATGTGCCTGTGCAGCTTAGAAGAGGCCACATCTCACCCAATGACTCAGCAAAACCTCAGTGAAAGCTGATAGGAGGATGTGGAGCAGTGAAGCCAGGCCAGACTCTAATCATTCCTCTTAAAGGAGAAAGTCCATTTGCTGGCCTCTTATCTGGGCCCAATCTCACTGGACCCCAGCCTACCTCATTCCAGTCCTGCTGCAGCCAACTAGGCAATATGACACGTACGTGTCTTTGGGCACCATCGTCTCACATAGACAGTGTCCAGTAAGTTCTAAAGGATCCAAAGATGCTGGCACTGTCTGTACCCAATGGGCAAGGCTCCACAAGCTGCAGGCTGCAGCCTCCGCTGTCCTCCATCCCTCCCTGTCAATCATTCATCCCAGCAATTGCCAAATCCCCAAGGCCCGGCAGCCTGGACCAGAACCAGAGCTGATGAGAACTAGCTGATGAAGCAGATTTCACTATGGGGAATGGGGAAGGAAAACAGATTGTGGGCTGAGAAACCTGTTGCACTAATGCCTCAAATTCGCAAATCTGTAATTAAGCAGACATGCTGCTCTCCAATGAGTGGACTAATTATGACTCCAATAAGTGGACCCATGATGAGCTGTGAGGGGGGTCCTGGCTGTGCTCCTCCAGCAGCCAGCTGGTCCCGCATGTACCACACAGCCTCGTTCCTGTAGTTCTCCAAGTGCACTGAGCCCCAGGAGGCTGAGCTCCAGGCCTGGGTCACCTTTGCAGCCCCACTGTGCCTGACACAGTGCCTCATACACAGGAGAAGATCTGATCAGTGAAGGTGATCTAACATAAACGTACTACCCCATCGCTGAGGCAGAATCTTGGGTAAGTAGTTGGAAGAAGGAAAAGGAGATGGGGGGAAGGTAGTGCCCCAAACAGAAGACAACAAGATAAACTACTTCCATAGGGGCACCCACACGTGGACTCAAATCCCAGGGCCAACTACAGCCTTGGAATCTCAGAACTAGTCCCAACGGGGATCTGATACCTGCCAAGCTTTCTGTAGATCAAGAGTAAATACTGTCTGTGTCTCTGGTGCTTCATATCAAGCCTACTGTGTCTCAACTTCACTAATGCCAGCTACAGACAGACCCCTGAACACGCTCCTTCATCCACGTTGTCCTCAGCTGTGTCACCGAGGCTGGGAAAGGACCTGGGCCTTCGCTCTTTGGCACAGGAAAGCAAGAGCCACTGACTGCTGCCCATGGAAGCCAGACACTGACAAGGAGCCCAGCACAGCCTGTCCTGCCTCGGTGACCTTGAGCAAATTACTTATCCTTTCAGCCTCAGTTTCGCTGTCTGTAACATTCCAGCAGGAATGTGAAAAGGTTACATAGGACCCATTGTATGGAAAATCGTGACCACAGATCCTGACATAATGCAAGTCCTCAATTAACGATAGTTACATTCATTTTGGCTCCAGGACTAGGAAAGCATCAAGGAGAAAAGGAAAGACAAAAGAGATGTAAATAGAAGGAGGATTAGTGAAATCACCTCAAAGCGGGCTATGAAGTCCTTCAGGTTTGGGAACGCATCCAGGCACTTGGGCTCAAACATACGAAGTCGATCAAGGAGGTCATAAGCAAGGAAATCCACAAAGGTGATCTGCAGACAGGCGAAGGAAATGGGTACCAAACTCTGGGAAGAATGACAACTCCCCATCCACAGCCTTCCTCCTTACCTTGTCCCCTGCAAACCAAGGCCTCTTCCCTAGAAACTGTGAGAAGAGCTTCATTGTTTCAGGAAGCGCCTCCAAGTACTCAGGCTTCAGTTTCTCCTGAGGCACAAAACAGCTGTCACCACCCTCAGACACAGACGCCCTCGGCAGGGGGACAGGCCTCCCTAGGGCTGCATATGATCCCCAGCTTCCATGGGTGAGCAGCCATGTGCCCTGTGATGAGAGCTGGGTTGGTTCCCAGACTATGATTTAACCTACCCTGTGGTCATTAGACTCCTGCTGGGAACCACCTCCCATCTGTGGGAGGCAATGGGAAGGCAGAAATCAATGCCACACTGTCCCTGCAGCTGTCACCACTCATCTCCAACCACCCTCCATGGGACAACCCAGGAGTGCTGTGAGAACCTGGCAGAGCTCTGGACTCATGTCGAGCAGAATCAAAGATGCAAAGAACTAAAATCACTCAGGGAAAGAAGTCTTAAGGTCTAGCAGGTGGGTGACATAACAATAGACACTCGAGCCGATTCCAGACAAATGAGGAGAATTTGAGAGGCTGGATGGAAGGAGGGAGAGGTTCAAAGGCCCTGTGGCTGACCCTGAACTGCCTACTGGGCTAATGTGCTGATGTCTGAGGGTGTTAAGGAGATAGCGCTGGGCTAACAAGGAAACACACTGTCAAGGAACTAATTTCCCCTCTAGAGATTCTGGACTCTATCCTAAGATTGGTGGGAACTGACAGTTTTCATTTAATGAAATTTGAGGTTATGAGGGTCACTCTACTGGCAGCATAGGGACCAGGTTGGTAGATCAGCAGCTCCAAGGATTTCAATTGGCAAATAGAACTAGTATACACACGACACAGGAGTCTTCCCTCCTTATCAAAAGCTTGCCCAAACCAGCCCACTGGGATGGGACTCACAAAGTCAGGGTTGTAGCAGAGCCTGGCCAGGGCCATGCGGGTGTCCATAATCTCATTCTCCAAAATGTCCACACGAATCTTCTCCTCTTCTGTCTCCCCACCTATGGCCACACAACACAGACCCTCCCTCAACATCCCACCCCAGCCAAGCCCAGGGCATGGCCACCAGTCCCCTGCATCACACCCCCAGCCCACTCACACAGGTTGTGCTTGCGAGCAATGTAGTGAAGGATGGCGTTGCTCTGGGTGATCTTGTGGGCCCCATCAATTAGGTAGGGCAGCTGGAAGGACAACAGGGGCAGGTCGCTTGGGCCACCAGGGCCCCCTGCTCCCCCTCCCTTGAGCAAGGGTGACATGAAACCTGCACCCACAGCGCCTGGGCCCTGGTAAGCACTAAATAATTATATTGTAAAATGAATGATGAGCTGGGACATAGAGCATCATGGGAAAGCAGTGAAGAGAACCAGGGAGCTCAGAGGCCGAGCAGAAGGCACTGGGTCCTGAGACCTGGAAGCTGGGACAGGAGACGGAGAAGAGGACCTCTCACTCGCCCCCACAGCACCCCCATACCCTGCACCTACATTGGGGAAGTCCAGGCCCAGCTTGAATTTCTCACTCAGCCACTGGCTTCTGTCGTAGTCGGGAGCTGTGGTGGAGAAGATGAGTGACACAAACCTCCCCAGAGTCCAACCCACGTTCCTGGGGGGACTTTCAGGGGATCTGGAATCTGACCCACTAAGTCTCACAGTTCAGGTTGGGGGGAAAGAACACTAATGAGGCTCTGGAACCCACATGGGTGAGGGTCACACAGGGTTAGGCAACCCTAAGGGGAACCCATCCCAGATACTGAGACAGGGGTTCCAGCAATCCCCTCCCTTGTCCTGCCTTGGAAGGAGAGCGCCACCCTCAAAGGGGAGGGGAAGGGGCCGGGCCTGCTCCAGCTGCGGAGGGCAGCAGAGGTGAGTACCAGGTAGTCAGGGCACGGGGGTCTGGTACCAAGGCAGCAGGAGTTGGGTAGAAGTGGGGGCCCCACGCGATTGCCCTACCGTCCCCCATCGTGTACTTCTTTTCCTCATAGTTTGAGTCTGTGTACTCCAGGAGCAGGCGGATGGCATGAGCCAGCTGGGACAGAAGGCCGGGGCCGAGGTAAGAGATTGAGAGGCCTGACTGCCGCCTTTCCCTCCAGGTAACCTCCCACACACCCCTCAGACACCCAGGCACGCGCCCACCTGAGAGGACACGCGGCAGCACGGGGCTGGGATCCAGCAAGCCCAGAAGACCAACCTTCTGCCAGAACCGGTTCGAGCTGCGTAGCGTTTCCCCGCCCGCCCACCTCCATCCCACCCGCCTGGGGGACCCCTCACTCACCCCGCGGATGTCCCAGTAACCCAAGGTCATGGCCATCGTGCTGGTGTTTGCGCTCTGAGTGGAGGGGCCTCAGCAGAGCTGGGACGAGATTTATCTTCCGACCCGGGTGGTGCGAGGCGAGGCCTGCTGCGCGCACCGCCCTCCCGGCCCCGCCCCCGCCGCGCCCTCCAGACTTGGCGACGCCGCCGGAGGCAAGCCCTGTCCCAAGGCAGGCGGAGCTAAGATCCTGCTCAGCTACACTTGCGGGGACTCTGGCCTGGGTCTGCTCGCCAGGACATCCAAAGACCGCCTGGCTCGGGCTCCTCTGGTTTCCCCGCCCCATTCGGAGCTCTGCCAGGGGCAACGGAGTTGGTAGTGCGCTTGGGAGACCAGCCTGAACCCTAAACAGAACCAAGCTCTCTGCCTTCCTTCCCCTCTGGGCATCTCTCTGCTTTGGCTCTGGGTTGCTGAGTTCCCAGTTCCCGGGGCTCCAGGAGGCTCAGATGCCAGGTTAAGGCCAAAAAGCAGTGCCTGGGAAATGGCGGGTTTAACTCAGCACCTGTCACAGAAACAGCAGGACTCAGAACAGTCCGAAATCTCCTCCCAGTCCTTGTAATCCGTGACAGCCACGTGTCTTACAGAAGTACTATCAGTGGGATGGGAAGGACCACCCAGGGCACGGGGCAGAGAAAAGGAACTGTGGTCTCAGGGTTTTCCTTTCAAGGACTTTAGAAGATCAGCCCTTCAGTTTGGGACTAAGAATAAGTGTCGACTGAAGTAAAGAGTCTAGGCGGTATCAGTGAAGGAGTTTTTTCAATAATCAGCGTGAAGAGTTCTAACTCCAGGACAGCAGTTCGACAGAGCGCTCTGAGGGGACGTCTCTGAGGTGTGGGAGTATGAGTGTGGCTTATATCTCTTCAGAAAACAGTGTATGTGTAGGTAAGAGGGGAAAAAAACTGACAACTCAGTTTCAAATAAAGGGATAGAGTACATCTGGGCTTTTCTCTAAATAGCCCCTTGAAGGTAACATAAACAAGAATTTCTTGGTTATACTTCAAACAAGTTCAGAGATGCTGACGTTATCTGTGTGGAGGGAGACAAGGACCAGCGTCATTAATTAGTCCCTCAATCTCTAAGAAAAGCAGGTGGGAAATGTGAGTGCCAGGTACCCCGTTATCTTTTCGTGCTGTGGGTCGGTCCACTGGCATCTTGAGTCATGAGGTCGGGGGTTGCAAAGTCACTTTGACACAGGCTGAAGATGGCCTCTGTGGCTGCTTCACAGCGCAGCATGGAATTTATTGTACTGACTGATACCCATCAGGCTGCTTGCTAGACTTGCCTGTTAGACCAGGGAGAGGGGTCCCAAGAATCTGCCCACATAACCATCAAATATATATCAGTCAACTAGCTTTATGGGGTAACCTGTGAATCTAAACCAGAACCAGTCCCAGCGAAGAGGCAGGGTTTCTAGGTGCAAACCGAGATGTCCTGGCAGCCTGCTAGATGTCCCTCACATTGACAGGAACAGTGACCTGGGGTAGACCACCGGTAGCATGGCGAACTCCCCACAGGACCACAGTCAGGGTGGGCCCTGTGGATCCTTCGCTGTCCAGAGCCACAGAGTCACCGGTTTGAGCCCTGACATTGCTTTCTGACCCATGTGTGGTTGGGTATGAAAGGGTGGCACAGGCAGCCTGTGAAGTCCCTCTGTGATCTGTGACATGTGGTACAAACTCCAGAAGAACAATGTCCAACCTCCCACCTTTCCTCTTTTAAAGCAGAAGACTATTACAAAACTAGGAAAATGGGACATAGTTTGGCCTCTGGGTCATTTTCCTTTATTTAAAGGATGTCGCAAGGTTAGTGGATATGTGAATACGGATAAACGGACCTTTAAAGAAAAAGGACTTTACAAGTTAAAGTGCAAGGTTGATGCTCTACAGAAAACTAAGTTTTAGAATTCTGTAACACGTTTGGATAGGAAGGTATGAACTCTGTACTCAATAATGGTTTCCCACCAGCGAGACAAAGTGTCGAGGAGGGGTAGAGGAGGACACAGAGACTTTCCCTAGTTGCTATTGGGAAAAGCCAGATCTGATTAAGCAGGAATATGACAACTAGCATTTACAGGAAGAGTTTTCTGGAATCCATCAGGATGGGACCCTCTTAACCTCTACTTCCAACTCTTGAGTTACCATGGAATGGCAGGCTGGTCTCCATGTGTCTGTCATCAAGAAAGCTTTCCTCATCGTGCCAACGAGTTAGGAAAATGAAGGCTAAGAAAATGGGATGAGGGGCCAGCCCCGTGGCCGAGTGCTTAAGTTTGCACGCTCCATTTTGGTGGCCCAGGGTTTGCCGGTTCGGATCATCTGCATGACCTACACACGGCTGGCTCATCAAGCCATGCTGTGGCAGCCTCCCACAGAAAGGACTAGAATGACATACAACTACGATGTACAGCTGGGTACTGGGGCTTTGGGGAGAAAAAACAACACGAGGAAGATTGGCAACAGGTCTTAGCTCAGGGCCACTATTCTTCACCAAAAAAGTATACCAACAACAACAACAAAAAGAAAGTTGGATGACATGAACCTGAAAGTGAGGTCACCTGAATGATGGAGACAAGAGCCAATCCAGGGAGTAACTTTAGGTTGCTGATTTCAGTATTTAGTATGAAAGCTTTATTATGGAACATCCCTTGGGAATCCTCTTACCAAAGGAGTGCTTTCTATAGGCCTTGTAAATAAATGCAAAACAGCTTCTCCCCAAATCTGCATGCATTGCTGTTTTCAACTGCAGTACAGAGCTCACCTGTTTTTCTTCTTGTCCACCCCCCATCCCCTTACCATTTTACATGGGGTGAATCAGGAGTCCTTGACAGAACACTTTACACTGTCATCTTCAACATATCAATCTGAATGTTACCCAAAGAGCCCAAACTTGGAACTGGGTACGCTAGCTCGTGACACTTTAAGTAGTTCTTGTTATGGGCCAAAGTGGAGGGTGCGTTTTGTTTCTACAGGAGATGGTTACATTACGTTAAGCAGGAGCATTTTATGGCAGCAGCTGTAGTAATGGTTATTTGGAAAGGCACATATGAGAAGAATATGTTTGTGTCAGGCATCCATCCTATGCATCTTTGAAACATCCTTCTTACAGTGGGGAATTTCTCACATTAAAGTCCTACCTCCACAAAGTAGAGGACTGCTAGCTGACCCTGATATCCATCTTCTGTTGTCATTTCTGCTGGGCACATTACTTATCAGGATAAAGATGTCACTTCTACTATGACTCAGTTAAGCCAGTGAGGTATAAGGAAAAAGGTTCTGTGTCACTTCTAGGAAGTTTCTTTAAGAGGGAAAGAGCCACCCCATTCACCTTCCTCCTCCTGCGTTTTGGAACTCATGTGTGATGGGGTCTTAGTAGCCATTTCAGACTTTGAGGTCGCACAGAGAATGAAACCACATGCAGAGGACGATGGAGCCTTCAGAAGCAAAGTCATCGAGGCTGCCATGAAGCCGGCATTACCAGTGTTTTCCTGTCTACTGCAGGACTTCTTTCACATGAGAAATAAACTTCTGTCCTGTTTAAGCCACTGCTACTGTTCACTTACACACAGCAGAACTTACCACTAATCAATGCACTCGCTCTTCCAGCCTCCCTTGTGGCTGAGGCACAGGCCTGTGACCCAGGCTCTGTTAACTGCACACAGTGGGGCGGGACTTCAGTTCTGAAGAAGCAGGCCCTGAGAATTCATTTGCTGGCAAGGGGGGTTGAGGAGGGATCAGGATTTTGGAGGTGGCAGTGGTGAGACACTCGCACCTGGTGCCATACATCGGGGTAGGAGCTCCAGAGTCTGTGCCCAGCAGCGGCTGTGGGGCTTTCTCTAGAACAGTCCCTCAGGTGGTTAGGCACACTTCCCAGTCACTCAGCTTCCAAGGCCAACACCCTGGCCTTCCCAGGGTTTCTCGTGCCACCTGATACCACTGATAAATCACTTTCTTATTTCAGCAACAAGGAACCCTGGGTGATCGCCACACCCCTTAGGTCTCTCTGAAGATACAGATCTTGTCTTCAACACCTTGGCCTCTCTCTTACCTGCTTTAAGCCACTGGATTATACCCAGGGTTTCTCGTGGACGTGGGTTTAACCTTTACCCCCACATTTCTGGGTGTGAGAGTGACTGCAGTTGGCCACCAAAATCCACTCTTCTGTCCAAATATGGGTCTACCCTTGTGACTAGGTACAGCCACACACCTGGACCTCGCCTGCATAGTGAGAGGTGGCTTCCTTGGGTTTTCTCTATTTTCCTTCCCATACTCGTGATAGAGTTTCCACCAAGGAAAAGAGGCGGCACCCTAGGGCATGGCAGAGCCACAGGATGGAAGAAGCTTGAGGCCCTGAATAACCTCGTGCAGCAGGGCTGCCTCAATAGCCTGGACTATTCCCCCTGGAACAAGAAAGAAGGAGCTTCCATTTTCTCTAGCTGCTGTCTTGGGGTCTCTCAGCTTTATCTTTCTCCGCCTACACAATGATAATGTAGGAAACTAGGCAGGGACTTGAAAGAGACAACAGGCAGTCACAGATCAAGGCAGGAGACACCAGTGCCGGCAGCCATGTTCTCAGATGGTCTTGTCTCCCATTCTAGCTGGGGGAGATTCACACTGAACGGTGTACGAGCACTGTCACGAGGAGCCAAAGAACCCAAGTCCTGGGACCTCCGCTAGATCCTAGGCACCACATGATGGTCGTTTTTGGTTGCCTCAGTTTGAAGTACATACTCTCCTCTACTTCTACTCCTGGCTTTAAAGTGTATGTTTTTAGCTTTATAATTTTGACCACAATGTTTAGAAAGTTGTCTTCATTTGCAACTTTATCATGTCTTTCCTCTGTTTTCAAGATCGATTAATAGGTTCTGTTTTTCTTTGATGATCACTTTTACATTTCAAATCTAGTATTTTAACTTTAAGATAGCTATGCCCTTTTAATTTGAGCTTCTAGACTAGGAGTCCAGAAACTATGGCCAGCTGCTTTTGCAAGTAAAATTCTCTTGGCATACAGCCCACCCACTCATTTTGGCTTTGGCTGTGGCTGCTTTCCCACCCATGAGATACAGGTGAGCAACTCAGACAGAGACCATGCAGCCTTGAAGCCAAAAATATTTACTCTCTGGCCCTCTACAGAAACATATGCCCACTCCTGTTCTAGCTCTGTGTCTGTTTTACTCTAATGGAATATTTTTCTTCTACGTATCTTCTGTCATTGAGTCACTCCTATTTTCTACTACTTCTTTCCTTTTTTTCCTTCTATCTCTTCTGTCTTTAAGTTAAAGTTCAATAAGGTTTTGGCTTAACTAATCTTGATCTTATCAGTTTCATTAACTTTTAACTTTGCTGAACTTTTATCTTACCAGTTTGATCTTTTTTTTTTCTGTAAGGAACATTGGCACTGAGCTAACATTTGTTGCCAATCTTCCTCTTTTTCCTTAAGGAAGATTGTCACTGAACTAACTCTGTGCCATTCTTCCTCTATGTGATGTGGGATGCCACCACAGCATGGCTTGACAAGCAGTGCTAGGTCCACACCAGGGATCTGAACCTGCGAACCCTGGGCTGTCAAAGTGGAAAATGCAACCTTAACCACTGCACCACCAGACCGACCCCACTTTTATCTTTCTTAATTAATTATTGATTTCCCAATGAACTTTAACATTATTGCTATTGCTCCCTTTCTATTTAATAACTACAAGGCAGTGACCATCTGGACAAACACCCAACAGGACTCTTCTCCAAATCATCTCCTCTCATGGGCTAAGTCTCAAGACTCTGCCTCAATAAAACCCAACTCCACTTTCTGGCCACTGTTTGTGGAACCTGCTCATTGGATGGTTATCCAATTCATCCCGCTCCTTTGCAGATGTCCTAACATAAAATGCACACACCAATCTATTGGTCTGGGAGAAGGAGCAAATCTAGCCAATTTGTGCAGCTTTGGCCTGGCACACTAAGCCTACCCAACTCAGGTCAAGTTATTCAAAGGGCAGCTACAGCCTACAAAATGCTTCAGTCGGAGTTAATGGCTCATTCTTCCAGATCTATAGATTTAACACCTTCTCATCTTTGTGCTGTATCTCCAGTGGCCAAAATTAACAATATGCAGAGCTCTAAAGCCCAAACATGGCTGTAGAGTTTGCCTAGGGTCTTACCCAGAGATAACTCCGTCAAATTTACAATGTTTATTGAATATCTACTGCATGTCAGGAAGTGTGATATGTATCACACATAAAAAATCCAATAAGACATAGACTCTCTCCTCAATGGATTTATGATCAAGTTGGAGAGGAAAACAAATAAAACAACACTGATAACACAGTGGGATATGTCTCACTGAAGATGTTGTAAGAGTGCAGAGGAAGGGTGTCTAAAGCAGGGGAACCTTCTGAGAAAGGGCGACTGAAGGCAGTCAGATCCCACACCCCAGTGGACTGCTCAACTCCCTTCCCACCACCCAAGAACCATGACACCGAGCACTGCAAGCTAACAGGAGGCATTCCGTGAACGCCGAGTTAAGGTGGGACCCCGGCACAGAGGCTCCTTCTGCAGAGACCCCGTGCGGAGGCACACACATGAAGGAGACATTGAAATGAGTAGGAATTCCTATAATCCCACCTGTTCCCCCCACCACACACATACGCACCCATCCCCATTCACCCAGCCCCTGCAATGGACAATAGAAGAGAAAATGGACACACCCACACCCCCAACACGGTCAATCGTGAGTCCACGTGGCCAGAAGGAAGAAGACAAGACACAGCAGGTGTCATTAAGGCTTTATTGAGGATCAGGCAGGGCAGGGCAGGGCCACAGTGGGGGAGCAGGCACTGCACACCAGGCCGATACGGCTCTTCAGGGCAGTGCTGGGAGCTCAGGGCTCAGCTCTCCAGGCCAGGGGGGTGGTCGGGCTCCTCAACAGAGCAACCACTGAAGGGAAGGATGGACTGGTTGGCTTCAGTGCAGGGAGAATAACATATTGGGGTGGCACTTCACGGAAGAGACGTGGGGAGCTCAAACATTAAAGAACTTGAATGAAAAGAGGGTCAGGAGGGAGAAAAAGGGACCAATAAGGCATCTGGCAGTGAGAAGGGAGGGAAAGACAGTGAAAGAAGCAAGACAGCTGGCTCTAGAGGCATGGAGGTCCAGCTGTTCTCCAGAGCCAGGACATCTGGCACAGCTGTGACTCCCACCTCGCATCTCCTGGACTTATAAGGCCCTACTTGTTGCCCCACACGGCAATCTTTAGAAACAGAGGCTTTGGGAGGAAGCGGCTGGACTTCATGTAGGCAGAGATCTTCTTCAGGCCCTGAGGGTGGGAAAAAGAAGCTCAGATCCCAGGGTCAGGTGCCCCACGGGGCTCAGGCAGCACCACTCCAGGCACAGTGAATGCAGGACCCTGGTAAAGCCCTTCCTTGGGGTATCAAGTGTTGGAGCATGACACAGTCTTTCTGGGGTCCCCAGCTCCGGAAAGTCAACTCATCCAATGTCCTGGAACTAACGTGATCTCTCAATAGGTGACACCACAGATGGAGACTCGGCACTGCCAAGAGCTGCATAGCCACTAGGAATACGATATAACTACAGAATCTCCATACAACTACCTACAGGATACGATCTACTCTCACCGTGTACCACAAGGGAAACTGAGGCACACACAGGGGAAACACCTTCCTCATGCTCACACAGCCAGTAAGTGGGAGGGCTGGAAGGCAGCCTGGCTCTCTCTCCAGCTCTCTGCTCTTTCTGCCACGCTCCCCTCCTCTCCTCCACACAGGAGGCCCTGTCCTCCCTGTCTGCACAAACTTTCCCCTTTTGCAGAGGGAGGCACCTGGCTTCCCAGGCTTTGCTCACAGAGGGACCCCTAGCAGAACAAAGGGGCTCAGAATGTGCCTGTGCAGCTTAGAAGAGGCCACATCTCACCCAATGACTCAGCAAAACCTCAGTGAAAGCTGATAGGAGGATGTGGAGCAGTGAAGCCAGGCCAGACTCTAATCATTCCTCTTAAAGGAGAAAGTCCATTTGCTGGCCTGTTTTCTGGGCCCAATCTCACTGGACCCCAGCCTACGTCATCCCAGTCCTGCTGCAGCCAACCAGGCAATAGACTCAAGGGGTGTTTGGGCAGCATCTTCTCACATAGAGATTATCCAGAAATTTCTAAAGGATTCAAAGATCCTGGTGCTGTCTGTACGCAACAGGCCCAGCCCACAAGCTGCAGGCTGCAGCCCCAGCTGTCCCCCATCCCTCCCTGTCAATCATTCATCCCAGCTCTTGCACAATCCTCACCGTCCATCAGGCTGGACCAGAACAAGAGCTGATTAGAAGTAGCTGACAAAGCAGATTTCATGATGGGGAATGGGAAAGGAAAACAGACTGTAGGCTGAGAAACCTGTTGCACTAATGCCTCAAACACCCAAATCTGTAATAAAGCAGACAAGCTGCTCTCCAACGAGTTTACTAATGGAGATCCATGAAGAGCTGTGAGGGGGTCCTGGCTGTGCTCCTCCAGACACCAGCTGGCCCGCACATACCACACACCCTGGTTCCTGTAGTTCTCTAGCTGCACTGAGCCCCAGGAGGCTGGGCTCCAGGGCTGGGTGACATTTGCATCCCAGTGTGCCTGATGCAGTGCCTCATACACAGGAGAAGATCCAATCAGTGAAGGTGATTTACAGTAACTGTGCTACCCCATCGCTGACACAGAGTCCTGGGTGATTAGAAGGAAGAAGGAAAGGCAGACAAGGGGAAGACAATGCCCTCCCACCACCCAGCAAAGGAAGACATGAGGACAAAATCCTTCCATAGCGGCACCCACATGTGGACTCAAGTCCCAGGGCCAACTACAGCCTTGGAATCTCAGAACTACCCACAACAGGGATCCGATTCCTGCTAAGCTTTCTCGACATCAAGAGTAAATACCGTCTGTGACTCTGGTGCTTCATATCAAGCCTACCGTGTCTCAGCTCCACTAATGCCAGCTACAGACAAACCCCTGAACACGCTCCTTCATCTACATTGTCCTGAGCTGTGTCACCCATGCTGGGAAAGGGCCTGAACCTTCTCTCTTTGGCACAGGAAAGCGAGAGCCACTGACTGCTGCCCATGGAAGCCAGACACTGACAAGGAGCCCAGCACAGCCTGTCCTGCCTCGGTGACCTTGAGCAAATTACTTATCCTTTCAGCCTCAGTTTCGCTGTCTGTAACATTCCAGCAGGAATGTGAAAAGGTTACATAGGACCCATTGTATGGAAAATCGTGACCACAGATCCTGACATAATGCAAGTCCTCAATTAACGATAGTTACATTCATTTTGGCTCCAGGACTAGGAAAGCATCAAGGAGAAAAGGAAAGACAAAAGAGATGTAAATAGAAGGAGGATTAGTGAAATCACCTCAAAGCGGGCTATGAAGTCCTTCAGGTTTGGGAACGCATCCAGGCACTTGGGCTCAAACATACGAAGTCGATCAAGGAGGTCATAAGCAAGGAAATCCACAAAGGTGATCTGCAGACAGGCGAAGGAAATGGGTACCAAACTCTGGGAAGAATGACAACTCCCCATCCACAGCCTTCCTCCTTACCTTGTCCCCTGCAAACCAAGGCCTCTTCCCTAGAAACTGTGAGAAGAGCTTCATTGTTTCAGGAAGCGCCTCCAAGTACTCAGGCTTCAGTTTCTCCTGAGGCACAAAACAGCTGTCACCACCCTCAGACACAGACGCCCTCGGCAGGGGGACAGGCCTCCCTAGGGCTGCATATGATCCCCAGCTTCCATGGGTGAGCAGCCATGTGCCCTGTGATGAGAGCTGGGTTGGTTCCCAGACTATGATTTAACCTACCCTGTGGTCATTAGACTCCTGCTGGGAACCACCTCCCATCTGTGGGAGGCAATGGGAAGGCAGAAATCAATGCCACACTGTCCCTGCAGCTGTCACCACTCATCTCCAACCACCCTCCATGGGACAACCCAGGAGTGCTGTGAGAACCTGGCAGAGCTCTGGACTCATGTCGAGCAGAATCAAAGATGCAAAGAACTAAAATCACTCAGGGAAAGAAGTCTTAAGGTCTAGCAGGTGGGTGACATAACAATAGACACTCGAGCCGATTCCAGACAAATGAGGAGAATTTGAGAGGCTGGATGGAAGGAGGGAGAGGTTCAAAGGCCCTGTGGCTGACCCTGAACTGCCTACTGGGCTAATGTGCTGATGTCTGAGGGTGTTAAGGAGATAGCGCTGGGCTAACAAGGAAACACACTGTCAAGGAACTAATTTCCCCTCTAGAGATTCTGGACTCTATCCTAAGATTGGTGGGAACTGACAGTTTTCATTTAATGAAATTTGAGGTTATGAGGGTCACTCTACTGGCAGCATAGGGACCAGGTTGGTAGATCAGCAGCTCCAAGGATTTCAATTGGCAAATAGAACTAGTATACACACGACACAGGAGTCTTCCCTCCTTATCAAAAGCTTGCCCAAACCAGCCCACTGGGATGGGACTCACAAAGTCAGGGTTGTAGCAGAGCCTGGCCAGGGCCATGCGGGTGTCCATAATCTCATTCTCCAAAATGTCCACACGAATCTTCTCCTCTTCTGTCTCCCCACCTATGGCCACACAACACAGACCCTCCCTCAACATCCCACCCCAGCCAAGCCCAGGGCATGGCCACCAGTCCCCTGCATCACACCCCCAGCCCACTCACACAGGTTGTGCTTGCGAGCAATGTAGTGAAGGATGGCGTTGCTCTGGGTGATCTTGTGGGCCCCATCAATTAGGTAGGGCAGCTGGAAGGACAACAGGGGCAGGTCGCTTGGGCCACCAGGGCCCCCTGCTCCCCCTCCCTTGAGCAAGGGTGACATGAAACCTGCACCCACAGCGCCTGGGCCCTGGTAAGCACTAAATAATTATATTGTAAAATGAATGATGAGCTGGGACATAGAGCATCATGGGAAAGCAGTGAAGAGAACCAGGGAGCTCAGAGGCCGAGCAGAAGGCACTGGGTCCTGAGACCTGGAAGCTGGGACAGGAGACGGAGAAGAGGACCTCTCACTCGCCCCCACAGCACCCCCATACCCTGCACCTACATTGGGGAAGTCCAGGCCCAGCTTGAATTTCTCACTCAGCCACTGGCTTCTGTCGTAGTCGGGAGCTGTGGTGGAGAAGATGAGTGACACAAACCTCCCCAGAGTCCAACCCACGTTCCTGGGGGGACTTTCAGGGGATCTGGAATCTGACCCACTAAGTCTCACAGTTCAGGTTGGGGGGAAAGAACACTAATGAGGCTCTGGAACCCACATGGGTGAGGGTCACACAGGGTTAGGCAACCCTAAGGGGAACCCATCCCAGATACTGAGACAGGGGTTCCAGCAATCCCCTCCCTTGTCCTGCCTTGGAAGGAGAGCGCCACCCTCAAAGGGGAGGGGAAGGGGCCGGGCCTGCTCCAGCTGCGGAGGGCAGCAGAGGTGAGTACCAGGTAGTCAGGGCACGGGGGTCTGGTACCAAGGCAGCAGGAGTTGGGTAGAAGTGGGGGCCCCACGCGATTGCCCTACCGTCCCCCATCGTGTACTTCTTTTCCTCATAGTTTGAGTCTGTGTACTCCAGGAGCAGGCGGATGGCATGAGCCAGCTGGGACAGAAGGCCGGGGCCGAGGTAAGAGATTGAGAGGCCTGACTGCCGCCTTTCCCTCCAGGTAACCTCCCACACACCCCTCAGACACCCAGGCACGCGCCCACCTGAGAGGACACGCGGCAGCACGGGGCTGGGATCCAGCAAGCCCAGAAGACCAACCTTCTGCCAGAACCGGTTCGAGCTGCGTAGCGTTTCCCCGCCCGCCCACCTCCATCCCACCCGCCTGGGGGACCCCTCACTCACCCCGCGGATGTCCCAGTAACCCAAGGTCATGGCCATCGTGCTGGTGTTTGCGCTCTGAGTGGAGGGGCCTCAGCAGAGCTGGGACGAGATTTATCTTCCGACCCGGGTGGTGCGAGGCGAGGCCTGCTGCGCGCACCGCCCTCCCGGCCCCGCCCCCGCCGCGCCCTCCAGACTTGGCGACGCCGCCGGAGGCAAGCCCTGTCCCAAGGCAGGCGGAGCTAAGATCCTGCTCAGCTACACTTGCGGGGACTCTGGCCTGGGTCTGCTCGCCAGGACATCCAAAGACCGCCTGGCTCGGGCTCCTCTGGTTTCCCCGCCCCATTCGGAGCTCTGCCAGGGGCAACGGAGTTGGTAGTGCGCTTGGGAGACCAGCCTGAACCCTAAACAGAACCAAGCTCTCTGCCTTCCTTCCCCTCTGGGCATCTCTCTGCTTTGGCTCTGGGTTGCTGAGTTCCCAGTTCCCGGGGCTCCAGGAGGCTCAGATGCCAGGTTAAGGCCAAAAAGCAGTGCCTGGGAAATGGCGGGTTTAACTCAGCACCTGTCACAGAAACAGCAGGACTCAGAACAGTCCGAAATCTCCTCCCAGTCCTTGTAATCCGTGACAGCCACGTGTCTTACAGAAGTACTATCAGTGGGATGGGAAGGACCACCCAGGGCACGGGGCAGAGAAAAGGAACTGTGGTCTCAGGGTTTTCCTTTCAAGGACTTTAGAAGATCAGCCCTTCAGTTTGGGACTAAGAATAAGTGTCGACTGAAGTAAAGAGTCTAGGCGGTATCAGTGAAGGAGTTTTTTCAATAATCAGCGTGAAGAGTTCTAACTCCAGGACAGCAGTTCGACAGAGCGCTCTGAGGGGACGTCTCTGAGGTGTGGGAGTATGAGTGTGGCTTATATCTCTTCAGAAAACAGTGTATGTGTAGGTAAGAGGGGAAAAAAACTGACAACTCAGTTTCAAATAAAGGGATAGAGTACATCTGGGCTTTTCTCTAAATAGCCCCTTGAAGGTAACATAAACAAGAATTTCTTGGTTATACTTCAAACAAGTTCAGAGATGCTGACGTTATCTGTGTGGAGGGAGACAAGGACCAGCGTCATTAATTAGTCCCTCAATCTCTAAGAAAAGCAGGTGGGAAATGTGAGTGCCAGGTACCCCGTTATCTTTTCGTGCTGTGGGTCGGTCCACTGGCATCTTGAGTCATGAGGTCGGGGGTTGCAAAGTCACTTTGACACAGGCTGAAGATGGCCTCTGTGGCTGCTTCACAGCGCAGCATGGAATTTATTGTACTGACTGATACCCATCAGGCTGCTTGCTAGACTTGCCTGTTAGACCAGGGAGAGGGGTCCCAAGAATCTGCCCACATAACCATCAAATATATATCAGTCAACTAGCTTTATGGGGTAACCTGTGAATCTAAACCAGAACCAGTCCCAGCGAAGAGGCAGGGTTTCTAGGTGCAAACCGAGATGTCCTGGCAGCCTGCTAGATGTCCCTCACATTGACAGGAACAGTGACCTGGGGTAGACCACCGGTAGCATGGCGGACTCCCCACAGGACCACAGTCAGGGTGGGCCCTGTGGATCCTTCGCTGTCCAGAGCCACAGAGTCACCGGTTTGAGCCCTGCCATTGCTTTCTGACCCATGTGTGGTTGGGTATGAAAGGGTGGCACAGGCAGCCTGTGAAGTCCCTCTGTGATCTGTGACATGTGGTACAAACTCCAGAAGAACAATGTCCAACCTCCCACCTTTCCTCTTTTAAAGCAGAAGACTATTACAAAAGTAGGAAAATGGGACATAGTTTGGCCTCTGGGTCATTTTCCTTTATTTAAAGGATGTCGCAAGGTTAGTGGATATGTGAATACGGATAAACGGACCTTTAAAGAAAAAGGACTTTACAAGTTAAAGTGCAAGGTTGATGCTCTACAGAAAACTAAGTTTTAGAATTCTGTAACACGTTTGGATAGGAAGGTATGAACTCTGTACTCAATAATGGTTTCCCACCAGCGAGACAAAGTGTCGAGGAGGGGTAGAGGAGGACACAGAGACTTTCCCTAGTTGCTATTGGGAAAAGCCAGATCTGATTAAGCAGGAATATGACAACTAGCATTTACAGGAAGAGTTTTCTGGAATCCATCAGGATGGGACCCTCTTAACCTCTACTTCCAACTCTTGAGTTACCATGGAATGGCAGGCTGGTCTCCATGTGTCTGTCATCAAGAAAGCTTTCCTCATCGTGCCAACGAGTTAGGAAAATGAAGGCTAAGAAAATGGGATGAGGGGCCAGCCCCGTGGCCGAGTGCTTAAGTTTGCACGCTCCATTTTGGTGGCCCAGGGCTTGCCGGTTCGGATCATCTGCATGACCTACATACGGCTGGCTCATCAAGCCATGCTGTGGCAGCCTCCCACAGAAAGGACTAGAATGACATACAACTGCGATGTACAGCTGGGTACTGGGGCTTTGGGGAGAAAAAACAACACGAGGAAGATTGGCAACAGGTCTTAGCTCAGGGCCACTATTCTTCACCAAAAAAGTATACCAACAACAACAAAAAAAAGAAAGCTGGATGACATGAACCTGAAAGTGAGGTCACCTGAATGATGGAGACAAGAGCCAATCCAGGGAGTAACTTTAGGTTACTGATTTCAGTGTTTACTATGAAAGCTTTATTATGGAACATCCCTTGGGAATCCTCTTACCAAAGGAGTGCTTTCTATAGGCCTTGTAAATAAATGCAAAACAGCTTCTCCCCAAATCTGCATGCATTGCTGTTTTCAACTGCAGTACAGAGCTCACCTGTTTTTCTTCTTGTCCACCCCCCATCCCCTTACCATTTTACATGGGGTGAATCAGGAGTCCTTGACAGAACACTTTACACTGTCATCTTCAACATATCAATCTGAATGTTACCCAAAGAGCCCAAACTTGGAACTGGGTACACTAGCTCGTGACACTTTAAGTAGTTCTTGTTATGGGCCAAAGTGGAGGGTGCGTTTTGTTTCTACAGGAGATGGTTGCATTACGTTAAGCAGGAGCATTTTATGGCAGCAGCTGTAGTAATGGTTATTTGGAAAGGCACGTATGAGAAGAATATTTTTGTGTCAAGCATCCATCCTGTGCATCTTTGAAACATCCTTCTTACAGTGGGGAATTTCTCACATTAAAGTCCCGCCTCCACAAAGTAGAGGACTGCTAGCTGACCCTGATATCCATCTTGTGTTGTCATTTCTGCTGGGCACATTACTTATCAGGATAAAGATGTGATTTCTACTATGACTGAGTTAAGCCAGTGAGGTATAAGGAGAAGAGATATGTGTTACTTCCAGGAAGTTTCTTTAAGAGGGAAAGAGCCACCCCATTCCCCTTCCTCCTTGTGCTCTTTGGAACTCAGGTATGATGGGGCCCCAGTGGCCATTTCAGACTTTGAGGTGGCACAGAGAATGAAACCACATGCAGAGGACGATGGAGCCTTCAGAAGCAAAGTCATCGAGGCTGCCATGAAGCCGGCATTACCAGTGTTTTCCTGTCTACTGCAGGACTTCTTTCACATGAGAAATAAACTTCTGTCCTGTTTAAGCCACTGCTCCTTTCACTTACACACAGCAGAACTTAATGCTAATCAATGCACTCGCTCTTCCAGCCTCCCTTGTGGCTGAGGCACAGGCCTGTGACCCAGGCTCTGTTAACTGCACACAGTGGGGCGGGACTTCAGTTCTGAAGAAGCAGGCCCTGAGAATTCACTTGCTGGCAAGGGGGGTCGAGGAGGGATCAGGACTGTGGAGGTGGCAGTGGTGAGACACTCGCACCTGGTGCCATACATCGGGGTAGGAGCTCCAGAGTCTGTGCCCAGCAGCGGCTGTGGGGCTTTCTCTAGAACAGTCCCTCAGGTGGTTAGGCACACTTCCCAGTCACTCAGCTTCCAAGGCCAACACCCTGGCCTTCCCAGAGTTTCTCTTGCCACCTGACACCTCTGATAAATCACTTTCTTGTTTCAGCAACAAGCAACACTGGGTGGTATGCCACTCCCCTTAGGTCTCTCTGAAGATACAGATCTTGTCTTCGACACCTTGGCCTCTCTCCTACCTGCTTTAAGCCACTGGATTATACCCACGCTTTCTCGTGGACCTCGGTTTAACCTTTACCCCCACATTTCTGGGTGTGAGAGTGACTGCAATTGGCCACCAAAATCCACTCTTGGGTCCAAATACGCATCTACCCTTGTGACTAGGTACAGCCACACAGCTGGACCTCTTGAGTGGACTGGGAATGATCGTGATGTAGGCAACGTCTGCCTCGCCTGCATAATGGGAGGTGGCTTCCTTGGGTTTTCTCTATTTTCCTTCCCATACTCATGATAGAGCTTCCACCAAGAAGAGGCGGCACGCTAGGGAATGGCAGAGCCACAGGACAGAAGGAGCCTGAGGCCCTGAATAACTTCGTGGAGCAGGGCTGCCTCAACAGCCTGGACTATTCCCCCTGGAGCAAGAAAGAATGAGCTTCCATTTTCTCTAACCTGCTGTCTTGGGGTCTCTCTCAGCTTTACCTTTCTCCGCCTACACAATGATAGTGGAGGAAACTAGGCAGGCACTTGAAAGAGACAACAGGCAGTCACAGATCAAGGCAGGAGACACCAATGCTGGCAGCCATGTTCTCAGATGGTCTTGTCTCCCATTCTAGAAGGGGGAGATTCACACTGAACGGTGTACGAGCACTGTCACCAGGAGCCAAAGAACCCCAAGTCCTGGGACCTCTGCTAGATCCTCGGCACCACAAGATGGTCATTTTTGGTTGCCTCAGTTTGAAGTACATACTCTCCTCTACTTCTACTCCTAACTTTAAAATGTACGTTATTAGCTTTATAATTTTGACCACAACGTTTAGAAAATTGTGTTCATTTGCACTTGTCTTCCTTGATTACATCTTCCTTCTTTTTAAAGGATTCAATTATTTTGTTTTCTTTGAAATTTAATCACCTTTTACATTTCAGATCTACTATTTTAGCTTTAATATAGCTATGCCCTTTTAATTTGAGCTTCTAGACTAGGAGTCAGGAAAGTACGACCACCTGCTTTTGCCAAGACAGTTCTCTTGGCATACAGCCCACCCACTCATTTTGCCATTGACCGTGGCTGCTTTCCCACCCACGTGATAGAGGTGAGAAACTGACAGAGAGCCCATGTGGCCCCCAAAGCCAAAAATATTTACTGTCTGGCCCTCTACAGAAACACTTGCCCACTCCTGTTCTAGCTCTGTATCTGTTTTACTCTAATGGATTATTTTCATTGTCTCTACTTATCTTCTGTCATTGTGTCATTCCTAATTTCTATTACTTCTGTCCTTTTTTTCCTTCTATCTCTTCTGTCTTTACGATATACTTTAATAAGGTTTTCGCTTAACTAACTTTAATCTTATCAGTTTCATAAATTTTAACTTTGCTCAACTTTTATCTTAGGAGTTTGGTCCTTTTTTTTTTTTGGTAAGGATGATTGGCCATGAGCTAACATTTGTTGTCAATCTTCCTCTTTTTCCTTGAGGAAGATTATCACTGAGCTAACATCTGTGCCATTATTCCTTTGATTTATGTGGATGCCACATAGCAACAAGCAGTGCTAGATCCACATCCGGGATCTGAACTTGTGAACCCTGGGCTGCCGAAGTAGAAAATGGGACCTTAACCACTGCATCACCAGACCGGCCCCACTTTTATCTTTCTAAATTAATTATTGATTTCTCAATGAACTTTAACATTATTGCTATTGCTCCCTTTCTATTTAATAACTGCAAGGCAGTGACCATCTGGACAAACACCCAACAGGACTCTTCTCCAAATCATCTCCTCTCATGAGCTAAGTCTCAAGACTCTGCCTCAATAAAACCCAACTCCACGTTCTGGCCACTGTTTGGGGATCTTGCTTATCAGATGGTTATCCAATTCATCCTGCTCCTTTGCAGATGTCCTAACATAAAATGCACACACCAATCTATTGGTCTGGGAGAAGGAGCAAATCTAGCCCATTCGTGCAGCTTTGGCCTGGCACACTAGGCCTACCCATCTCAGGTCAAGTTATTCAAAGGGCAGCTACAGCCTACAAAATGCTTCAGTCGGAGTTCATGGCTCATTCTTCCAGATCTATAGATTTAAAACCTTCTCATCTTTGTGCTGTATCTCCAGTGGCCGAAATTAACAATACGCAGAGCTCTAAAGCCCAATCATGGCTGTAGAGTTTGCCTAGGGTCTTACCCAGAGATAACTCCGTCAAATTTCCAATGCTTATTGAATATTTACTGTGTGCCAAAAAGTGTGATATATATCACACATAAAAAGTCAAACTAGACATACAGTCTCTCTTCAATGAATTTACGATCAAGTTGGAGAGGAAAACAAAAGAAAACAATTAAACACAGTGGGATATGTCTCACTGAGAGATGTTGTAAGAGTGCAGAGGAAGGGTGTCTAAAGCAGGGGAACCTTCTGAGAAAGGGCGACTGAAGGCAGTCAGATCCCACACCCCAGTGGACTGCTCAACTCCCTTCCCACCACCCAAGAACCATGACACCGAGCACTGCAAGCTAACAGGAGGCATTCCGTGAACGCCGAGTTAAGGTGGGACCCCGGCACAGAGGGCTCCTTCTGCAGAGACCCCGTGCGGAGGCACACACATGAAGGAGACATTGAAATGAGTAGGAATTCCTATAATCCCACCTGTTCCCCCCACCACACACATACACACCCATCCCCATTCACCCAGCCCCTGCAATGGACAACAGAAGAGAAAATGGACACACCCACACCCCCAACACGGTCAATCGTGAGTCCACGTGGCCAGAAGGAAGAAGACAAGACACAGCAGGTGTCATTAAGGCTTTACTGACGATCAGGCAGAGCAGGGCCACAGTGGGGGAGCAGGCACTGCACACCAGGCCGATACGGCTCTTCAGGGCAGTGCTGGGAGCTCAGGGCTGAGCTCTCCAGGCCAGGGGTCTGGTCGGGCTCCTCAAGCAGAGCAACCACTGAAGGGAAGGATGGACTGTGTGGCTTCAGTGCAGGGAGAATAACATATTGGGGTGGCACTTCACGGAAGAGACGTGGGGAACTGAAGCTGTAAACGGCTTGGATGAAAAGGGGGTCAGGAGGGAGAACAAGAGACCAATAAGGCATCTGACAGTGAGAAGGGAGGGAAAGACAGTGAAAGAAGCAAGACAGCTGGCTCCAGGGGCATGGAGGTCCAGCTGTTCAGGGCCAGGACATCTGGGATAGCTCTGATTCCTCCCTCCCATCTCTAGGACTTATGAGGCCCTACTTGTTGCCCCACACAGCCGTCTTCAGAAAGAGAGGCTTTGGGAGGAAGCGGCTGGACTTCATGTAGGCAGAGATCTTCTTCAGGCCCTGAGGGTGAGAAAAAGAAGGTCAGATCCCAGGGACTGCTGCCCCAGCAGGGCTCAGGCAGCACCACTCCAGGCACAGTGAATGCAGGACCCTGGTAAAGCCCTTCCTTGGGGGGTCAAGTGTCGGAGCATTACACAGTCTTTCTGGGGTCCCCAGCTCTGGAAAGTCAACTCATCCAATGTCCTGGAACTAACGTGATCTCTCAATAGGAGTTACCACTGATGGAGACTCTGCACTGCCAGGAGCTGTGTATCCACCAGGGATATGATATAACTACAGAATTTCCACACAACTACCTACAGGATACGATCTACTCTCACCGCTATTCACAAGGGAAACTGAGGCACACGCAGGGGAAGCACCTTCCTCATGCTCACACAGCCAGTAAGCGGGAGGGCTGGAATGCAGCCTGGCTCTCCCTCCAGTCCTGTGCTCTTTCTGCCAGGCTCCCCTCCTCTCCTCCCCACAGGAGGCCCTGTCCTCCCTGTCTGCACAAACTTTCCCCTTTTGCAGAGGGAGGCGCCTGGCTTCCCAGGCTTTGCTCACAGAGGGACCCCTAGCAGAACAAAGGGGCTCAGAATGTGCCTGTGCAGCTTAGAAGAGGCCACATCTCACCCAATGACTCAGCAAAACCTCAGTGAAAGCTGATAGGAGGATGTGGAGCAGTGAAGCCAGGCCAGACTCTAATCATTCCTCTTAAAGGGGAATGTCCATTTGCTGGCCTGTTATCTGGGCCCAATCTCACTGGACCCCAGCCTACGTCATCCCAGTCCTGCTGCAGCCAACCAGGCAATAGACACACAGGTGTGCTTGGGCACCATCTTCCCACATAGACTGTGTCCAGTAACTTCTAAAGGATTCAAAGATGCTGGCACTGTCTGTACCCAACGGGCCAGGCCCCACAAGCTGCAGGCTGCAGCCTCAGCTGTCCCCCATCCCTCCCTGTCAATCATTCATCCCAGCTCTTGCATAATCCCCATGTCCATCAGGCTGGACCAGAACCAGAGCTGATGAGAACCAGCTGACAAAGCAGATCTTGTTGGGGAATGGGAAAGGAAAACAGATTGTAGGCTGAGAAACCTGTTGCACTAATGCCTCAAACACCCAAATCTGTAATGAAGCAGACGTGCTGCTCTCCAATGAGTGGACTAATGGTGACCCATGAAGTGCAGTGAGGGGGGTCCTGGCTGTGCTCCTCCAGACGCCAGCTGGTCCCACCTACCACATAGCCTAGTTCTTGCAGTTCTTCAACTGCACTGAGCCCCAGGAGGCTGGGCTTCAGGGCTGGGTCACCTTTGCATCCCTAACATGCCTGTGGCAGTGCCTCGTACACAGGAGAAGTTTCGATCAGTGAAGGTGATCTAACATAAATGTACTACCTCATCGCTGAGACACAGTCTTGGGTAAACAGTTGGAAGAAAGACAGGGAGATTGGAGGAAGGTAGTGCCCCAAACAGAAGACGTCAAAATAAATCCATGCACAGGGGCACCCACGCGTGGACTCAAATCCCAGGGCCAACTACAGCCTTGGAATCTCAGAACTACCCACAACAGGGATCCATTCCTGCCAAGCTTTCTCGACATCAAGAGAAAATACCATCTGTGTCTCTGGTACTTTATGTAAAGCCTATCATGTCTCAACTCCACTAATGCCAGCTACAGACAGACCCCTGAATGCGCTCCTTCATCCATGTTGTCCTGAGCTGTGTCACCAAGGCTGGAAAAAGACCCGAGCCTTCTCTCTTTGGCACAGGAAAGCGAGAGCCACTGACTGCTGCCCATGGAAGCCAGACACAGACGGGAGCCCAGCATAGCCTGTCCTGCCTCAGTGACCTTGAGCAAATTACTTATCCTTTCAGCCTCAGTCTCCCTATCTGTAAAATGGAGGTGATAATTGCTCTCCCCAGTAGGAATGTGGTAAAGATTAAATCTGACTCAATAAATGTAAGATCCTGAGCACAGATCCTGATGTTGCATCCTCCATGATGCTAGCTATTCTTCTTTTAGCTCCTGGACCACGAAAGCAGAAGGGAGAAAAGGAATGACAAAAGAGATGTAAATAGAAGGAGGATCAGAGGAATCACCTCAAAGCGGGCTATGAAGTCCTTCAGGTTTGGGAACGCATCCAGGCACTTGGGTTCAAAAGTACGCAAATAATCAAGGATGTCATAAGCCAGGAAATCCACATAGGTGATCTGCAGAGAGGCCAAGCAAGAATGGGCACCAAACTCTGAAACCTGAGAACAATGACAAATCCCCATCCACAGCCTTCCTCCTTACCTTGTCCCCTGCAAACCAAGGCCTCTTCCCCAGAAACTGTGAGAAGAGCTTCACCTTATCAGGAAGCGCCTCCAAGTACTGAGGCTTCAGTTTATCCTGAGGCACAAAACAAGTGTCACCACCCACAGACTCCCAGAGCAGGAGCCAGGCCTCCCCAGGGTTGCCAGTGACTCCCAGCTGCCACAGGTGAGCAGCCACGTCCTGCCAAATGGCAGCTGTGTCGGTGTCCAGGCTATGATTTAATCCACACTGTGGTCATTAGACTCCTGCTGGGGACGACCCCCCATCTGTGAGAGGCAATGGGAAGGCAGAGAGCCATACCACAGTGTCCCTGCAGATGTCACCACTCATCTCCAACCACCATCCATCGGTCAAACCGAGGAGAACTGTTTGATACCATTGAGGGTTATGAGGTCACTCTGGTGGCAGTATAGGGACCAGCTTGGAAGATTAGAAGCTCCAAGGAGATCAAAGGGCAAATAGGACCAGTGTAGATGGGACATAAGAGTCTGGTCTACTCATTAAAACCCTGTCCAAATCTAGCCCACTGTGATGGGACTCACAAAATCAGGGTTGTAGCAGACCCTGGCCAGGGCCATGCGGGTGTCCATAACCTCATTCTCCAAAATGTCCATCCGAATCTTCTCCTCTTCTGTCTCCCCACCTGTGGCCACACAACACAGACTCACCCTCAACATCCCACCCTAGCCAAGCCCAGGGCATGGCCACCGGTCCCCTGCACCACACCCCCAGCCCACTCACACAGGTTGTGCTTGCGAGCAATGTAGCGAAGGATGGCGTTGCTCTGGGTGATCTTGTGGGCCCCATCAATTAAGTAAGGCAGCTGGAAGGATAACAGGGGCAGGTCGCTTGAGCCACCAGGCCCCCCTGCTCCCCCTCCCTTGAGCAAGGGTGACATGAAACGTGCACCCACAGCTCCTGGGCCCTGGTAAGCACTAAATAATTATATTGTAAAATGAATGATGAGCTGGGACATAGAGCATCATGGGAAGGTAGTGAAGAGAACCAGGGAGCTCAGAGGATGAGCAGAAGGCACCAGGTCCTGACACCTGGAAGCTGGGACAGGAGATGGAGAAGAGGACCTCTCACTCACCCCCACAGAACCCCCACGCCCTGCACCTACATTGGGGAAGTCCAGGCCCAGCTTGAATTTCTCACTCAGCCACTGGCTTCTGTCGTAGTCGGGAGCTGTGGTGGAGAAGATGAGTGACACAAACGTCCCCAGAGTCCAAACCACGTTCCTGGGGGGACTTTCAGGGGATCTGGAATCTGACCCACTAAGTTTCACAGTCCAGGTTGGGGGGAAAGAACACTAATGAGGCTCTGGAACCGACATGAGTAAGGCTCACACAGGGTTAGGCAACCCTAAGGGGAACCCATCCAGATACTGAGAAAGGGGGTCCAGCAATCCCCTCCCTTGTCCTGCCTTGAAAGGAGAGCTGCACCCTCAAAGGGGAGGGGAAGGCGCCGGCCCTGCTCCAGCTGCGGAGGGCAACAGAGGTGAGCACCTGGCGGCCAGGGCAAGGGGGGCCTGTTACCAAGTCTGTAGGAGTTGGGCAGAAGTCGGGACTCCACGAGATTGCCCTACCGTCCCCCATCGTGTACTTCTTTTCCTCATAGTTTGAGTCTGTGTACTCCAGGAGCAAGCGGATGGCGTGAGCCAGCTGGAAGAGAAGGTGGGGCCGAGGTCAGAGATGGAGGGGCCTGACTGCTGCCTTTCTCTCCAGGTAACCTCCCGCACACCCCCAGCCACCCAGACACTCCCCACACGCGGCAGCACAGGCCTGAGATCCAGCAAGCCCAGAAGACAAACCTTCTGCCAGAACCCGTTCCAGCTGCACAGCGTTTCCTCGCCCGCCCGCCTCTATCCCATCCGCCCGGGGGACCCCTCACTCACCCCGCGGATATCCCAGTAACCCAAGGTCATGGCCATTGTGCTGGTGTTTGCGATCTGAGTGGAGGGGCCTCAGCAGAGCTGGGACGGGAATTTATCCTCTCCCCGGATGGGGCGAGGCGGGGCCTGCTGCGCGCACCGCCCTGCCGGCCCCGCCCCCGCCGCGTCCCCGAGGCTCAGCGACACCGGAGACGACCACACCCCCAAGGAGAGCGGAGGTTAAATCCCTTTCAACCAGAGTCGCGAGGAACTGGGCTCTGGCTCTCAGGCAGGAAAGGCTGCCTAGCTCTGGCTCAGGCTCCTCCGGTTCCGTGGCTCCCCGCCCTCATTCAGACCCCTGCCAGGTCACAGGGAGTTGGCAGTGCGCTTGGGAGACCAGTCTAAACCACAAAAAGAACAAAGCTCTCTCCCTTCCTTCCCCTCTAGGCATCTCTCGGTTTGTCCCTGGGCTCTCCAGTTCCTGGGGCTCCGGGAGGCTCAGATGCCAGGTTAAGGCCAGAGCCCTGCCTGTGAAATGGCGGGTTTAACTCAGGACCTGACACAGGAAGAGCAGGACTCAGAACAGTCCCAAATCTCCTCCCCGTCCTTGTAATCTGTGACACCCACGTGTCTTACAGAACGGACTATCAATGGGATGGGAAGGACCACCCAGGCCAAGGGCCAGGCCGAACTTGGCCCTTCAGTCCTGGGACTAAGAATGATAACTACTGGGGAGGCTGGTGGCACAGTGGTTAAGTTCGCACATTCTGCTTTTGGGGAGAGTTCCCTGGTTCATCCCTGGTGCAGACCTATGCACTGCTCATCAAGCCATGCTGTGGCAGTTGTCCCACATATATAAAATAGAGGAAGATGGGCATGATGTTAGCTCAGGGCCAATCTTCCTCAGCAATAAGAAGACAGTCGGCAGCAGATGTTACCTCTGGGCTAATGTTCCTCAAAAAAAGAAAGAAGACTGATATAAAATAGTCAATTACCTGTGGCCTAAACTGTGAATCTAAATCCAGAACCTGTCCCAGCAAAGAGGAAGGGTATGGAGGTGCAGTCCCAGAGATGTCCTGGCAGCCAGC
This sequence comes from Equus asinus, assembly GCF_041296235.1. Classification (NCBI taxonomy): domain Eukaryota; kingdom Metazoa; phylum Chordata; class Mammalia; order Perissodactyla; family Equidae; genus Equus; species Equus asinus. The sequence continues at coordinate 42,102,502 of NC_091805.1, read as the reverse complement.
TACACGTCCCTCATTGACAGGGACCCTGACTCAGACTGTAGTGGTCACAGACAGAATGTGAGAGAGGGGAAAGGACTGTCCTCTGAGGGCCCAGGCGCCTGTGTTGCAGCAAAGGAAGGCCAGAGTCGGTGGCCACTCAGGAGCCTGGAGTGCCCCACATAGGACAGCAGTCAGGGTGCGCCTTGGGGACCCTCGGCTGTGCAGGGCCTCAGATTCTCTGCTTCAGGTCTTCACACTGGCTCCCGACCCTTGTTGGCTGGGTATGAGCGGTGCTCAGATGGCCTTGGAAGTCCCCCTGTGATCTGTGACCTGTGGTGCAACCTCTACAAGAACAAGGTCCTACCTGCCAACTTTCCTCTATGTTGTCAGAAGAATATTTCAAAACTAAAATAGGACATAGTTTGGCCTGTGGTTCATTTTCCCTTGTTTAAAGCATATTACAAGGTTTAGTGAATATGTGAAAACAGATGAAATGGAACTTTAAATAAAAAATGGGTTTACAAATTAAAGGGCAAGCTTGGTGCACTACAGAAAATTAAGTTTTAAAATTGGGGAACACTTTGTTAGGCTAGAAAGGAGTGAATCCGGTACTCAGTAGACCTTCAGAGCATCGAGGGAAAGTGTGGAGGGGGTTGAGAAGGACACAGAGACTCTACCTAGTTGCTATTAAATCATAGAAGTCAGGGGTCTGCACATCTCTGCTTAGTTGGGGAGCTGGGGGTGGGGGTGAATGTCACCAGAGGCGGCAGAGTCAGTCCCTGCTGCAGAAGCTCCCCACCCACTCAGAGCTTGCCAGTCCTCCAGGCCTCAAGTCTGGGTCCAGGCTCAAGACGCAGCCTCCAGGGTCAAGGTGAGTTCCAGGTAGGTTTGCCCACAGGAGGGCGATGAGTGCCATGGACACACACAAATGCTGGACGTCTTAATTGTTATATTTTTCATAATACATTAAGGAGTTGTCATTCTGAGTTTATACATATTGAGCTTGGAACAGAGACATTACTAGATTCCACTGAGAAAATGATTTTTTTTTAAATTAACATTAAACAGACTAATAAGTATTACAAAAGGTAGAACAGATATTGTTACGTTAGCACTCATCCGTCCGGTCATTCTTTTATTGAAGAAACAGCCATTGAAATTCTGTCATATAGTAGGCACCATGAACGAGACAGTTCTGGCTATTAAAGACTGGAAGTCAGGTGGGAACTAAAAAAGAGAGATGTTTTAAAATATGAGTCACAATTTAGCATGTTTAAACTCAGAGGCAGTGAGGCAATGCCTCTTAGGACAAGCACACCAAGGAGACAGCAGATGGGCCCAGAGCACAGATGGCCCCTTCAGAAGGGCACGGTTCTGCAAAGGAGGAGGAGGACCGGCTGAGCAGGATCTCAAACACAGGGTCCACAGGGCCCACAGGGTCCACGTTGTACCAGTGGGTACACTGGGTCTGGGAAAGGCAATAGGGAACAGTGGGGATTAGGGAAACTGGAGGGTGGTGTGAAAGGAGTGATTGCAGTCAGTCGCGACCTCCCAGAAATTGAGTCCCAATGTTGCCAGATCTTCTGGATTTAATGTGCTCTCTCATCATTTTAAAATGTTGGCCAGTTCTAATATTTTGAAACAATCCTGTGCAGGACATCAACGAATATTGTGAGAAATTTGGACTAAGGGCCTCTAGTCTGACTTCTGGGCTGCATCCCACAATTCCTTCCAGCTCTGCTGCTAACACTCTAAACTCTCAAGGTAAATTAACAGAAATTCTATATAAAATAGCCTCAGAATAGAAAACTACATATTATGAAAAATACGAACAGTAGAATTAAAATGTCCTACATCATGGCAAGTTTTTAAAATCATCTAAATATTGTCTGTGTAAACTTACCGACATCTAAGTTAAAGAATATTTTTTACTCTGAAAATAAGAAAATAACAAGAACCATTTATAAGATGCTGCTAGGGGCTGGCCTGGTGGCACAGCCGTTAACTTTGCACTTTCCGCCTCTCAGCGGCCCGGGGATCGCTGGTTCCGATCCCGGGTGCAGACATGGCATTGCTTGGCAAAAGCCATGCTGTGGTAGGCATCCCACATATAAAGTAGAGGAAGATGGGCATGGATGTTAGCTCAGGGCCAGTCTTCCTCAGCAGAAAGAGGAGGATTGGCAGTAGTTAGCTCAGGGCTAATCTTCCTCGAAAAAAAAAAAAAAGATGCTGCCAAATTGGAATTTAGAAAAAAAATTTTCTACATGATTATCTTATTTTGAATAAGGAAAGACAAACTAGGACTTCAAGAATTTAGAAAAGGAACAAAGTTCAACGTGAAGACTATATAAGAAACAAGGCTAAGAAGAAATATATTGAAATTTAACCAATATGCTTATGAAACCGTTAGTTAATTCTCTGAAAACATTGGGTACATGGATAGAGCATCAGTCCAATAACAAAGACAGAACAGCGGTTACGAATTAATAAAAACCAGCTTCTAAAACTGGGGAAACACTTTTCTGGGATAATGGATAATTACTGTTACAACCAAGAGGAACAGACATAAATATATCAACATATGTTGAAAGAAAGAAAGATTCTGAATGAAGTAATAATAGCAAAATAAAGAAAAATAATAACATCTAGTCCTCGAGAATTTTATGGATAACTTCTCAAACTTTCAAAAAAGGAATGCATTACGTAAATTGTCATAAACTATACACCAATATGGCGGAATGAGCTAACCTGGAAAGGACAACCGAGGTGAGGATGGCTATAAATCACTGTCGCTTATGAACCTCAATCGAAACATCGCTGCTGACAGCTTAGGGAACAGAGTACGGGGTTTCTGTTATAAACGCCTTTGTGCTCCTGCAGAGCATACCGAGAAAAAGAGGAGAGATTAAGGGAAAGAGATGAGAGAGAGAGAGAGAGAGGAGACAGAAAACGTGGAAAAAGTTATATCTAGGGTCATCACAAGTTATTTGTAATATTTTGCAAATTTTCTAAAAGTCTGATATATCAATACTTAAAAAAAATACATTTACCATGTGACCCAGGACATACACACCTATATGATTAATTGAAATAAACATTGCATCAAACAGGACTTACCTTAAGTACATGTGTTGCACTCTGATTTTTATAAATTCTATTCTTTTCTTTTCTTTTTCTTTCTGCTTTTTCTCCCCATATCCCCCAAGTATATAGTTGTATATTTTAGTTGTGGGTCCTTCTAGTTGTAGTACGTGGGATGCCGCCTCAATGTGGCTTGATGAGTGGTGCCATGTCCACGCGCAGGATCCGAACCAGAGAAACCCTGGGCCGCCGCTGTAGCGGAGCAGACGAATTTGACCACTCAGCCACGGGGCCCGCCCCTCTTTTCTTTTCTTAATGCTAATCTCCATGCACTAGCAGGTGTCTTCAACTGGGGGTGATTTGGGCCCTCAGGGGACGTTTGACAATGTCTGTAGACATTTCTGATTTCTGCCACTGGGAAGTGCTACTGGCAGCTAGTGGGTTAGAGGTTGGGGATGCTGCTAAACACTGTGCTAGGCACAGGACAGCCCCCACCACAAAGGGTCCTTGGTCCAAAGTGTCAGCAGTGTCGAGGTTCAGAAACCCTAGTCTGTGACCAAGGGTGAAAAGCTGCAAGTGGAAAACCCTGCGCTGGCACGTCTAGCTAGCAGAAAGCAGACCAGAGCACCCACTCCTTTGGCAACCAGCTGGCAGAGGGGTCTGTCTGCAGGGAGGACTGGAAACAATCTTGCCCTGGGGGCTCTTACCGCTGGCACCAGGCTGCAGATCAGGGTGAAGAGAATGAGAAGTGGGCAGGGAACGTGAGTGGAAGGGCTGGGCAGCCTGATCCTCCAGGGTCCAGGGCATGGAGTGGTGTAACTATGGCTGTCGGACAACAGAGCCCCTGGAACTCTCCCTCCATTGTGCAGGGCCAGGCAGAACCGAGCCCCGTGCCAGGACAGTAATTCTTCAGGAGCTTCCAGGCATGGCTAGACAGGATGAACTGAATTTATTTTTAAAATGTCTTCACCAAGGGAAGGGTTTGTGGTCGGTCTTTGGTGTTGCTCTCCCACCTCAGCGCGTCAGAGCCCTGCACAAGTGCCCACTTAGGCCGGGGGAGCTGGGTCAGGCGGTCGCCACAGCACTCTATGTCTGGAAAGTGCCAGAGCACTGTGGAGAGGACAGCACAGCCCTGCTCTCCCACAGCGGGGTGCCAGGGTCCAGAGCTAAAGTGACTCAGTGGTCTTCCAGTGCCTGGGCCACTGCGGTCGCCCTGGGAGCAGAGGCAGAGCAACCCCATTACACTAAAGATGAAAGACAGGGGTTGGCGCACCATGCTTCTGGGGGCCCTAAGGGAACTGCAGGGGCTCAGAGGAACCAGGAAAGAAAACCTATCCACATGGCTGACAAGGGCGTGCAGTTAAGTTCCTACAACTCACTGCCAACTCACAATGTCTAGACTGAGATCCTCTCTGTTTTTACACCCTCATGGTGGTGACCAAAAATTGTATATGTGAGTACCTGGAGACGGCCACAAACGTGGACATCAGTGATGGAAGTCCCCATAGAAACAGCTCCTTTCCCACTGTCCACCTACCATTCAAGGCCTCCCAGAGACACTCACACACGTCAACCCTGCAAAACGTGCAGGCAGACAGGTGATTTGCCCTTCAAAGGCCTTAAAATAGTAACAATGATCAGGAGATTACCAACGGGAAAAAATGCTATCTTCACTCTAAACCTCCTTCTAGTTGTATTATAAGTTGTATTATAAGTTGTATCTCAGCCAGTCCAGTCTAAAACAACAGCACCAACCAAAATGGGTATGCTGTAGCTTTTTACGTTATGTTTGGTTTTACAAACCTATTCATTGATTATTGTGATCAGTTTGTGTATTCGTTCGCTATATGATAAGAACCCTAGAATAGAACTACAATTAATTACAATTGTCCCTAAAAATAAATGTTTGGACTGCCGCCACCTCATGTTTTAACTGTGAACCAAGAATTGAATAAGTCATGGGTGGAGATCGGTTAAAGGGTTTAACTCAGAGACATTCACACACCGTGATTCATCAGGTGGAAACGTGCTCAGTCAAGAAACAATTAGCAAAGCCTAACAGTGGAAAACTTCAGGCTATGTTTATGACCCTATAAAACTAGCCTAACGTGAAATTGTGGAGCCCCAAGTGCCTAAGGTACTGGGGAAAGAGGTCCACATGCCTTGCTGGTGGCACCATAAATTAAATTAAGAGCAAGGAAATAATCTATTATAAGAGCATAAAACTGTTCTTACCCTTTGCCTTCTGGGGTCTGCTTGGGGATCTACCCAAATGAAATGACCAAAACCAGAGGAAAACATGAGCTTAAAGACGATCACAGTGTTGTAAAGAAAGGTAAAATATTAGAAAACCCTACATACCCCACAGTGTGGGATTGACTAGGCAAAGGACCCTTCATCTCCAGGAAGGAATGCTATAGAGCCGTGAAATACTGAGAAGTGTGTGCGCGTGGGGACCACCAATACGCACAGATTTCTAAGGGAAATGTTGAGAAAAAAGGGCAGACTTAAGAAATGTATGCACACCCATCTCCCCTATCCAAGAAGTAGGCATAATTTAACATAAACAGAATATTTCAAGTGACCCCACTAAGATTAGAAGACAGTTTGCTTAAGAACTATGCGCTGAGCACCCACTAGGGTGCAGGTGCTGTTCTAGGTGTTGTGCAAACAACTGTAACACGGCTGAACAAGAGACAAATCCCTGCCCTCAGGGTATTTTCGTCCTGTGGAGAGAGACAGAGGATACAGAAAAACACAGATAATTCAATGTACAAGACACTATGTACATCACTGCACACGCACAAGGATAAGCCACATGCACTACAGGGCACACATCTTAAGTGTACACTCTACGGGATTTTCCATATGTATACGCTTACAGGATGCCCCCTAGATCAAGAGAGAACAGTTCCTGCGCTTCACAAGGTCCCTTCCATGAGCAACCCCCCCACATACAAAAGCCCACCATTCAGCTGACTTCTGTGCCCCTTGGATTCATTTTGCCTGTTCACGAGCATGTAGGTGGAATGATAGAGTGTCCTTTTTCGTGTCTGCATCCTTTTGGTCAACACTGTGTCTGTGAGAATCATCCATGTTGTGTGTAGCAGTAGCACATTCATTTTCATTTGTAGTATATTCATGGCAGTATGTATTCCATCCATTATTCCAGTATGTATGGATAATGGAATTATATTAATAAACCACAGTTTATCTGTCCATTCTCTCATTTTAGACATTTGGATTGTTGCCACTTATTGGCTGTTTCAAATAAAGCTGCTTTGAACATTATTGTGCATGTCTCCTGGAAGACAGAAGCACTAGTCCCTGTGGGTATACAACAAAGAGTGGGATTCCAGGGGCATGGGGTAGGTGTAAGTTTAGCTCTGGTAGATATCACTGGTATTTCAAAGTGCTTGCCCCACCAGCAATGAATGACAGTGCCAGTGACTCCATAATTTCTAGAACAATTGTCGGTCCTTTTAATTTTAGCCTCTGTGGGTGTATAATGGGATTGAACTGTGTTTATAACTTCTCCAATAACTAATGATCTTGAGGACCTTTCCATATGCTTATTGGCCACTTGGATATTCTCTCGGGAAATGACTGTTGAAGACTTGGCCCTTTTTCCTTGGGTTGTATTTTTGGATATGTCACTTTTGGACAAGAGTCCTTTATTGATTTCAGTATTTACTCTTAGCTGAGCCTTGCCTAAACACCAGATCCACAAAACCAGCAACTACTTACGGTGGCACAGTTTGGGAGCTATTGAGCTGCTGGGAACTTCCTCTTCAGCAGCCTACTCTACCTTCCAGAGGATGCAGTGCAGATGGAGGAATGGAGACTGGCGAATTCAGTGGAGGAAACCTATGCTTAGAAATGCTCCTGGGAGGGTGTGAAGTGGGAAAACATCAGCCCTTAAGTCCCCATGTAGACTCTGGACTTGTAATGGCAAGAAGAACCTAAAAGTTTCTTAAGTTAACAAAAAAGGCGATCCATAAAGGGGTCGAGTCAGACTGGCATCACCCTTCTCATCAGCAATGCTGAACTCCTGAAGCTGTCAGTAATTCCATCACACGTCTGAAGGTCTACGTCGTAGAAGTCTAGACCCAACCAAAGTATTAGTTCAGAGTACACTAGGTGAGACATTTTCAGACATGCAAGGACTAAAGACATTTAAATCACAGGTACCTAGGAAAATGGAGTAAGCAAGAAACAAGGTCCCAACAACAGCTGTGCAGCAAGCTAGGGGAGGGCGCCTTGAGGGTGTCTGAGAAAAGAGTAGAGATAGGATCCTAGAGACCTTACACATGTGATGAAGCCAGACAACGGACAAGGGAAAGGAATCCTGGTTCTCTCCACTGGGAATTCCCACCACCTCTGGGCCCCCCTCACTAAGACACACAGCTCTGCACAGCCATGAGCCCTCAATAATGGAAGATGGACGAAGGACAGATCCACGCCCAGAGAGAGGCCTCCCCTCCACAGACAGCCCAATGAGGCTTCCTGTGTAAAGGTGTCAGAAACAGGAACGAGAAGTCTCAGAACACCTTCCCACCACACAGGATGCCCAGGGACTCAGCCACTGCCAGCATCACCACTCAGACCCTCGGATGCAGCAGGGCCAGCTGGAGACTCCAGGTGGCCAGGAGAGAATAAGACAAAACACACAAGGGGTGATTAAGGCTTTACTGGGGACCAGGCATGGCTGGGCAGGGACCAGCGAGGGGAGCAGACCCAGGACACCAGGACAATACTGGCCTTCAGGGCAGTGCTGGGAGCTCAGGGCTGAGCTCTACAGACCAGGGGTCTGCTTGGGGACCTCAAACAGAGCAACCGCTGAAGGGAGGACAGTCTGGTTGACTTTAGTGCAGAAAGGTTAACATTGGGAGGACTTTGCTGAAAAAAATTGGAGAACCAAAGCTTCAAAGGGACTGGATGAACTAGGATGGGGGGAGGACAGCGGCTAAAGTAAGGACTGAGAGAGAGAAGAAGGGAAACAAAAGAAAGAGAAAGGAAGAAGACAGAGATTCTGGAGGTGCTGGAGGGTGCAGCTGTTCTCCAGGGTGCAGCACAGCAAGCCCAGCGTGGCTCATCACTCGCATCTCCTGGCCCTACGGGGTTCTACTTGTTGCCCCAAATGGCAAATTTTGCATATATAGGGCTTGGGAGGAAGCGGCTGGACTTCATGTAGGCAGAGATCTTCTTCAGGCCCTGAGGGTGGGGAAAAAGAAGGTCAGATCCCAGGGACTGCTGCCCCAGCAGGGCTCAGGCAGCGCCACTGCAGGCACAGTGAATGCAGGACCCTGGTAAAGCCCTTCCTTGGGGGGTCAAGTGTCGGAGCATTAGACAGTCTTTCTGGGGTCCCCAGCTCCGGAAAGTCAACTCATCCAATGTCCTGGAACTAACATGCTCTCTCAATAGGAGTTACCACTGAGGGAGACTCTGCACTGCCAGGAGCTGCATGGCCACTAGGGATATGATATAGCTACAGAATCTCCATACAACTACCTACAGGATACGATCTATTTTCACCATGTATCACAAGGGAAACTGAGGCACACACAGGGGAAGCACCTTCCTCATGCTCACACAGCCAGTAAGCGGGAGGGCTGGAAGGCAGCCTGGCTCTCCCTCCAGTTCTCCGCTCTTTCTGCCATGCGCCCCTGCTCTCCTCCCCACAGGAGGCCCTGCCCTCCCTGTCTACACAAACTTTCCCCTTTTGCAGAGGGAGGCGCCTGGCTTCCCAGGCTTTGCTCACAGAGGGACCCCTAGCAGAACAAAGGGACTCAGAATGTGCCTGTGCAGCTTAGAAGAGGCCACATCTCACCCAATGACTCAGCAAAACCTCAGTGAAAGCTGATAGGAGGATGTGGAGCAGTGAAGCCAGGCCAGACTCTAATCATTCCTCTTAAAGGAGAAAGTCCATTTGCTGGCCTATTATCTGGGCCCAATCTCACTGGCCCCAGCCTACGTCATCCCAGTCCTGCTGCAGCCAACCAGGCAATAGACTCAAGGGGTGTTTGGGCAGCATCTTCTCACATAGACAGTGTCCAGTAAGTTCTAAATATCCAAAGATGCTGGCACTGTCTGTACCCAATGGGCAAGGCCCCACAAGCTGCAGGCTGCAGCCTCCGCTGTCCTCCATCCCTCCCTGTCAATCATTCATCCCAGCAATTGCCAAATCCCCAAGGCCCGGCAGCCTGGACCAGAACCAGAGCTGATGAGAACTAGCTGATGAAGCAGATTTCACTATGGGGAATGGGGAAGGAAAACAGATTGTGGGCTGAGAAACCTGTTGCACTAATGCCTCAAATTCACAAATCTGTAATTAAGCAGACGTGCTGCTCTCCAATGAGTGGACTAATCATGACTCCAATAAGTGGACCCATGATGAGCTGTGAGGGGGGTCCTGGCTGTGCTCCTCCAGCAGCCAGCTGGTCCCGCATGTACCACACAGCCTCGTTCCTGTAGTTCTCCAAGTGCACTGAGCCCCAGGAGGCTGAGCTCCAGGCCTGGGTCACCTTTGCAGCCCCACTGTGCCTGACACAGTGCCTCATACACAGGAGAAGATCTGATCAGTGAAGGTGATCTAACACAAACGTACTACCCCATCGCTGAGGCAGAATCTTGGGTAAGTAGTTGGAAGAAGGAAAAGGAGATGGGGGGAAGGTAGTGCCCCAAACAGAAGACAACAAGATAAACTCCTTCCATAGGGGCACCCACACGTGGACTCAAATCCCAGGGCCAACTACAGCCTTGGAATCTCAGAACTAGTCCCAACGGGGATCTGATACCTGCCAAGCTTTCTGTAGATCAAGAGTAAATACTGTCTGTGTCTCTGGTGCTTCATATCAAGCCTACTGTGTCTCAACTTCACTAATGCCAGCTACAGACAGACCCCTGAACGCGCTCCTTCATCCACGTTGTCCTCAGCTGCGTCACCCAGGCTGGAAAAGGACCTGAAGCTTCTCTCTTTGGCACAGGAAAGCGAGAGCCACTGACTGCTGCCCATGGAAGCCAGACACAGACAAGGAGCCCAGCATAGCCTGTCCTGCCTCTGTGACCTTGAGCAAATTACTTATCCTTTCAGCCTCAGTTTCACTATCTGTAACATTGCAGCAGGAATGTGAAAAGGTTACATAGGACCCAAGGTATGGAAAATCGTGACCACAGATCCTGGCATAATGCAAGTCCTCAATTAATGATAGTTACCTTCATTTTGGCTCCAGGACTAGGAAAGCACCAAGGAGAAAAGGAAAGACAAAAGAGATGTAAATAGAAGGAGGATCAGAGGAATCACCTCAAAGCGTGCTATGAAGTCCTTCAGGTTTGGGAACGCATCCAGGCACATGGGCTCAAACATATGGAGTTCGTCAACGAGGTCATACGCCAGGAAATCCACATAGGTGAGCTGCAGAGAGGCCAAGCATGAATGGGCACCAATCTCTGAAACCTGGGAAGAATGACAACTCCCCATCCACAGCCTTCCTCCTTACCTTGTCCCCTGCAAACCAAGGCCTCTTCCCTAGAAACTGTGAGAAGAGCTTCATTGTTTCAGGAAGCGCCTCCAAGTACTCAGGCTTCAGTTTCTCCTGAGGCACAGAACAGCTGTCACCACCCTCAGACACAGACTCCCTAGGCAGGGGGACAGGCCTCCCTAGGGCTGCATATGATCCCCAGCTTCCATGGGTGAGCAGCCATGTGCCCTGTGATGAGAGCTGGGTTGGTTCCCAGACTATGATTTAATCCACCCTGTGGTCATTAGCCTCCTGCTGGGGACAACCTCCCATCTGTGAGAGGCAATGGGATGGCAGAAAGCAATGCCATACTGTCCCTGCAGCTGTCACCACTCATCTCCAACCACCCTCCATGGGACAACCCAGGAGTGCTGTGAGAACCTGGCAGGGCTCTGGACTCATGTCGAGCAGAATCAAAGATGCAAAGAACTAAAATCACTCAGGGAAAGAAGTCCTAAGGTCTAGCAGGTGGGTGACATAACAATAGACACTCGAGCCGATTCCAGACAAATGAGGAGAATTTGAGAGGCTGGATGGAAGGAGGGAGAGGTTCAAAGGCCCTGTGGCTGACCCTGAACTGCCTACTGGGCTAATGTGCTGATGTCTGAGGGTGTTAAGGAGATAGCGCTGGGCTAACAAGGAAACACACTGTCAAGGAACTAATTTCCCCTCTAGAGATTCTGGACTCTATCCTAAGATTGGTGGGAACTGACAGTTTTCATTTAATGAAATTTGAGGTTATGAGGGTCACTCTACTGGCAGCATAGGGACCAGGTTGGTAGATCAGCAGCTCCAAGGATTTCAATTGGCAAACAGGACTAGTATACACACGACACAGGAGTCTTCCCTCCTTATCAAAAGCTTGCCCAAACCAGCCCACTGGGATGGGACTCACAAAGTCAGGGTTGTAGCAGAGCCTGGCCAGGGCCATGCGGGTGTCCATAATCTCATTCTCCAAAATGTCCACACGAATCTTCTCCTCTTCTGTCTCCCCACCTATGGCCACACAACACAGACCCTCCCTCAACATCCCACCCCAGCCAAGCCCAGGGCATGGCCACCTGTCCCCTGCACCACACCCCCAGCCCACTCACACAGGTTGTGCTTGCGAGCAATGTAGCGAAGGATGGCGTTGCTCTGGGTGATCTTGTGGGCCCCATCAATTAAGTAGGGTAGCTGGAAGGATAACAGGGGCAGGTCGCTTGGGCCACCAGGCCCCCCGGCTTCCCCTCGCTCGAGCAGGGGTGACCTGAAACCTGAACCCACAGCGCCTGGGCCCTGGTAGGCACTAAATAATTATATTGTAAAATGAATGATGAGCAGGAACATAGAGCATCATGGGAAGGTAGTGAAGAGAACCAGGGAGCTCAGAGGCTGAGCAGAAGGCACCGGGTCCTGACACCCCAACGTTGGGACAGGAGATGGAGACGAGGACCTCTCACTCGCCCCCACAGCACCCCCATGCCCTGCACCTACATTGGGGAAGTCCAGGCCCAGCTTGAATTTCTCACTCAGCCACTGGCTTCTGTCGTAGTCGGGAGCTGTGGTGGAGAAGATGAGTGACACAAACCTCCCCAGAGTCCAACCCACGTTCCTGGGGGGACTTTCAGGGGCATCTGGAATCTGACCCACTAAGTTTCACAGTCCAGGTTGGGGGGAAAGAACACTAATGAGGCTCTGGAACCCACATGAGTGAGGCTCACACAGGGTTAGGCAACCCTAAGGGGAACCCATCCCAGATACCGAGACAGGGGTTCCAGCAATCCCCTGCCATGTCCTGCCTTGGAAGGAGAGCTGCACCCTCAAAGGGGAGGGGAAGGGGCCGGGCCTGCTCCAGCTGCGGAGGAGGGAAGAGGAGAGTACCAGGTCAGGTGGTCAGGGCACGGGGGCCTGGTACCAAGGCAGCAGGAGTTGGGCAGAAGTTGGACACCACGAGATTGCCCTACCGTCCCCGATCGTGTACTTCTTTTCCTCATAGTTTGAGTCTGTGTACTCCAGGAGCAGGCGGATGGCATGAGCCAGCTGGGACAGAAGGCCGGGGCCGAGGTCAGAGATGGAGGGGTCTGACTGCTGCCTTTCTCTCCAGGTAACTTCCCCCACACCCCCAGCCACCCAGACACTCCCCACCCGAGAGGTTACGCAGCAGCATGGGACTGGGATCCAGCAAGCCCAGAAGACGAACCTTCTGCCAGAATTGGTTCCAGCGGCGCAGCGTTTCCCCGCCCGCCCACCTCCATCCCACGCGCCTGGGGGACCCCTCACTCACCCCGCGGATGTCCCAGTAACCCAAGGTCATGGCCATCGTGCTGGTGTTTGCGCTCTGAGTGGAGGGGCCTCAGCAGAGCTGGGACGAGATTTATCTTCCGACCCGGGTGGTGCGAGGCGAGGCCTGCTGCGCGCACCGCCCTCTTGGCCCCGCCCCCGCCGCGCCCCCGAGACTTGGCGACGCCGCCGGAGGCAAGCCCTGTCCCAAGGCAGGCGGAGCTAAGATCCTGCTCAGCTACACTTGCGGGGACTCTGGCCTAGGTCTCCTCGCCAGGGCATCCAAAGACCGCCTGGCTCGGGCTCCTCTGGTTTCCCCGCCCCATTCGGAGCTCTGCCAGGGGCAACGGAGTTGGTAGTGCGCTTGGGAGACCAGCCTGAACCCTAAACAGAACCAAGCTCTCTGCCTTCCTTCCCCTCTGGGCATCTCTCTGCTTTGGCTCTGGGTTGCTGAGTTCCCAGTTCCCGGGGCTCCAGGAGGCTCAGATGCCAGGTTAAGGCCAAAAAGCAGTGCCTGGGAAATGGCGGGTTTAACTCAGCACCTGTCACAGAAACAGCAGGACTCAGAACAGTCCGAAATCTCCTCCCAGTCCTTGTAATCCGTGACAGCCACGTGTCTTACAGAAGTACTATCAGTGGGATGGGAAGGACCACCCAGGGCACGGGGCAGAGAAAAGGAACTGTGGTCTCAGGGTTTTCCTTTCAAGGACTTTAGAAGATCAGCCCTTCAGTTTGGGACTAAGAATAAGTGTCGACTGAAGTAAAGAGTCTAGGCGGTATCAGTGAAGGAGTTTTTTCAATAATCAGCGTGAAGAGTTCTAACTCCAGGACAGCAGTTCGACAGAGCGCTCTGAGGGGACGTCTCTGAGGTGTGGGAGTATGAGTGTGGCTTATATCTCTTCAGAAAACAGTGTATGTGTAGGTAAGAGGGGAAAAAAACTGACAACTCAGTTTCAAATAAAGGGATAGAGTACATCTGGGCTTTTCTCTAAATAGCCCCTTGAAGGTAACATAAACAAGAATTTCTTGGTTATACTTCAAACAAGTTCAGAGATGCTGACGTTATCTGTGTGGAGGGAGACAAGGACCAGCGTCATTAATTAGTCCCTCAATCTCTAAGAAAAGCAGGTGGGAAATGTGAGTGCCAGGTACCCCGTTATCTTTTCGTGCTGTGGGTCGGTCCACTGGCATCTTGAGTCATGAGGTCGGGGGTTGCAAAGTCACTTTGACACAGGCTGAAGATGGCCTCTGTGGCTGCTTCACAGCGCAGCATGGAATTTATTGTACTGACTGATACCCATGCAGGTTGCTTGCTAGACTTGCCTGTTAGACCAGGGAGAGGGGTCCCAAGAATCTGCCCACATAACCATCAAATATATATCAGTCAACTAGCTTTATGGGGTAACCTGTGAATCTAAACCAGAACCAGTCCCAGCGAAGAGGCAGGGTTTCTAGGTGCAAACCGAGATGTCCTGGCAGCCTGCTAGATGTCCCTCACATTGACAGGAACAGTGACCTGGGGTAGACCACCGGTAGCATGGCGGACTCCCCACAGGACCACAGTCAGGGTGGGCCCTGTGGATCCTTCGCTGTCCAGAGCCACAGAGTCACCGGTTTGAGCCCTGCCATTGCTTTCTGACCCATGTGTGGTTGGGTATGAAAGGGTGGCACAGGCAGCCTGTGAAGTCCCTCTGTGATCTGTGACATGTGGTACAAACTCCAGAAGAACAATGTCCAACCTCCCACCTTTCCTCTTTTAAGGCAGAAGACTATTACAAAACTAGGAAAATGGGACATAGTTTGGCCTCTGGGTCATTTTCCTTTATTTAAAGGATGTCGCAAGGTTAGTGGATATGTGAAAACGGATAAACGGACCTTTAAAGAAAAAGGACTTTACAAGTTAAAGTGCAAGGTTGATGCTCTACAGAAAACTAAGTTTTAGAATTCTGTAACACGTTTGGATAGGAAGGTATGAACTCTGTACTCAATAATGGTTTCCCACCAGCGAGACAAAGTGTCGAGGAGGGGTAGAGGAGGACACAGAGACTTTCCCTAGTTGCTATTGGGAAAAGCCAGATCTGATTAAGCAGGAATATGACAACTAGCATTTACAGGAAGAGTTTTCTGGAATCCATCAGGATGGGACCCTCTTAACCTCTACTTCCAACTCTTGAGTTACCATGGAATGGCAGGCTGGTCTCCATGTGTCTGTCATCAAGAAAGCTTTCCTCATCGTGCCAACGAGTTAGGAAAATGAAGGCTAAGAAAATGGGATGAGGGGCCAGCCCCGTGGCCGAGTGCTTAAGTTTGCACGCTCCATTTTGGTGGCCCAGGGCTTGCCGGTTCGGATCATCTGCATGACCTACACACGGCTGGCTCATCAAGCCATGCTGTGGCAGCCTCCCACAGAAAGGACTAGAATGACATACAACTGCGATGTACAGCTGGGTACTGGGGCTTTGGGGAGAAAAAACAACACGAGGAAGATTGGCAACAGGTCTTAGCTCAGGGCCACTATTCTTCACCAAAAAAGTATACCAACAACAACAAAAAAAAGAAAGCTGGATGACATGAACCTGAAAGTGAGGTCACCTGAATGATGGAGACAAGAGCCAATCCAGGGAGTAACTTTAGGTTGCTGATTTCAGTATTTAGTATGAAAGCTTTATTATGGAACATCCCTTGGGAATCCTCTTACCAAAGGAGTGCTTTCTATAGGCCTTGTAAATAAATGCAAAACAGCTTCTCCCCAAATCTGCATGCATTGCTGTTTTCAACTGCAGTACAGAGCTCACCTGTTTTTCTTCTTGTCCACCCCCCATCCCCTTACCATTTTACATGGGGTGAATCAGGAGTCCTTGACAGAACACTTTACACTGTCATCTTCAACATATCAATCTGAATGTTACCCAAAGAGCCCAAACTTGGAACTGGGTACGCTAGCTCGTGACACTTTAAGTAGTTCTTGTTATGGGCCAAAGTGGAGGGTGCGTTTTGTTTCTACAGGAGATGGTTGCATTACGTTAAGCAGGAGCATTTTATGGCAGCAGCTGTAGTAATGGTTATTTGGAAAGGCACATATGAGAAGAATATGTTTGTGTCAGGCATCCATCCTATGCATCTTTGAAACATCCTTCTTACAGTGGGGAATTTCTCACATTAAAGTCCTACCTCCACAAAGTAGAGGACTGCTAGCTGACCCTGATATCCATCTTGTGTTGTCATTTCTGCTGGGCACATTACTTATCAGGATAAAGATGTCACTTCTACTATGACTCAGTTAAGCCAGTGAGGTATAAGGAAAAAGGTTCTGTGTCACTTCTAGGAAGTTTCTTTAAGAGGGAAAGAGCCACCCCATTCACCTTCCTCCTCCTGCATTTTGGAACTCATGTGTGATGGGGTCTTAGTAGCCATTTCAGACTTTGAGGTCGCACAGAGAATGAAACCACATGCAGAGGACGATGGAGCCTTCAGAAGCAAAGTCATCGAGGCTGCCATGAAGCCGGCATTACCAGTGTTTTCCTGTCTACTGCAGGACTTCTTTCACATGAGAAATAAACTTCTGTCCTGTTTAAGCCACTGCTGCTGTTCACTTACACACAGCAGAACTTAGTGCTAATCAATGCACTCGCTCTTCCAGCCTCCCTTGTGGCTGAGGCACAGGCCTGTGACCCAGGCTCTGTTAACTGCACACAGTGGGGCGGGACTTCAGTTCTGAAGAAGCAGGCCCTGAGAATTCATTTGCTGGCAAGGGGGGTCGAGGAGGGATCAGGACTGTGGAGGTGGCAGTGGTGAGACACTCGCACCTGGTGCCATACATCGGGGTAGGAGCTCCAGAGTCTGTGCCCAGCAGCGGCTGTGGGGCTTTCTCTAGAACAGTCCCTCAGGTGGTTAGGCACACTTCCCAGTCACTCAGCTTCCAAGGCCAACACCCTGGCCTTCCCAGGGTTTCTCGTGCCACCTGATACCACTGATAAATCACTTTCTTATTTCAGCAACAAGGAACCCTGGGTGATCGCCACACCCCTTAGGTCTCTCTGAAGATACAGATCTTGTCTTCAACACCTTGGCCTCTCTCTTACCTGCTTTAAGCCACTGGATTATACCCAGGGTTTCTCGTGGACGTGGGTTTAACCTTTACCCCCACATTTCTGGGTGTGAGAGTGACTGCAGTTGGCCACCAAAATCCACTCTTCTGTCCAAATATGGGTCTACCCTTGTGACTAGGTACAGCCACACACCTGGACCTCGCCTGCATAGTGAGAGGTGGCTTCCTTGGGTTTTCTCTATTTTCCTTCCCATACTCGTGATAGAGTTTCCACCAAGGAAAAGAGGCGGCACCCTAGGGCATGGCAGAGCCACAGGATGGAAGAAGCTTGAGGCCCTGAATAACCTCGTGCAGCAGGGCTGCCTCAATAGCCTGGACTATTCCCCCTGGAACAAGAAAGAAGGAGCTTCCATTTTCTCTAGCTGCTGTCTTGGGGTCTCTCAGCTTTATCTTTCTCCGCCTACACAATGATAATGTAGGAAACTAGGCAGGGACTTGAAAGAGACAACAGGCAGTCACAGATCAAGGCAGGAGACACCAGTGCCGGCAGCCATGTTCTCAGATGGTCTTGTCTCCCATTCTAGCTGGGGGAGATTCACACTGAACGGTGTACGAGCACTGTCACGAGGAGCCAAAGAACCCAAGTCCTGGGACCTCCGCTAGATCCTAGGCACCACATGATGGTCGTTTTTGGTTGCCTCAGTTTGAAGTACATACTCTCCTCTACTTCTACTCCTGGCTTTAAAGTGTATGTTTTTAGCTTTATAATTTTGACCACAATGTTTAGAAAGTTGTCTTCATTTGCAACTTTATCATGTCTTTCCTCTGTTTTCAAGATCGATTAATAGGTTCTGTTTTTCTTTGATGATCACTTTTACATTTCAAATCTAGTATTTTAACTTTAAGATAGCTATGCCCTTTTAATTTGAGCTTCTAGACTAGGAGTCCAGAAACTATGGCCAGCTGCTTTTGCAAGTAAAATTCTCTTGGCATACAGCCCACCCACTCATTTTGGCTTTGGCTGTGGCTGCTTTCCCACCCATGAGATACAGGTGAGCAACTCAGACAGAGACCATGCAGCCTTGAAGCCAAAAATATTTACTCTCTGGCCCTCTACAGAAACATATGCCCACTCCTGTTCTAGCTCTGTGTCTGTTTTACTCTAATGGAATATTTTTCTTCTACGTATCTTCTGTCATTGAGTCACTCCTATTTTCTACTACTTCTTTCCTTTTTTTCCTTCTATCTCTTCTGTCTTTAAGTTAAAGTTCAATAAGGTTTTGGCTTAACTAATCTTGATCTTATCAGTTTCATTAACTTTTAACTTTGCTGAACTTTTATCTTACCAGTTTGATCTTTTTTTTTTCTGTAAGGAACATTGGCACTGAGCTAACATTTGTTGCCAGTCTTCCTCTTTTTCCTTAAGGAAGATTGTCACTGAACTAACTCTGTGCCATTCTTCCTCTATGTGATGTGGGATGCCACCACAGCATGGCTTGACAAGCAGTGCTAGGTCCACACCAGGGATCTGAACCTGCGAACCCTGGGCTGTCAAAGTGGAAAATGCAACCTTAACCACTGCACCACCAGACCGACCCCACTTTTATCTTTCTTAATTAATTATTGATTTCCCAATGAACTTTAACATTATTGCTATTGCTCCCTTTCTATTTAATAACTACAAGGCAGTGACCATCTGGACAAACACCCAACAGGACTCTTCTCCAAATCATCTCCTCTCATGGGCTAAGTCTCAAGACTCTGCCTCAATAAAACCCAACTCCACTTTCTGGCCACTGTTTGTGGAACCTGCTCATTGGATGGTTATCCAATTCATCCCGCTCCTTTGCAGATGTCCTAACATAAAATGCACACACCAATCTATTGGTCTGGGAGAAGGAGCAAATCTAGCCAATTTGTGCAGCTTTGGCCTGGCACACTAGGCCTACCCATCTCAGGTCAAGTTATTCAAAGGGCAGCTACAGCCTACAAAATGCTTCAGTCGGAGTTAATGGCTCATTCTTCCAGATCTATAGATTTAACACCTTCTCATCTTTGTGCTGTATCTCCAGTGGCCAAAATTAACAATATGCAGAGCTCTAAAGCCCAATCATGGCTGTAGAGTTTGCCTAGGGTCTTACCCAGAGATAACTCCGTCAAATTTACAATGTTTATTGAATATCTACTGCATGTCAGGAAGTGTGATATGTATCACACATAAAAAATCCAATAAGACATAGACTCTCTCCTCAATGGATTTATGATCAAGTTGGAGAGGAAAACAAATAAAACAACACTGATAACACAGTGGGATATGTCTCACTGAAGATGTTGTAAGAGTGCAGAGGAAGGGTGTCTAAAGCAGGGGAACCTTCTGAGAAAGGGCGACTGAAGGCAGTCAGATCCCACACCCCAGTGGACTGCTCAACTCCCTTCCCACCACCCAAGAACCATGACACCGAGCACTGCAAGCTAACAGGAGGCATTCCGTGAACGCCGAGTTAAGGTGGGACCCCGGCACAGAGGGCTCCTTCTGCAGAGACCCCGTGCGGAGGCACACACATGAAGGAGAGATTGAAATGAGTAGGAATTCCTATAATCCCACCTGTTCCCCCCACCACACACATACGCACCCATCCCCATCCACCCAGCCCCTGCAATGGACAACAGAAGGAGAAATGGACACACCCACACCCCCAACACGGTCAATCGTGAGTCCACGTGGCCAGAAGGAAGAAGACAAGACACAGCAGGTGTCATTAAGGCTTTACTGACGATCAGGCAGAGCAGGGCAGGGCCACAGTGGGGGAGCAGGCACTGCACACCAGGCCGATACGGCTCTTCAGGGCAGTGCTGGGGGCTCAGGGCTCAGCTCTCCAGGCCAGGGGTCTGGTCGGGCTCCTCAAGCAGAGCAACCACTGAAGGGAAGGATGGACTGTGTGGCTTCAGTGCAGGGAGAATAACATATTGGGGTGGCACTTCACGGAAGAGACGTGGGGAACTGAAGCTGTAAAGGGCTTGGATGAAAAGGGGGTCAGGAGGGAGAACAAGAGACCAATAAGGCATCTGACAGTGAGAAGGGAGGGAAAGACAGTGAAAGAAGCAAGACAGCTGGCTCCAGGGGCATGGAGGTCCAGCTGTTCAGGGCCAGGACATCTGGGACAGCTCTGATTCCTCCCTCCCATCTCTAGGACTTATAAGGCCCTACTTGTTGCCCCACACAGCCGTCTTCAGAAAGAGAGGCTTTGGGAGGAAGCGGCTGGACTTCATGTAGGCAGAGATCTTCTTCAGGCCCTGAGGGTGAGAAAAAGAAGGTCAGATCCCAGGGACTGCTGCCCCAGCAGGGCTCAGGCAGCACCACTCCAGGCACAGTGAATGCAGGACCCTGGTAAAGCCCTTCCTTGGGGGGTCAAGTGTCGGAGCATTACACAGTCTTTCTGGGGTCCCCAGCTCTGGAAAGTCAACTCATCCAATGTCCTGGAACTAACGTGATCTCTCAATAGGAGTTACCACTGATGGAGACTCTGCACTGCCAGGAGCTGTGTATCCACCAGGGATATGATATAACTACAGAATTTCCACACAACTACCTACAGGATACAATCTACTCTCACCGCTATTCACAAGGGAAACTGAGGCACACGCAGGGGAAGCACCTTCCTCATGCTCACACAGCCAGTAAGCGGGAGGGCTGGAATGCAGCCTGGCTCTCCCTCCAGTCCTGTGCTCTTTCTGCCAGGCTCCCCTCCTCTCCTCCCCACAGGAGGCCCTGTCCTCCCTGTCTGCACAAACTTTCCCCTTTTGCAGAGGGAGGCGCCTGGCTTCCCAGGCTTTGCTCACAGAGGGACCCCTAGCAGAACAAAGGGGCTCAGAATGTGCCTGTGCAGCTTAGAAGAGGCCACATCTCACCCAATGACTCAGCAAAACCTCAGTGAAAGCTGATAGGAGGATGTGGAGCAGTGAAGCCAGGCCAGACTCTAATCATTCCTCTTAAAGGGGAATGTCCATTTGCTGGCCTGTTATCTGGGCCCAATCTCACTGGACCCCAGCCTACGTCATCCCAGTCCTGCTGCAGCCAACTAGGCAACAGACACACAGGTGTGCTTGGGCACCATCTTCCCACATAGACTGTGTCCAGTAACTTCTAAAGGATTCAAAGATGCTGGCACTGTCTGTACCCAACGGGCCAGGCCCCACAAGCTGCAGGCTGCAGCCTCAGCTGTCCCCCATCCCTCCCTGTCAATCATTCATCCCAGCTCTTGCATAATCCCCATGTCCATCAGGCTGGACCAGAACCAGAGCTGATGAGAACCAGCTGACAAAGCAGATTTTGTTGGGGAATGGGAAAGGAAAACAGATTGTAGGCTGAGAAACCTGTTGCACTAATGCCTCAAACACCCAAATCTGTAATGAAGCAGACGTGCTGCTCTCCAATGAGTGGACTAATGGTGACCCATGAAGTGCAGTGAGGGGGGTCCTGGCTGTGCTCCTCCAGACGCCAGCTGGTCCCACCTACCACATAGCCTAGTTCTTGCAGTTCTTCAACTGCACTGAGCCCCAGGAGGCTGGGCTTCAGGGCTGGGTCACCTTTGCATCCCTAACATGCCTGTGGCAGTGCCTCGTACACAGGAGAAGTTTCGATCAGTGAAGGTGATCTAACATAAATGTACTACCTCATCGCTGAGACACAGTCTTGGGTAAACAGTTGGAAGAAAGACAGGGAGATTGGAGGAAGGTAGTGCCCCAAACAGAAGATGTCAAAATAAATCCATGCACAGGGGCACCCACGCGTGGACTCAAATCCAAGGGCCAACTACAGCCTTGGAATCTCAGAACTACCCACAACAGGGATCCATTCCTGCCAAGCTTTCTCGACATCAAGAGAAAATACCGTCTGTGTCTCTGGTACTTTATGTAAAGCCTATCATGTCTCAACTCCACTAATGCCAGCTACAGACAGACCCCTGAATGCGCTCCTTCATCCATGTTGTCCTGAGCTGTGTCACCAAGGCTGGAAAAAGACCCGAGCCTTCTCTCTTTGGCACAGGAAAGCGAGAGCCACTGACTGCTGCCCATGGAAGCCAGACACAGACGGGAGCCCAGCATAGCCTGTCTTGCCTCGGTGACCTTGAGCAAATTACTTATCCTTTCAGCCTCAGTCTCCCTATCTGTAAAATGGAGGTGATAATTGCTCTCCCCAGTAGGAATGTGGTAAAGATTAAATCTGACTCAATAAATGTAAGATCCTGAGCACTGATCCTGATGTTGCATCCTCCATGATGCTAGCTATTCTTCTTTTAGCTCCTGGACCACGAAAGCAGAAGGGAGAAAAGGAATGACAAAAGAGATGTAAATAGAAGGAGGATCAGAGGAATCACCTCAAAGCGGGCTATGAAGTCCTTCAGGTTTGGGAACGCATCCAGGCACTTGGGTTCAAAAGTACGCAAATAATCAAGGATGTCATAAGCCAGGAAATCCACATAGGTGATCTGCAGAGAGGCCAAGCAAGAATGGGCACCAAACTCTGAAACCTGAGAACAATGACAAATCCCCATCCACAGCCTTCCTCCTTACCTTGTCCCCTGCAAACCAAGGCCTCTTCCCCAGAAACTGTGAGAAGAGCTTCACCTTATCAGGAAGCGCCTCCAAGTACTGAGGCTTCAGTTTATCCTGAGGCACAAAACAAGTGTCACCACCCACAGACTCCCAGAGCAGGAGCCAGGCCTCCCCAGGGTTGCCAGTGACTCCCAGCTGCCACAGGTGAGCAGCCACGTCCTGCCAAATGGCAGCTGTGTCGGTGTCCAGGCTATGATTTAATCCACACTGTGGTCATTAGACTCCTGCTGGGGACGACCCCCCATCTGTGAGAGGCAATGGGAAGGCAGAGAGCCATACCACAGTGTCCCTGCAGATGTCACCACTCATCTCCAACCACCATCCATCGGTCAAACCGAGGAGAACTGTTTGATACCATTGAGGGTTATGAGGTCACTCTGGTGGCAGTATAGGGACCAGCTTGGAAGATTAGAAGCTCCAAGGAGATCAAAGGGCAAATAGGACCAGTGTAGATGGGACATAAGAGTCTGGTCTACTCATTAAAACCCTGTCCAAATCTAGCCCACTGTGATGGGACTCACAAAATCAGGGTTGTAGCAGACCCTGGCCAGGGCCATGCGGGTGTCCATAACCTCATTCTCCAAAATGTCCATCCGAATCTTCTCCTCTTCTGTCTCCCCACCTGTGGCCACACAACACAGACTCACCCTCAACATCCCACCCTAGCCAAGCCCAGGGCATGGCCACCGGTCCCCTGCACCACACCCCCAGCCCACTCACACAGGTTGTGCTTGCGAGCAATGTAGCGAAGGATGGCGTTGCTCTGGGTGATCTTGTGGGCCCCATCAATTAAGTAAGGCAGCTGGAAGGATAACAGGGGCAGGTCGCTTGAGCCACCAGGCCCCCCTGCTCCCCCTCCCTTGAGCAAGGGTGACATGAAACGTGCACCCACAGCTCCTGGGCCCTGGTAAGCACTAAATAATTATATTGTAAAATGAATGATGAGCTGGGACATAGAGCATCATGGGAAGGTAGTGAAGAGAACCAGGGAGCTCAGAGGATGAGCAGAAGGCACCAGGTCCTGACACCTGGAAGCTGGGACAGGAGATGGAGAAGAGGACCTCTCACTCACCCCCACAGAACCCCCACGCCCTGCACCTACATTGGGGAAGTCCAGGCCCAGCTTGAATTTCTCACTCAGCCACTGGCTTCTGTCGTAGTCGGGAGCTGTGGTGGAGAAGATGAGTGACACAAACGTCCCCAGAGTCCAAACCACGTTCCTGGGGGGACTTTCAGGGGATCTGGAATCTGACCCACTAAGTTTCACAGTCCAGGTTGGGGGGAAAGAACACTAATGAGGCTCTGGAACCGACATGAGTAAGGCTCACACAGGGTTAGGCAACCCTAAGGGGAACCCATCCAGATACTGAGAAAGGGGGTCCAGCAATCCCCTCCCTTGTCCTGCCTTGAAAGGAGAGCTGCACCCTCAAAGGGGAGGGGAAGGCGCCGGCCCTGCTCCAGCTGCGGAGGGCAACAGAGGTGAGCACCTGGCGGCCAGGGCAAGGGGGGCCTGTTACCAAGTCTGTAGGAGTTGGGCAGAAGTCGGGACTCCACGAGATTGCCCTACCGTCCCCCATCGTGTACTTCTTTTCCTCATAGTTTGAGTCTGTGTACTCCAGGAGCAAGCGGATGGCGTGAGCCAGCTGGAAGAGAAGGTGGGGCCGAGGTCAGAGATGGAGGGGCCTGACTGCTGCCTTTCTCTCCAGGTAACCTCCCGCACACCCCCAGCCACCCAGACACTCCCCACACGCGGCAGCACAGGCCTGAGATCCAGCAAGCCCAGAAGACAAACCTTCTGCCAGAACCCGTTCCAGCTGCACAGCGTTTCCTCGCCCGCCCGCCTCTATCCCATCCGCCCGGGGGACCCCTCACTCACCCCGCGGATATCCCAGTAACCCAAGGTCATGGCCATTGTGCTGGTGTTTGCGATCTGAGTGGAGGGGCCTCAGCAGAGCTGGGACGGGAATTTATCCTCTCCCCGGATGGGGCGAGGCGGGGCCTGCTGCGCGCACCGCCCTGCCGGCCCCGCCCCCGCCGCGCCCCCGAGGCTCAGCGACACCGGAGACGACCACACCCCCAAGGAGAGCGGAGGTTAAATCCCTTTCAACCAGAGTCGCGAGGAACTGGGCTCTGGCTCTCAGGCAGGAAAGGCTGCCTAGCTCTGGCTCAGGCTCCTCCGGTTCCGTGGCTCCCCGCCCTCATTCAGACCCCTGCCAGGTCACAGGGAGTTGGCAGTGCGCTTGGGAGACCAGTCTAAACCACAAAAAGAACAAAGCTCTCTCCCTTCCTTCCCCTCTAGGCATCTCTCGGTTTGTCCCTGGGCTCTCCAGTTCCTGGGGCTCCGGGAGGCTCAGATGCCAGGTTAAGGCCAGAGCCCTGCCTGTGAAATGGCGGGTTTAACTCAGGACCTGACACAGGAAGAGCAGGACTCAGAACAGTCCCAAATCTCCTCCCCGTCCTTGTAATCTGTGACACCCACGTGTCTTACAGAACGGACTATCAATGGGATGGGAAGGACCACCCAGGCCAAGGGCCAGGCCGAACTTGGCCCTTCAGTCCTGGGACTAAGAATGATAACTACTGGGGAGGCTGGTGGCACAGTGGTTAAGTTCGCACATTCTGCTTTTGGGGAGAGTTCCCTGGTTCATCCCTGGTGCAGACCTATGCACTGCTCATCAAGCCATGCTGTGGCAGTTGTCCCACATATATAAAATAGAGGAAGATGGGCATGATGTTAGCTCAGGGCCAATCTTCCTCAGCAATAAGAAGACAGTTGGCAGCAGATGTTACCTCTGGGCTAATGTTCCTCAAAAAAAGAAAGAAGACTGATATAAAATAGTCAATTACCTGTGGCCTAAACTGTGAATCTAAATCCAGAACCTGTCCCAGCAAAGAGGAAGGGTATGGAGGTGCAGTCCCAGAGATGTCCTGGCAGCCAGCTACACGTCCCTCATTGACAGGGACCCTGACTCAGACTGTAGTGGTCACAGACAGAATGTGAGAGAGGGGAAAGGACTGTCCTCTGAGGGCCCAGGCGCCTGTGTTGCAGCAAAGGAAGGCCAGAGTCGGTGGCCACTCAGGAGCCTGGAGTGCCCCACATAGGACAGCAGTCAGGGTGCGCCTTGGGGACCCTCGGCTGTGCAGGGCCTCAGATTCTCTGCTTCAGGTCTTCACACTGGCTCCCGACCCTTGTTGGCTGGGTATGAGCGGTGCTCAGATGGCCTTGGAAGTCCCCCTGTGATCTGTGACCTGTGGTGCAACCTCTACAAGAACAAGGTCCTACCTGCCAACTTTCCTCTATGTTGTCAGAAGAATATTTCAAAACTAAAATAGGACATAGTTTGGCCTGTGGTTCATTTTCCCTTGTTTAAAGCATATTACAAGGTTTAGTGAATATGTGAAAACAGATGAAATGGAACTTTAAATAAAAAATGGGTTTACAAATTAAAGGGCAAGCTTGGTGCACTACAGAAAATTAAGTTTTAAAATTGGGGAACACTTTGTTAGGCTAGAAAGGAGTGAATCCGGTACTCAGTAGACCTTCAGAACATCGAGGGAAAGTGTGGAGGGGGTTGAGAAGGACACAGAGACTCTACCTAGTTGCTATTAAATCATAGAAGTCAGGGGTCTGCACATCTCTGCTTAGTTGGGGAGCTGGGGGTGGGGGTGAATGTCACCAGAGGCGGCAGAGTCAGTCCCTGCTGCAGAAGCTCCCCACCCACTCAGAGCTTGCCAGTCCTCCAGGCCTCAAGTCTGGGTCCAGGCTCAAGACGCAGCCTCCAGGGTCAAGGTGAGTTCCAGGTAGGTTTGCCCACAGGAGGGCGATGAGTGCCATGGACACACACAAATGCTGGACGTCTTAATTGTTATATTTTTCATAATACATTAAGGAGTTGTCATTCTGAGTTTATACATATTGAGCTTGGAACAGAGACATTACTAGATTCCACTGAGAAAATGATTTTTTTTTAAATTAACATTAAACAGACTAATAAGTATTACAAAAGGTAGAACAGATATTGTTACGTTAGCACTCATCCGTCCGGTCATTCTTTTATTGAAGAAACAGTCATTGAAATTCTGTCATATAGTAGGCACCATGAACGAGACAGTTCTGGCTATTAAAGACTGGAAGTCAGGTGGGAACTAAAAAAGAGAGATGTTTTAAAATATGAGTCACAATTTAGCATGTTTAAACTCAGAGGCAGTGAGGCAATGCCTCTTAGGACAAGCACACCAAGGAGACAGCAGATGGGCCCAGAGCACAGATGGCCCCTTCAGAAGGGCACGGTTCTGCAAAGGAGGAGGAGGACCGGCTGAGCAGGATCTCAAACACAGGGTCCACAGGGCCCACAGGGTCCACGTTGTACCAGTGGGTACACTGGGTCTGGGAAAGGCAATAGGGAACAGTGGGGATTAGGGAAACTGGAGGGTGGTGTGAAAGGAGTGATTGCAGTCAGTCGCGACCTCCCAGAAATTGAGTCCCAATGTTGCCAGATCTTCTGGATTTAATGTGCTCTCTCATCATTTTAAAATGTTGGCCAGTTCTAATATTTTGAAACAATCCTGTGCAGGACATCAACGAATATTGTGAGAAATTTGGACTAAGGGCCTCTAGTCTGACTTCTGGGCTGCATCCCACAATTCCTTCCAGCTCTGCTGCTAACACTCTAAACTCTCAAGGTAAATTAACAGAAATTCTATATAAAATAGCCTCAGAATAGAAAACTACATATTATGAAAAATACGAACAGTAGAATTAAAATGTCCTACATCATGGCAAGTTTTTAAAATCATCTAAATATTGTCTGTGTAAACTTACCGACATCTAAGTTAAAGAATATTTTTTACTCTGAAAATAAGAAAATAACAAGAACCATTTATAAGATGCTGCTAGGGGCTGGCCTGGTGGCACAGCCGTTAACTTTGCACTTTCCGCCTCTCAGCGGCCCGGGGATCGCTGGTTCCGATCCCGGGTGCAGACATGGCATTGCTTGGCAAAAGCCATGCTGTGGTAGGCATCCCACATATAAAGTAGAGGAAGATGGGCATGGATGTTAGCTCAGGGCCAGTCTTCCTCAGCAAAAAGAGGAGGATTGGCAGTAGTTAGCTCAGGGCTAATCTTCCTCGAAAAAAAAAAAAAAAGATGCTGCCAAATTGGAATTTAGAAAAAAAATTTTCTACATGATTATCTTATTTTGAATAAGGAAAGACAAACTAGGACTTCAAGAATTTAGAAAAGGAACAAAGTTCAACGTGAAGACTATATAAGAAACAAGGCTAAGAAGAAATATATTGAAATTTAACCAATATGCTTATGAAACCGTTAGTTAATTCTCTGAAAACATTGGGTACATGGATAGAGCATCAGTCCAATAACAAAGACAGAACAGCGGTTACGAATTAATAAAAACCAGCTTCTAAAACTGGGGAAACACTTTTCTGGGATAATGGATAATTACTGTTACAACCAAGAGGAACAGACATAAATATATCAACATATGTTGAAAGAAAGAAAGATTCTGAATGAAGTAATAATAGCAAAATAAAGAAAAATAATAACATCTAGTCCTCGAGAATTTTATGGATAACTTCTCAAACTTTCAAAAAAGGAATGCATTACGTAAATTGTCATAAACTATACACCAATATGGCGGAATGAGCTAACCTGGAAAGGACAACCGAGGTGAGGATGGCTATAAATCACTGTCGCTTATGAACCTCAATCGAAACATCGCTGCTGACAGCTTAGGGAACAGAGTACGGGGTTTCTGTTATAAAGGCCTTTGTGCTCCTGCAGAGCATACCGAGAAAAAGAGGAGAGAGGAAGGGAAAGAGATGAGAGAGAGAGAGAGAGAGGAGACAGAAAACGTGGAAAAAGTTATATCTAGGGTCATCACAAGTTATTTGTAATATTTTGCAAATTTTCTAAAAGTCTGATATATCAATACTTAAAAAAAATACATTTACCATGTGACCCAGGACATACACACCTATATGATTAATTGAAATAAACATTGCATCAAACAGGACTTACCTTAAGTACATGTGTTGCACTCTGATTTTTATAAATTCTATTCTTTTCTTTTCTTTTTCTTTCTGCTTTTTCTCCCCATATCCCCCAAGTATATAGTTGTATATTTTAGTTGTGGGTCCTTCTAGTTGTAGTATGTGGGATGCCGCCTCAATGTGGCCTGATGAGTGGTGCCATGTCCACGCGCAGGATCCGAACCAGAGAAACCCTGGGCCGCCGCTGTAGCGGAGCAGACGAATTTGACCACTCAGCCACGGGGCCCGCCCCTCTTTTCTTTTCTTAATGCTAATCTCCATGCACTAGCAGGTGTCTTCAACTGGGGGTGATTTGGGCCCTCAGGGGACGTTTGACAATGTCTGTAGACATTTCTGATTTCTGCCACTGGGAAGTGCTACTGGCAGCTAGTGGGTTAGAGGTTGGGGATGCTGCTAAACACTGTGCTAGGCACAGGACAGCCCCCACCACAAAGGGTCCTTGGTCCAAAGTGTCAGCAGTGTCGAGGTTCAGAAACCCTAGTCTGTGACCAAGGGTGAAAAGCTGCAAGTGGAAAACCCTGCGCTGGCACGTCTAGCTAGCAGAAAGCAGACCAGAGCACCCACTCCTTTGGCAACCAGCTGGCAGAGGGGTCTGTCTGCAGGGAGGACTGGAAACAATCTTGCCCTGGGGGCTCTTACCGCTGGCACCAGGCTGCAGATCAGGGTGAAGAGAATGAGAAGTGGGCAGGGAACGTGAGTGGAAGGGCTGGGCAGCCTGATCCTCCAGGGTCCAGGGCATGGAGTGGTGTAACTATGGCTGTCGGACAACAGAGCCCCTGGAACTCTCCCTCCATTGTGCAGGGCCAGGCAGAACCGAGCCCTGTGCCAGGACAGTAATTCTTCAGGAGCTTCCAGGCATGGCTAGACAGGATGAACTGAATTTATTTTTAAAATGTCTTCACCAAGGGAAGGGTTTGTGGTCGGTCTTTGGTGTTGCTCTCCCACCTCAGCGCATCAGAGCCCTGCACAAGTGCCCACTTAGGCCGGGGGAGCTGGGTCAGGCGGTCGCCACAGCACTCTATGTCTGGAAAGTGCCAGAGCACTGTGGAGAGGACAGCACAGCCCTGCTCTCCCACAGCGGGGTGCCAGGGTCCAGAGCTAAAGTGACTCAGTGGTCTTCCAGTGCCTGGGCCACTGCGGTCGCCCTGGGAGCAGAGGCAGAGCAACCCCATTACACTAAAGATGAAAGACAGGGGTTGGCGCACCATGCTTCTGGGGGCCCTAAGGGAACTGCAGGGGCTCAGAGGAACCAGGAAAGAAAACCTATCCACATGGCTGACAAGGGCGTGCAGTTAAGTTCCTACAACTCACTGCCAACTCACAATGTCTAGACTGAGATCCTCTCTGTTTTTACACCCTCATGGTGGTGACCAAAAATTGTATATGTGAGTACCTGGAGACGGCCACAAACGTGGACATCAGTGATGGAAGTCCCCATAGAAACAGCTCCTTTCCCACTGTCCACCTACCATTCAAGGCCTCCCAGAGACACTCACACACGTCAACCCTGCAAAACGTGCAGGCAGACAGGTGATTTGCCCTTCAAAGGCCTTAAAATAGTAACAATGATCAGGAGATTACCAACGGGAAAAAATGCTATCTTCACTCTAAACCTCCTTCTAGTTGTATTATAAGTTGTATTATAAGTTGTATCTCAGCCAGTCCAGTCTAAAACAACAGCACCAACCAAAATGGGTATGCTGTAGCTTTTTACGTTATGTTTGGTTTTACAAACCTATTCATTGATTATTGTGATCAGTTTGTGTATTCGTTTGCTATATGATAAGAACCCTAGAATAGAACTACAATTAATTACAATTGTCCCTAAAAATAAATGTTTGGACTGCCGCCACCTCATGTTTTAACTGTGAACCAAGAATTGAATAAGTCATGGGTGGAGATCGGTTAAAGGGTTTAACTCAGAGACATTCACACACCGTGATTCATCAGGTGGAAACGTGCTCAGTCAAGAAACAATTAGCAAAGCCTAACAGTGGAAAACTTCAGGCTATGTTTATGACCCTATAAAACTAGCCTAACGTGAAATTGTGGAGCCCCAAGTGCCTAAGGTACTGGGGAAAGAGGTCCACATGCCTTGCTGGTGGCACCATAAATTAAATTAAGAGCAAGGAAATAATCTATTATAAGAGCATAAAACTGTTCTTACCCTTTGCCTTCTGGGGTCTGCTTGGGGATCTACCCAAATGAAATGACCAAAACCAGAGGAAAACATGAGCTTAAAGACGATCACAGTGTTGTAAAGAAAGGTAAAATATTAGAAAACCCTACATACCCCACAGTGTGGGATTGACTAGGCAAAGGACCCTTCATCTCCAGGAAGGAATGCTATAGAGCCGTGAAATACTGAGAAGTGTGTGCGCGTGGGGACCACCAATACGCACAGATTTCTAAGGGAAATGTTGAGAAAAAAGGGCAGACTTAAGAAATGTATGCACACCCATCTCCCCTATCCAAGAAGTAGGCATAATTTAACATAAACAGAATATTTCAAGTGACCCCACTAAGATTAGAATACAGTTTGCTTAAGAACTATGCGCTGAGCACCCACTAGGGTGCAGGTGCTGTTCTAGGTGTTGTGCAAACAACTGTAACACGGCTGAACAAGAGACAAATCCCTGCCCTCAGGGTATTTTCGTCCTGTGGAGAGAGACAGAGGATACAGAAAAACACAGATAATTCAATGTACAAGACACTATGTACATCACTGCACACGCACAAGGATAAGCCACATGCACTACAGGGCACACATCTTATGTGTACACTCTACGGGATTTTCCATATGTATACGCTTACAGGATGCCCCCTAGATCAAGAGAGAACAGTTCCTGCGCTTCACAAGGTCCCTTCCATGAGCAACCCCCCCACATACAAAAGCCCACCATTCAGCTGACCTCTGTGCCCCTTGGATTCATTTTGCCTGTTCACGAGCATGTAGGTGGAATGATAGAGTGTCCTTTTTCGTGTCTGCATCCTTTTGGTCAACACTGTGTCTGTGAGAATCATCCATGTTGTGTGTAGCAGTAGCACATTCATTTTCATTTGTAGTATATTCATGGCAGTATGTATTCCATCCATTATTCCAGTATGTATGGATAATGGAATTATATTAATAAACCACAGTTTATCTGTCCATTCTCTCATTTTAGACATTTGGATTGTTGCCACTTATTGGCTGTTTCAAATAAAGCTGCTTTGAACATTATTGTGCATGTCTCCTGGAAGACAGAAGCACTAGTCCCTGTGGGTATACAACAAAGACTGGGATTCCAGGGGCATGGGGTAGGTGTAAGTTTAGCTCTGGTAGATATCACTGGTATTTCAAAGTGCTTGCCCCACCAGCAATGAATGACAGTGCCAGTGACTCCATAATTTCTAGAACAATTGTCGGTCCTTTTAATTTTAGCCTCTGTGGGTGTATAATGGGATTGAACTGTGTTTATAACTTCTCCAATAACTAATGATCTTGAGGACCTTTCCATATGCTTATTGGCCACTTGGATATTCTCTCGGGAAATGACTGTTGAAGACTTGGCCCTTTTTCCTTGGGTTGTATTTTTGGATATGTCACTTTTGGACAAGAGTCCTTTATTGATTTCAGTATTTACTCTTAGCTGAGCCTTGCCTAAACACCAGATCCACAAAACCAGCAACTACTTACGGTGGCACAGTTTGGGAGCTATTGAGCTGCTGGGAACTTCCTCTTCAGCAGCCTACTCTACCTTCCAGAGGATGCAGTGCAGATGGAGGAATGGAGACTGGCGAATTCAGTGGAGGAAACCTATGCTTAGAAATGCTCCTGGGAGGGTGTGAAGTGGGAAAACATCAGCCCTTAAGTCCCCATGTAGACTCTGGACTTGTAATGGCAAGAAGAACCTAAAAGTTTCTTAAGTTAACAAAAAAGGCGATCCATAAAGGGGTCGAGTCAGACTGGCATCACCCTTCTCATCAGCAATGCTGAACTCCTGAAGCTGTCAGTAATTCCATCACACGTCTGAAGGTCTACGTCGTAGAAGTCTAGACCCAACCAAAGTATTAGTTCAGAGTACACTAGGTGAGACATTTTCAGACATGCAAGGACTAAAGACATTTAAATCACAGGTACCTAGGAAAATGGAGTAAGCAAGAAACAAGGTCCCAACAACAGCTGTGCAGCAAGCTGGGGGAGGGCGCCTTGAGGGTATCTGAGAAAAGAGTAGAGATAGGATCCTAGAGACCTTACACATGTGATGAAGCCAGACAACGGACAAGGGAAAGGAATCCTGGTTCTCTCCACTGGGAATTCCCACCACCTCTGGGCCCCCCTCACTAAGACACACAGCTCTGCACAGCCATGAGCCCTCAATAATGGAAGATGGACGAAGGACAGATCCACGCCCAGAGAGAGGCCTCCCCTCCACAGACAGCCCAATGAGGCTTCCTGTGTAAAGGTGTCAGAAACAGGAACGAGAAGTCTCAGCACACCTTCCCACCACACAGGATGCCCAGGGACTCAGCCACTGCCAGCATCACCACTCAGACCCTCGGATGCAGCAGGGCCAGCTGGAGACTCCAGGTGGCCAGGAGAGAATAAGACAAAACACACAAGGGGTGATTAAGGCTTTACTGGGGACCAGGCATGGCTGGGCAGGGACCAGCGAGGGGAGCAGACCCAGGATACCAGGACAATACTGGCCTTCAGGGCAGTGCTGGGAGCTCAGGGCTGAGCTCTACAGACCAGGGGTCTGCTTGGGGACCTCAAACAGAGCAACCACTGAAGGGAGGACAGTCTGGTTGACTTTAGTGCAGAAAGGTTAACATTGGGAGGACTTTGCTGAAAAAAATTGGAGAACCGGGGCAGACTCCGTAGCCGAGTGGTTGAGTTTGCGCGCTCCACTGCGCGACCCAGTGTTTCGTTGGCTGGAGTCCTGGGCGCGGACATCGCACTGCTCATCAAGCCATGCTGAGGCGGCGTCCCACATGCCACAACTAGAAGGACCCACAAAGAAGAATATACAACTATGTACCGGGGGACTTGGGGAGAAAAAGGAAAAAAATAAAATCTTAAAAAAAAATTGGAAAACCATATTTCAAAGGGACTGGATGAACTAGGATGGGGGGAGGACAGGGGCTAAAGTAAGGACTGAGAGAGAGAAGAAGGGAAACAAAAGAAAGAGAAAAGAAGAAGACAGAGATTCTGGAGGCGCTGGAGGGTGCAGCTGTTCTCCAGGGTGCAGCACAGCAAGCCCAGCGTGGCTCCTCACTCGCATCTCCTGGCCCTACCGGGTTCTACTTGTTGCCCCAAATGGCAATCTTTGTATATATAGGGCTTGGGAGGAAGCGGCTGGACTTCATGTAGGCAGAGATCTTCTTCAGGCCCTGAGGGTGGGAAAAAGAAGGTCAGATCCCAGGGACTGCTGCCCCAGCAGGGCTCGGGCAGCACCACTCCAGGCACAGTGAATTCAGGACCCTATTACGGCCCATGCTTGTGGGGTCCAGTATTGGAGCATTAGACAGTCTTTCTGGAGCCCCTAGCGCTGGTAACTCAACTATTTGAATTTCCTGGAACTAACGTGCTCTCTCAATAGGAGTTACCACTGATGGAGACTCTGCACTGCCAGGAGCTGCATGGCCACTAGGGATATGATATAACTACAGAATCTCCACACAACTACCTACAGGATACAATCTACTCTCACCGCTATTCACAAGGGAAACTGAGGCACACGCAGGGGAAGCACCTTCCTCATGCTCACACAGCCAGTAAGCGGGAGGGCTGGAAGGCAGCCTGGCTCTCCCTCCAGTCCTGTACTCTTTCTGCCACGCTCCCCTCCTCTCCTCCCCACAGGAGGCCCTGCCCTCCCTGTCTGCACAAACTTTCCCCTTTTGCAGAGGGAGGCGCCTGGCTTCCCAGGCTTTGCTCACAGAGGGACCCCTAGCAGAACAAAGGGGCTCAGAATGTGCCTGTGCAGCTTAGAAGAGGCCACATCTCACCCAATGACTCAGCAAAACCTCAGTGAAAGCTGATAGGAGGATGTGGAGCAGTGAAGCCAGGCCAGACTCTAATCATTCCTCTTAAAGGGGAATGTCCATTTGCTGGCCTGTTATCTGGGCCCAATCTCACTGGACCCCAGCCTACGTCATCCCAGTCCTGCTGCAGCCAACTAGGCAACAGACACACAGGTGTGCTTGGGCACCATCTTCCCACATAGACTGTGTCCAGTAACTTCTAAAGGATTCAAAGATGCTGGCACTGTCTGTACCCAACGGGCCAGGCCCCACAAGCTGCAGGCTGCAGCCTCAGCTGTCCCCCATCCCTCCCTGTCAATCATTCATCCCAGCTCTTGCATAATCCCTATGGTCCATCAGGCTGGACCAGAACCAGAGCTGATGAGAACCAGCTGACAAAGCAGATTTTGTTGGGGAATGGGAAAGGAAAACAGATTGTAGGCTGAGAAACCTGTTGCACTAATGCCTCAAACACCCAAATCTGTAATGAAGCAGACGTGCTGCTCTCCAACGAGTTGCCTAATGGTGACCCATGATGAGCTGTGAGGGGGGTCCTGGCTGTGCTCCTCCAGCAGCCAGCTGGTCCCACCTACCAGATAGCCTGGTTCTTGCAGTTCTTCAACTGCACTGAGCCCCAGGAGGCTGGGCTCCAGGGCTGGGTCACCTTTGCATCCCCACTGTGCCCGACGCAGTGCCTCATTCACAGGAGAAGATCAGATCAGTGACGGTGATCTAACATAAACGTACTACCCCATTGCTGAGGCAGAATTTTGGGTAATTACAAGGAAGAAGGAAAGAGAGACAGGGGAAGGAAAGTGCCCAACAAAAGAAGACATCTTTGGTAGTTAATATCAATCGCTCTGTGTCTCAACTCTACTAATGCCAGCCACACACAAACTCCTGAATGTTCTTCTTCACCCTCAATGTCCAGAGCTGCGAAACTCAGGGTCGAGAGGAGAAGGAACTGAGATGTTCCTTTCCATACAGGAACGACAGAGCCACTGATCACCGCCCACGGCAACCAGAGACTGACAGGGAGCCCAGCACAGCCTCTACTGACTCTGTGACCTTCAGCAAAGTACTTATTCTTTCTGCCTCATTTCCGTATCTGCAAAAAGGAGGTGATAACTCTGCCATGTAGGAATGCCGTAAAGATTAAATTTCACCCAATATATGTAACACGTGAGCACAAATTCTAGAGTAAAAGAATTCCTCGAGGAATCCTAGTTTTTCTTTATGATAGCTCCAGGACAAGGAAAACATCAGAGATAAGAGGAAAAAACAAAAGTGAAAGAAATAGAAGGAGGATCCGGGGAGTCACCTCTAAGCGGGTGATGAAGTCCTTGAGGTTAGAGAAGGCATCCAGGCACTTGGGCTCGAATATGCGGTGAAGATCAAGGATGTCATAAGCCAGGAAATCCACATAGGTGAGCTGCAGAGAGGCCAAGCATGAATGGGCACCAATCTCTGAAACTTGAAGGAAGGGCAACTCCCCATCCACAGCCTTCCTCCTTACCTTGTCCCCTGCAAACCAAGGCCTCTTCCCCAGAAACTGTGAGAAGAGCTTCATTGTTTCAGGGAGCGCCTCCAAGTACTCAGGCTTCAGTTTCTCCTGAGGCACAAAACAGCTGTTACCACCCTCAGACACAGAGGCCCTGGGCAGGGGGACAGGCCTCCCCAGGGCTGCGCATGACCCCATGCTGCCAGAGGTGAGCAGCCATGTCCCCCTAGACTATATCGCTGGGTGGGTGCCCAGGCTATGATTTAATCCACTCTGTGGTCATTAGACTCCTGTTGGGGACCACCCCCCAGCTGTGAGAGGCAATGGGAAGGCAGAAAGCAATGCCACACTGTCCCTGCAGCTGTCATCACTCATCTCCAACCACCCTCCATGGGACAACCCAGGAGTGCTGTGAGAACCTGGCAGAGCTCTGGACTCATGTTGAGCAGAATCAAAGATGCAAAGAACTAAAATCACTCAGGGAAAGAAGTCCTAAGGTCTAGCAGGTGTGTGACAGAAGAATAGACACTTGAGGTGATTCCAGACAAATGAGGAGAATATGAGAGGCTGGATGGAAGGAGGGAGAGGTTCGAAGGCCCTGTGGATGACCCTGAACTGCCTACTGGGCTAATGTGCTGGTACCTGAGGAGTCAAGGAGACAGCGCTGGGCTAACAAGGAAACAGACTGACAAGGAATGATTTCCACCCTGGGGAATCTGCACCCTACGCTAAGATGGGCAGGAACTGAGAGTCATTTCATGCAATTTGGGGTGATCAGGTCACTCTGGTGGCAGTATAGGGACCAGCTTGGAAGATCAGCAGTTCCAAGAAATTCAAATGGCAAATAGGACCAGTGAAGATGGGACACAGAATTCAGTCTCCAATAAAAAGGCTGTCAGGCCCAGCCCACTGGGAGGGCACTCACAAAGTCAGGGCTGTAGCAGACCCTAGCCAGTTGATTGCAGGTGTCCATAAGCTGATTCTCCAAAATGTCCACACGAATCTTCTCCTCTTCTGTCTCCCCACCTATGACCACGCAACACAGACCCTCCCTCAACATCCCACCCCAGCCAAGCCCAGGGCATGGCCACCTGTCCCCTGCACCACAGCCCCAGCCCACTCACACAGGTTGTGCTTGCGAGCAATGTAGCGAAGGATGGCGTTGCTCTGGGTGATCTTGTGGGCCCCATCAATTAGGTAGGGCAGCTGGAAGGACAACAGGGGCAGGTCGCTTGGGCCACCAGGCTCCCCCGCTCCTCCCTCCCTTGACCAAGGGTGACATGAAACGTGCACCCACAGCTCCTGGGCCCTGGTAAGCACTAAATAATTATATTGTAAAATGAATGATGAGCTGGAACACAGAGCATCATGGGAAGGCAGTGAAGAGAACCAGGGAGCTCAGAGGCTGAGCAGAAGGCACCAGGTCCTGACACCTGGAAGCTGGGACAGGAGATGGAGAAGAGGACCTCTCACTCACCCCCACAGCACCCCCATTCCCCGCACCTACATTGGGGAAGTCAAGGCCCAGCTTGAATTTCTCACTCAGCCACTGGCTTCTGTCGTAGTCAGGAGCTGTGGTGGAGAAGATGAATGACACAAACGTCCTCAGAGTCCAACCCACGTTCCTGGGGGGACTTTCAGGGGGATCTGGAATCTGACCCACTAAGTTTCACAGTCCTGGTTGGGGGGAAAGAACGCTAATGAGGCTCTGGAACCGACATGAGTAAGGCTCACACAGGGTTGGGCAACCCTAAGGGGAACCCATCCCAGATACTGAGACAGGGGGTCCAGCAATCCCCTGCCATGTCCTGCCTTGGAAGGAGAGCTGCACCCTCAAAGGGGAGGGGAAGGGGCCGGCCCTGCTCCAGCTGCGGAGGTCAGCAGAGGTGAGCACCAGGTGGTCAGGGCACGGGGGTCTGGTACCAGGGCAGCAGGAGTTGGGTAGAAGTGGGGGCCCCACGCGATTGCCCTACCGTCCCCCATCGTGTACTTCTTTTCCTCATAGTTTGAGTCTGTGTACTCCAGGAGCAGGCGGATGGCATGAGCCAGCTGGGACAGAAGGCCGGGGCCGAGGTAAGAGATTGAGAGGCCTGACTGCCGCCTTTCCCTCCAGGTAACCTCCCACACACCCCCAGCCACCCAGACAGGCGCCCACCTGCGAGGACACGCAGCAGCACGGGACTCGGATCTAGCAAGCCCAGAAGAGGAACCTTCTGCCAGAACCGGGTCCAGCTGCGCAGCGTTTGCCCGCCCGCCGGCCTCCATCTGTCCCGCTTAGGGGTACCCCTCGCTCACCCCGCGGATGTCCCAGTAACCCAACGTCATGGCCATGCTGCTGGCGTTTGGGATCTGAGAGCAGGGGCCTCAGCAAACCTGGGAGGGTAATTTATCCTCTGACCGGGGTGGGGCGAGGCGGGGCCTGCTGCGCGCACGGCCCTCCAGGCCCCGCCCCCGCCGCGCCCCCGAGACGCGTTGACGTCGGAGGCGACCACGCCCCCAAGTAGGAGGAAGCAAGCTTCTTTTCAGTTCTCTAGCTCCTACCCTTGGGGATACAGGTCAGGTAGCTGGACGCTGAAGGCCCCATGGCTCGGGCTCGCCCGGTGTTCCCGCCCCCAACAGACCTCAGCTAAGTCCCAGGGGGTTGGCAGTGCGCTTGGACGCAGGTCTGAGCGATCCAGAGACCAAGGCCCCTTTCCCTTCCTTGCCCGCTCGGCATCTCTCACCCTTGCCCCTGAGCTGCAGAGTTCCTGCGGGCTCTGGGAGGCTCTGACTGCCCGGTTAAGGCCGAACACTGATGCCCCTCAAATCAATAGTTAAATCAGTTTCTATTAAGGGAAGATTAGGCCTCAGACCGGTGAAAGTTCCTCCCAGTGCTTGTAATTGGTGACAGCCACGTGTCTTAGAGAACAGACTTTCAGTGGGATGGGAAGGGCAACCCAGGCCAAGGGGCAGAGGAAAGGAACTGTGATCTCTTGTGTGTTCCTTTCAAGGACTTTGGAGGACTCAGCCTTTCGATCTTGTGGCTAAGGACGATAAAGATCAAATTGTAAGTCGATCAATTAGCTTTGTGAGCTAACTTGTGAATACTTATCCAGCATAAGTCCCAACAAAGAGGTGTGGAATCCAGTGAAACCCCAGAAGTGTCCTGCCAGTCAGCCTGATGTCCCTCAATTGACCAGGACAGTGACTGGGAATGTGGTGGTCACAGCTGGAATGTGAGAGAGGGGGGCAGAGCTGTCCTCTGAGGTGCCAGACCCCTGTACTGCTGCAGGTAGACCAGAGTGGGGTGGCCAGCCAGGAGGCTGGAGGACTCCCCACAGGACCACAGTCAGGGTGGGTCCTGCAGTCCCTTAGCCGTGCAGGTGCACAGATTTGTCCCCTGACCCGCCTCCTGACCCACGTGGAGTTTGGGGTATGACAGGATGCCTCAGTGGCCTCTGAAGTCCCTCTGTGATCTGTGACATGGTATAACCTCCACAAAGACAATGTCCTGCCTGCTCACTTTCCTCCTTGAAGTCCCCAGACTGTGTCCTTTCCCCCTGCCATGGAGCCCTAGGGTCCAGCCTTTCTGAATTCCCTAGGGAGCAGCACAGACTCTGAAGTCAGGCTGCCTGGGTGCAGATCCCAGCTCTGCCACAGTAAGCTGTGGCCTCCTGTGCCTCACTGCCTTCTCTGAATAAATGAACCCTCCCTCATAGGGTGGTTAGGGGAAGTAAGCCCATACTTCCCTAAGTTCCAGAACACTTAGAACAGACCAATGTTACATCAATTTATAAATATAGATTATCCCAATGAACCCAGTTGTCTTTTGTCTTCACACTTTTTCACCTGCTGTTCCTTCTGCCTGGAATGCTGTGCCCTGGGCCCAGGGCCGGCCTCATGCCTCTTCATCTTCTAAGGTAAGCTTAGAAGTCACCACCTCTGGGAGGCCACAACTGATAACTCCTCTGCGAATCCTTAGGGATTGGTCACCAAAGATGTCTGATTGGTTTTGCTTTGAGAAAGCTTCACTGTCTTCTTGAACTTCAGTGGCGCATTGTGACTTGCTTTGGCCAATGAAATGCAGCAGAAATTACACTTTGCAGGCAGAAGCTTTAAGAGCCAGTGCGAGAGTCGCCACATCTGCTTCTCAGCGCTGTGATGACTGAGGGCAGGCTCCAGGTTGAAGCCTCCGTCAGTGCAGGTCTCCGACAGACTACGGAGCGCAGGGCCCTGTTGAGCACGTGGGACGTGAAGCATCAGTAGGAATTATTAAGTCACTGAGATTTGGTTTACCCTGACCTAGACCCCAATATCCCCGATACACTAATTTAAATGCACTTGTTTTCAATCTCTTCCCATAGGGTTGCATGTTTTCCTGGAGCGGCACATGCATGCTGAACCCTAGTTGTTTGCTTAAATGTCTGTCTCTGCCACTAAACTGTAGTTGCACGAGCGCAGGGACTGTGTCTGAAGCAAATTGTTATACTTAGCGCTTCTATAGAGTCCGGCACAAAGTCGGCATCCACAACACTGTATTGATTCCGTTCATTCTAATGAGGACTGGAAGGAGAAGAGTTTCCCTCAGATAAGAGCTTACTGTGCTCAAGGAACTTTTAGAAATTCCTCTCTGTTCTGGTTGGAAGCGAGAACACGGAACATGGAATGCCCTGTTGTTAAAACAGCTGGTAGACGGGCTTGGAGTCAGCAGCCAAGTTCAGGTTCAGGAAGGTGTCAAGGAGCAGCACAGACTCTGAGGCTGGGGATGGGGGATGTGGCTTAGTGAGCCGGCTTGCTCCTTGCTCGGGCCTTATTGGAACGAAACATTTCAGAAAACCGACACACATGGGCTCTTGGTGTTCTTTGGGGATTTTCCATGGAAATAGTTACAGGTGACTCACTCGTGGCATTTAAATCCAGAGCAAAAGCTTCTATAGATGTGTATGTATTTGAATGACAGATGAACAGGTGCTGCTTTGCGGCCCCACCTGGAGAAGAGGGCCAGCCCGAGGTGATTAGAAGGGAGTGTTTTCCACGGTGCACAGGGACGGGAATAGATCAAAGAGGATAATGTTCCTGTTGTGTTAGAAGTGGAAGGAAAATGGGAATAGGTCTCTATTTTATCTTGTGTGGTGAAAAGTTTCCAGTCATAGTAACATATATTTTTTTCACCTGTGACTGAAACCCTAGCTGCTTTCTTCCAAAATTAAGTTTCATATGGAAGCGACCTGGAAGAACGTGGGAATGCAGGGTGGCTGTCGGGGCTTTTGGACAGGACTAGCCTTATGGGGGATTGTAGGGGCGACCCCATGAAGTGGAGTCTGTTGGGAAAAGCCAGATCTGATTAAGTAGGAATATGACAATTAGCATTTACAGGAAGAGTTTTCTGGAATCCATCAGGATGGCCCCTCTTATCTTCTGCTTCCAAATCTTGAGTTACCATGGAATGGCAGGCTGGTCTCTGTGTGTCTGTCATCAAGAAAGGTTTACCTCATCATGTCACACGAGTTAGGAAAATGAAGGCTAAGAAAGTGGGATGAGGGGCCAGCCCCGTGGCCGAGTGGTTAAGTTCTCAAGCTCTGCTTTGGTGGCCTGGGGTTTACCAGTTTGGATCCTGGGCATGGACCTACACACAGCTCATTGAGCCATGTTGTGGGGGCTTTCCACAGAGAAGAATTAGAAGGACTTACAACTAGGATGTACAAGTATGTACTGGGGCTTTAAGGAGAAGCAAAAAAACGAGGAAGATTGGCAACCGGTCTTAGCTCCAGGCCAATCTTCTTCACCAAAAAAACTACCAGAAAAAAAAAATGAAAGTGAGATGACAGTGAACCTGAAACTGCGATCACCTGAGTGCTGGAGACAAGAGCCAATCCAGGGAGTAACTTTAGGTTGCTGATTTCAGTGTTTAGTATGAAAGCATTATTATGCAACATCTCTTCGGAATCCTCTTACCAAAGGAGGGCATCCTATAAGCCTTGTAAATAAATGCAAAACAGCTTCTCTGCAAATCTGCGTGCACGCTGTTTTCAACTGCAGTACAGAGCTCACCTGTTTTCCCTCTTGTCCACCCCCCCCTCCCCATACCATGTTACATGGGGTGAATCAGGAGTCCTTGACAGAACACTTTAGACTGTCATCTTCAATATATCAATCTGAATGTTACCCAGAGAGCCCAAACTTGGAACTGGGTACACTGGTTCATGACACTTTAAGTGGTTCTTGTTTGGGGTCAAAGTAGGGGGTGCGTTTTGTTTCTACAGGAAGTGGTTGCATTACGTTAAGCAGGAGCATTTTATGGCGGCGGCTGTAGTAA
Source organism: Equus asinus (assembly GCF_041296235.1). Lineage (NCBI taxonomy): Eukaryota > Metazoa > Chordata > Mammalia > Perissodactyla > Equidae > Equus > Equus asinus. Next base: position 42,060,125 of record NC_091805.1, on the reverse strand, counting down.
TGGTTGTTGGAAATGCACATATGAGAAGAATATGTTTGTGTCAGGAATCTGTCCTGTGCATCTTTGAAACATCCTTCTTACAGTGGGGAATTTCTCACATTAAAGTCCCACCTCCCCAAGGTGGAGGACTGCTAGTTGACCCTGACGTCCATCTCCCCATCTTCTGTTGTCATTTCTGCTGGGCACATTACTTATCAGGATAAAGATGTCATTTCTACTGTGACTGAGTTAAGCCAGTGAGGTATAAGGAGAAGGGTTATGTGTCACTTCCAGCAAGTTTCGTTAAGAGGGAAAGAGCCACCCCATTCCCCTTCCTCTTTCTGCGTTTTGGAACTCAGGTGTGATGGGGCCCCAGTGGCCATTTCAGACTTTGAGATCGCACAGAGAATGAAACCACATGCAGAGGACGATGGAGCCTTCAGAAGCAAAGTCATCGAGGCTGCCGTGAAGCCGGCATTACCAGTGTTTTCCTGTCTACTGCAGGACTTCTTTCACATGAGAAATAAACTACTGTCCTGTTTAAGCCACTGCTCCTTTCACTTACACACAGCAGAACTTACCACTAATCAATGCACTCGCTCTTCCAGCCTCCCTTGTGGCTGAGGCACAGGCCTGTGACCCAGGCTCTGTTAACTGCACGCAGTGGGGCGGGACTTCAGTTCTGAAGAAGCAGGCCCTGAGAATTCATTTGCTGGCAAGGGGGGTCGAGGAGGGATCAGGACTGTGGAGGTGGCAGTGGTGAGACACTCGCACCTGGTGCCATACATCGGGGTAGGAGCTCCAGAGTCTGTGCCCAGCAACAGCTGTAGGGCTTTCTCTAGAACAATCGCTCAGGTGGTTAGGCACACTTCCCAGTCACTCAGCTGCCAAGGCCAACACCCTGACCCTCCCAGGGTTTCTCGTGCCACCTGATACCACTGATAAATCACTTTCTTGTTTCAGCAACAGGGAACCCTGGGTGATCGCCACTCCCCTTCGGTCTCTCTGAAGATACAGATCTTGTCTTCGACACCTTGGCCTCTCTCCTACTGCTTTAAGCCACTGGATTATACCCACGGTTTCTCGTGGACGTGGGTTTAACCTTTACCCCCACTTTTCTGGGTGTGAGAATGACTGCAGTTGGCCACCAAAATCCACTCTTTGGTCCAAATATGGGTCTACCCTTGTCACGAGGTACAGCCACACAAGTGAACCTCGTGAATGAAACGGGAATGATTGGGATGTAGGAAACTTCTACCTCACCTGCATAAGGGACGGTTGCTTCCTTGGGTTTTCTCTATTTTCCTTCCCATACTCATGATAGAGCTTCCGCCAAGGAGAGGTGGCGGCACCCTAGGGCATGGCAGAGCCACAGGATGGAAGGAGCCTGAGGCCCTGAATAACTTCGTGGAGCAGGGCTGCCTCAACAGCCTGGACTGTTCCCCCTGGAACAAGAAAGAAT